>NC_090323.1:212088633-212397200 GCF_040869045.1 Eurosta solidaginis
TCCAAACCTTCTGCTAACGTTCGAATCGCTAAAATATTGAATAAATAACTCCAATATTCAATAATGCAAAATGGTCTTTATTGAACTACTTTGAGTGTACTTCACAATAACACTTATACTTCACAACCAATAGCGTGCTTAAATCAAACTGGTTGCATACAACTCAGCTTGCACTGCTTTTATACTCTCGGTTTCCTCGTTCACCCAATTCTCTTAAGGTCTAACAATTTCGTGAACTTCATGCTTGGTTATCAGTATATATGTACATGTATATTTGTAGTTTGTATCCATAGCGTGTGTATATGTGAGTACTACTTCGGCTGATGATGAAATGCGTTGTGAGTATATCTCTGCTGCCTTGTATGTATGTGTGTACATGATGATTGGTTTGTTTACGTACATACGAGTGGCTGCTTAGTATAGGCTCAGTGATGATAATATTCGTCACAGTAAGGTACATCTATATATATAAAATTCAAATTATGCATGTATGTATGTAGGTATAGATCGGGTTGCGTCCTAAACGGATCGACCGATCACAACCCACTTGAAACCTTCCAGGGATGGTCATAGGCTAAAAATAATTCCGATATATAAAAGGGGCGTGGCATCTGCCATACAAATGGAATCTTTGATACTGCATAAATCTGAAGGTATTCATGCTAGAACATTGAAATTCAGTAAGGAGTTATATGAGGTCAGTCCCTAACACCACCAAGAAAATGTGGGGTGAGGGAGAAGGGGGCGTGGCACCTCCCATACAAATGAAATATATCATACCTTATTGTGAGATATCCACAATGAAATGTGAATAATCTGGCAACTCTGTCATTAGAACGTAAGAAACATAGAATGTAAGAAAGAAAAATAATGAAATAAAAGACACTTGGATTTTAACCTTAAACGCGTGCACACCACTTTCTGCGAGTCATATATAAATATATACGAAGATATAACAAATTGGCGACGAGATGACTCCTAATCCAAGCGATGTGGTCTCAACTTCAAACATCACCTTGTTCCAGTCAGCAAGTATTCCGGAGTTCTCACCAACGCAAATGTCGTGGGACATATGGAAGGAGCGTTTGGAAATTCATTTTTGTGAGGTTAGGTGCACAGATGACAATGCAAAAAAAGCGATTTTATTGAAATCAATTGGTGCGGAGGCATACAGTGTAATACACAGTTTGTGCAGTCCTAGTAGCCCGTCGTCTAAAGCGTACAAAGATTTGTGCGAAATGATGCACACTCAATTTACTCCGCCCACAATAATTTTTCATGAACGCCGAAAATTCCACGTAGCCTGCAGACAGGATGAGGAAACCGTGGCCATGTGGTTTGCTAGAGTAAAGAAATTGGCTCTAAATTGTAAGTTTGGTCCAAACTTAGACGCCTTCGTACTGGATAAATTCATAGTGGGATTACCTAATGAAATTTTTGAGCGAATTTGCGAGGAAGACGAGAAGTTAACCATTGAACAAGCGTTAAGAAAGGCGCTGATCGTCGAAACAAAATTAGCGTCTCGTACCGTGGGAGTAAAAGCTGCAGCACACGAAGATGGTGCCGTAAATTTCGTAAAGAAGTCCGCACATTCAAGACAACAAACAACACGTAGCAGCAGCAATAACAATAAAACAACAGGCAATTCAAATAGTGGAAAGAATAATTCCAACAAAAAGAAACCGTGCTGTCACTGTGGGTGGCGAAACCACGAAGCTTCAGCATGTAAATATAGAGAGAGCAAATGTTACAAATGCGGTAAAACTGGGCACTTGGCATCAGTATGCAAAAGTAGACAAAACAAGAACAATGCTGTAAACTGTGTATCGGACTCAGATCATTTTTTATATACTGATACTGATAACGATTGTGTTTTTTCTAACTCTATTTTTAGTGTTCAGTGTACGAATAACGCGAGTGGAGCCTACACACTATGCGTTTCAATCAATAATACAAGGGTAGAAGCCGAATGTGACACGGGGGCTCCGTGCACCCTAATTCCGTCATCACTTTATCAACAAATTAAAGAAAAATCAATCCTTAGGAAATGTAAAGTTCCGTATGTGGATTACAGCGGCGAGCGGATTGCAATATTGGGTGAGTTTGATGCATTGATCAGATGCAAAGGTAATACCAAGATGATTGTTGTTGTTGTGACCAAGACGGAAAATCCTCCCTTGTTAGGACGTAGTTTTTTAAGAGCATTTGGCTTTGACCTAGTTCAAGTCAATGCAGCGTACCCAAGTAATGACCACAGTGTTATTGCGAATTCAATTAAAGAAGAATTTTTCGATGTATTTAGTAGTGGCCTCGGTGCCTTTAATGGCAAGACAATTTCCTTAAAACTAAGCAGCAATGCAAATCCAATTTTTTTTAAACCACGCCCCGTACCCTTGGCATGGAAAGACAAAATTGAAGCTAAGTTGAGTGATTTAGTAAAACAGGGTATGTTAGAGCAGGTAGACAATTCCGATTGGGGAACCCCTCTAGTTCCTATACTAAAATCGGATGGAGATATACGTGTATGTGCAGATTATAAAGTCACAATAAACAAATTTCTAGAGAACTTCCAATATCCACTACCAAGGATTGATGAAATTTTTGCTGCTCTTCAAGGCGGTGAATTATTCACGAAACTCGACTTATCGCAAGCGTACAACCAATTGTTATTGGATGAAAATTCGCAGAAGATTTGTACATGGAGTACACATGTAGGAATTTTTAAGGTAAAACGTTTGCCCTTCGGTGTTAAGACTGCAGCGGCAATTTTTCAAAAAACCATGGAAAATTTATTTAGAGATATAAAACATGTAGTGGTTTATCAGGATGACATAACTGTCACTGGTCCGGACACGAAGACACATTTAGAAACCCTGAGAGCTGTGTTAAACAAATTAAGATCGGCAAATCTCAAGCTCAACATAAAAAAATGTCAGTTTTTCAAGTCAAAAATATCATATTTAGGATTTAATATTGATAAGCATGGATTAAGCAAAAATGATGAAAACATCATAATTAATGCACCTACTCCTAAAAATGTGTCGGAACTTGGAGCCTTCACAGGAATGGCCAATTATTATTCTAAATTTATCCACAAGTTTGCAGAAATAATGTCACCCTTGTATGATCTGTTAAAAAAGGACACAATATTCGAATGGAATCAGAAATGTGAGGAAGCATACAGATCCATAAAAAGAGAAGTTACTTCTAATCAAATTCTTGCACATTTCAATCCCAACTTAGAAATTATTCTAACCACAGACGCCTGCAATACTTCGGTTGCGGGTGTACTTGCTCACAAGTCCCCCAATAACGAAGTAAAACCCGTAGCATTTATTTCGAGAGCACTTTCCAAGACCGAAACAAAATATAGCACATTGGAAAAAGAAGCTCTGGCGATTATTTATTCCATAACCAAATTAAAGCAATATCTTTTAGGCCACCAGTTCACCTTACGAACAGACCATAAGCCGCTAACGACAATTTTTGGAGAACATAAGGGGCTACCTGTGATGGCTTCTGCTAGGTTGCAAAGATGGGCTTTGGTCCTATCGGGTTTCGACTACAAAGTTGAATTTATCAAAGGGACATTGAATAATGCAGATTGTATATCTAGATTACCACAAGCAACAACTGTGAGTGATCATTATGAATGCAATTACATAAACCTTATTGAAAGCAAAAATTATTTAAACCTAAATTTCAAAGCCATAGCTAAGGAAACTCGACGCGATCCAGTCCTTTCAAAGGTATTATGGTCTGTAGAAAGAGGGGCCTTAAATAGCTTAAAAGGTGATGAATTCAAACCCTTTAAAAATAAGGAATCCGAATTATCTACAGAACACAATTGTATCATGTGGGGATATCGAGTAGTAGTTCCAAAAAAATTGCAGGGCGCAGTTTTAGAATATTTGCACATATCTCACCTAGGCATGGTGAAGACGAAATCATTAGCGCGTTCATATGTTTGGTGGCCAGGATTAGACAAAGACCTCGAAGTTTTGATTAGGAACTGTGAGGCATGCCAAGAACGTCAAGATAGTCCTAATAAAAGCACATTGATTCCGTGGAAACCCACAGACGCTTCTTGGAAGCGCATACACATAGATTTTGCAGGGCCGATCAAAAGCCAATATGCATTTGTAATTATTGACTCGTTTTCCAAGTGGGTGGAAGTCTTTCTAACGAAACATATAACGTCGGACTTTACGGTCAAAACAATGAGAGAGCTATTTTCTCGCAATGGACTAGTCGACGTAGTAGTGAGTGATAACGGTCGGCAGTTCACATCAGCTGACTTTCAGCATTTCTTGAAAACCAATGGCATTAGGCACGTACTCACTGCCCCAGGTCACCCATCTACTAATGGTCAAGCAGAATGTTTTGTGAAGGTCTTAAAAAAATCAATTTTCGCAAACCTTAAAAATAATTGCAAAGATAACTTAAGCATCATTATAAACCGCTTTTTATTTGATTATAGAAATTCACCTCATTGCACAACTGGTGAAACACCAGCAAAACTTTTCTTTGGTAGAGCTTTGAAAACTAGGTTCGATATTTTGAAACCACCCACGACAAAAGACGCTATACTAAAAAGTCAAAGTAAAAGCATTGACTACTACAAAGGAAAACGTAATATTGAGTTTGATGAAGGACAAAATGTATATATCAGGGACTACAGGGACCCAAACAAGCCAACATGGTCTCCAGCAACAATACATAAGAAACTTGGCTTACAGACGTATCAATGCATTTTCACTCACAACAATAGATCAATCAAAAGACATTCAGATCAAATAAGAAGGAAAGATATCAGTAGTAGTGATAAAAATGTGGATGCGGGCATGAGTAATACGGAGTCCACCAATGATCGCGTCACTGGTCCCGAATTGGAAAGCTGTGTGGGGGCTCCGTCGTGTGATGGCACAGATACACCAAAGCGCAACTTGAGACCCCGAAAGGCTGGCAAAGTCATTAGAGACTGATTGTTAATTTTCGATTCTTTTTTGGGTACACCAACCAATCTTAAAGGTTTGGCGTGTGAGATATCCACAATGAAATGTGAATAATCTGGCAACTCTGTCATTAGAACGTAAGAAACATAGAATGTAAGAAAGAAAAATAATGAAATAAAAGACACTTGGATTTTAACCTTAAACGCGTGCACACCACTTTCTGCGAGTCATATATAAATATATACGAAGATATAACACTTATATCTCTGGATATGGTAGGATAATAAAAATTGGTAAGGAGCTATATGAGGTTAAGTCCTAACACCTCCAGTAAAATGTGGAATTGGGGAAAAGCAGGCGTGGCACCTTCCCCACAAATGGGATTTTTGAGAACTATGGCTGCCGTACAAACTTAGATTATTTTAGCAGCTAAAGTTTAACTACAGACTTGAGTTTGGCTGTTATTCCGTTTGGACGTTTAGTAATCTGTTTGTTTATGTAGATACAAGTGACTGCTTAGTATCGGCTTAGAGATGATAGTATCCCTTAGTATTGCTAATAGTCGTCACAATATAAATATTCAACTTAACTTTCTACAGACTTACGACGAAGGTCCAAATAGTTTAGATATTCTACAATTGGCATCTTCACTGTTGGTTTTCACACATTCAATTAACAATTTGGCATTGGTTTCAAAAATTCCTACTCGTGGTGGTAGCGTTTCACTTCGTCGGGCTATATCCAAACAAACCAGGTGAATTTGAAAGATTGTCACATTAAAATAAAAAATAATAAAAAATAATAAAAATATTTGCTTGCTTTTTATATTTACAGAAACGTGTATGAAAAAATGTCGAGCGGTAATACCCGTTTAGGCAGAAATCTAAGAAATATGGATCTTATACGTATTGTTAATAATATACCATCAAAAGAGGCATTTATACAACAAATTGGTGCATTATTGACTGGTGCATCTACTTCCACAATTATATGTAATGCAATCAGTGAAATACCATTGTTAATTACTTATACAGCGGATGGTGAACTGAATACCATACAATTGCTAGCTTTAGCTGGTTTCAATTTTGTACGTAACATATTAAATACGAATAGCTTTATCGATTTACTGCAAACAATGGCAACTTTTATGTGTGAGAAAAGTTTTTATCTCTTATTGAATTTAACGCGTACATTTTTAAATGAATATGTTGATAATACAAGTAAGATTTTAAATATTTTTATACCCACTGAAAAGGTTTTATATGAAATGTTTACATTATGTGTCACAAAATATACGAATCTCACATATGAATTTCTCGAAAGTAAGCAAACCGAAATACTTGATGCAGTAGACAAATATTTTCGTTCATTAAATCCAATTGATTTTAACGCACAACGGTTAAGTTGCAAATATTGTAAAGGTTATTATTATGAGAAAAATTTCATTAGCGCTTAGCTATAATACTCGAAATGTTAGAATAAATAATTAAAAAATGATACACTCGAAAATAAACGATTTGATATAGCGTAAACGAAAGCAAAATGATTTTGTCATTGGCGATTTAACAAGAAATTTACAAATTTAGACCCAATTGCAGAACTACAAGTCCTCTTTTTAACTCAGAGTTAGTTTTTCACGAGGGTTCAGAGAACCATCAAAATACGCTCTTGCTCCGATGAGTATTTGTTTAAAAAAGAAGTACTCATCGTTTTCAAAACTAAGGAGCATTTGCATAAACACTTCTTTTCACAATTTAATCTTCACTTATATGCCACACTCACATGGCTCAATTATATCGCACACTAACTACAAAAGAGTCACAACTTGAAAAATGTAAATGTTCAGGAGAGAAGAAAAACGGTTTATGTGAAAACGTCTGTAATGTTATATTGAAATCCAGTTTTTCAAAGGAGGAGACCTTCATTATAAAATTAATTGACGAATTTTTGTTGTAGATATTCGTTTACGGACAAAATATATAGCAATTTTGAATTATGACTATTTATGACAATTATTTCATCATAAAAAGGCACATTTCACAATAATACCAGCAAATTTACTTACTCATTACGTATAAAAAGACACAATTTTAATTAATACACAACAAAGTTAAAACTTGTTTGCAACAAGATAGTCAGAATTTAAAATAATACGCTTTATGCGTAAAAAAGCTGTTCACTTGTTCTTAAGCACATTGACACAACTAAAAATAGTACTCATTAGTTGATACAACGCAAGCGATGCAATCAACACCAAAACTGCCATAACGGTAATTTTCCAATTAAAGAAAAAAATAATGACAACGAAATTTAAGGTGTACTGTGATTTGGTTTATAGAAAAACCGATTTTGAAAAATTTTAAGTTATGACTCTTTTGTTTTTAGTGTGCGATATAGTTGAACCATGCCCCACTCATGAACGAGCATTTGAAGAGTTTTAAAGTGAAAACTATTTTTATTGATTTATCATTCACATATTTATCGCTCTCGTTTTCAAATTGACTCGCTCACTACATTATAGCAAAGTGAGAAAAAAAGAATATCCAAATCAGTAAAGAACAAACAGTGGCTGCCTTATGGAGTTTAATTTCTACATATGTATCTACACACCCTTTTCAACCAGAAGGAGCCTCCTACGCAGATGACTGCAAAACAAAAGAAACACACCCGAAGAGTTAACAAATTAAACAGGCGTTGGACCTCTATGCCGGGAATTGCCCGGTGAATCATGTACTTAAAGAACAATACCCAAAACTAGCAGAAGAGGAATGCACACTCCCTAGGGAAACGCACGTCACTCTAGCTCAATTTAGATCTAGGTACTGTAACAGGTTAAACTCTTACCTATTCAAAATAAACCCCGACATACAAAATGTATGCCCTGCTTGCAATGTGTCCCCACATGACACCAACCATCTCTTCAATTGTAATGTGGAACCAACGCCTCTAACACCCCTCTCACTATGGTCCACCCCTGTTGAAACAGCAAGTTTCCTTGGACTCCCGTTAGAGGACATTGAAGACAATTTGTGATTTGTCGCTCCTATTGGATGGGGCGAAGCACTGCTACAACAACAACAAAAATAACCACAACCCGAAAAGTTGTCTCTTTGTCTCTGCAGTTTTTTACCTCACTTTATTTAGCACGACATGGACGATATAATGCTTCCGACTAAAGTACAAAAGATCCTGCAATGAAAGAAAGATTGGTACACCATGCCGAAGAAAAGCAGTAGAAACTACCGAGAAGAAACGGAAGCCTCGATCGAAAAGTTGGAAATCCTTTAACCAAAAAATAAAAGTAAGTTACATTTGCTTATCCATCAGTCAAACTTTCGCTCCGGAGGCTCATCGTCACATGTTTTTTTGCAATAACTTTCGTTTAAACAGCAGTATTGAAATGAAATTTGACATATTTATTTCTAGACAGAGTAAGGATTTTATTTCAAATACAGAATACGTATATAGCCACGTCCTCTTTTTATATATCAAATATTTCCTATAAACAAAATTCGTCGAAACGGGTAGAAGAGAAAATAAACGACTGTTTTATTTCAAAAAAATGGCCGAAAAGCTCCATAATTGAATAATTAAAATTCGTCTATGTTTCAATACTTGATTAAGCTATTATCTACAAAATTTTCACGAGGTTTGTCAACGTATAGCTTGTGAAATCTACTCAAATATAAAAAACAAGTAAGGACGGGACTTCATACCTTTCATGAATGGGGCTGAACAATAATCTTATCCCATTCGTAATATCCAAATAATCGGCTGTATAAGATAAGAAATATATAGTGAACAGATGTACATACCTAAGAGATTTTTAAGATAAATATAAAATAAAAAAATAGGTAGGTACTTTGTGTGAGGATGCAAAGTTCTACTTTTTTTGTGGTCTGCATGTAATAACTATGACCACGAATCACTTATTTCAACAATATATGACGTTAGCGTAAGTATTTGATGAAATTTGAAGATTCTAGCCGTAAAAAAGAGGCAGAAATTACGAAAAGTTTGTTATCTGAAAAATCGGTTGTATGGGATACATACCATATATATATCTCTTTGATTTTTTCGGACAAAAATATATGCTATATACGAAATTGAGAAAGATATATGACAAAAATCCTCTTTTTTGAAAAATCGGTTATATGGGGGATATATGCTATAGTGGTCCGATCCGGCCGGTTCGGACAAATATCTAATCTGACACCTAAATTTTCGCGCTCACCCAATTTTATCAAGATATCTCAAAAAATTGAGGGACTAGTTTGCATACAAAAAGACAAACGGGCATGGCTAAATCAACTCAGCTCTTCATCCTGATCATTTTGGTATACTTATTGGTGGGTCTATCTATTTTCCTTTAAGGACGTACAATTTTGAGATTCGTGACGAAATTAATGTACCATTTCATTTTCATGAAAGGTATAAAAATGTGCGTGGCAACATCTACTTATTTTAAGGAGCTTTTCGTCAGCTTTTAGTAGAGTTATCTTCAGAACGATTCAAGATAAAGTAACGAACATTTTCATGCGTCATCCTTATCATAGAGGACCCGCTCCAGGGTAAAAAATAAATATCGTTAGATAGCACCCCGACTTTGTATATAAAAATACAAAAATACGCTTTGAAAATACTGTGGCGAATGTTAGTATCACTATGCTGTTAGTAAATAATCACAACAACAAAAACAGCAAGCGACCACACATGTACACATTAAAGCAAGTAGCCACACTTATGTAAAATGCAACGAAGAATATTCCATACACATAACCAGCTCCTTGAAGCAGAGAGATTATTTCACATAAGAAAGTTGTTACTCACACATACACGCGCATATGGCTAGAAGAAAAACATAAACAACAGATATACATGTATATGCTAAATAACGAAGATGGGATACAAGTGTTCTAGAAGGCATGTTTGTGAAACGTCTACACCTTAGGAGAAATATGCGAACGAGGCAACAGAGAGTATAAAAGCAGCGCAAGCTGAGGAATGAGGAATAATTTTTTTTTTTTTTAGTTTTATTTAAACACGCTATTAGTGAAGTATAATTGTGAAGTACTACTTCCAAAGTACTCTAAATAAAGACCATTTTGCAATACTGAATATTGGAGTTATTTATTCGAGATTTCAGCGATTCCTCGGAAACGGTGCCGCTAAAGAACGGTTGCTATACTCACCGTAATTAGTGGCAACGCTTTTTTTGTAAAGCTGGAAGAGCTTATCCAGCCGATTCCATCGATGATATTTTGACTAAATTGATCCTTTTTCCCGTTTTTTTGCTTGTTTTATTTTTTTTTTTTTTTGTAAATAGATTTTTAATAATAAATTTGAAGTCTGAAGATTTGTTTATTTTTAAGATATTTGACAAAATATTCACCGCTTTCAGAATAGCGGTGGTGAAAAACGTTGATGAACGAGTTTCTACCGTCATGACGGCCGTAATAAATTATGCCGTACCGCTATATTACATTACGGTGAGCTTCACCGTCTTCTTAGTCTCCACGTAATTACTTTTATATTGCAGCATTTTTGACAACGTACTCTTCCGCTATGTAGCGGCCGGTATATAGCGGCACCGCTTTCGAGGAAACCAAGCCTTTAGGACTCTCACACCTTTTATAAACGGTTTTCACCGACTTTCGGTAGCGATATCTCGAGAACGGTTAAAGATACAGTGATGAAATTTCGTCGGTCCAATGCCAAAGTCACGAATGTGCATATTTGATGTTTTGAGAAAAACGCGTAAGACATTGTTAAAAATTGAGATTTAATTTTGTATTTTTCAACCACTATTGGAAGGTTTACTTTTGTAAACCACTAAGTAATGTTAATTGAAAAATGATTTTTTAATTTTTTTTTTCAAAAAAATGCACATTTGTTTTTTTGGCTTTGAAAAATTCGACATATCTAATATTTCGTTAAAACAAAAATGGCACATTCGTGACTTTGGCATGGTACCGGCGATTTGTTATGCATCTTCGCTATCCGAAGGGGAAGTGTCGTACACAGAAAGAAAAAAAGAGGTTAATATAACTGAAAAAGGTTAATAAACTATTTTTCTATTTTACATTGAAAGCACAAACAATAAGTACAATTCAGGTGGTTAATCTAATCGAAAAAAAAATTGTTAAACGAATTTGGAGATTTTTAACCATAAAAATAGTTTAACTAACCGTTAGAATTGTAAATGTACTATTTTGGTTGGTTAAACTAACCGAAAATATAGTTTATTCGATGAGAATAACGGCAACTCTTGATACTTTGTGCAAAATAGAGCAACTCATTGTTGATATTTAGTTGTCAAATTTTCGTGGACAGTGTTAAATGCGTGGGCGTTGTTTAAAGTGAGATTTAATTTAATTAAAATTAATAGAATAACAATGAGTCTTAACAATAGTGAATTGGTTTCGGTAAATATATTGAGTGCTCTTGAGGCGGATGATATGAATAATCCTGATACAGCAGGCACGGAATTTTGTCAACTGATTTTGGAGTGGGGTTTTCCTTAAAAAATCGCAGACTCAAAGGTGATTTGCAAATACATATGTCATTGTTTTATTTTTTATTTTATTTTCTGCAATTTCAGCGCAAGCAATAAATTACCAATTTGAAATATCTGACGGAGTCTGACCTTGCAGATTTGTTCAAGAACGACACTATTGTAGCTAGAGTAGAATTCCGCCACAAGCTCATAACTTGGAGGAAAGGAAACGTAAGTATTTCAAAGTCTTGGTGAATGTTTAAGCTAATTTTTCGCAAAATATTTTAGGGTTACAGCAGCGTGTCAACGTGTGATACAGCTTCAGTCAATTCTGACATTGTTGATTTTATGCAGCAGTGGCGACAGCGGAACATTGGCATTGAACCTCCTTCATGTTCACAGACATGCAGTTCTTCGTCACATGATTTTGTAAGTGTATATAGTGTGCAAAATAAATCAAAAATAATTAGAATTTACAACAAGTAACATAGAGGGACACAATCGATAACTGCATTTTATTACAGTTTCCCCACTTTGCACACACAGCACTACCAATCGCGACTAGAAAATATATTCCCAGCTCTTTTCTTCAGAAGTAAATACAAACAGTTTGGAAATGATGCATCATTGAAACTACTAGTCGAAGAAATTAAAAATCTTGAAGAAGAGGGTATTGACATTAGCTGTGATAATACAAGAAAAAAAATTTATTTTGTTCTAGCACTAGTTGTGGGTGATAACTCAGGTTTAAATAGTATTCTCGGCTACACTAAAAGTTTTTCATCTAATTACTTTTGTCGATACTGTTTATGTAATAAAGAAGAAACTTCGTTTATTGTCGAGGAAATAGAAAGTAAACTTCGGAATGAGTTAAACTATGCAGAAAACCTTGCTACAGAAGATATACGAGAAAAACGAATAAAGTTAACTGGTATGTCTGACAATTCCATTCAATAATATAAATTCATTTCAAGTTGTAAATAATTTTACCGGAGATATTATGCACGATATGTTTGAAGGATAATTGGAGATTTAATACCGCTACGCAATAAATATTCGAAACTTTTGTGCACATTAATTGAAATTATAGACGAAATTTTAAAAACAGAATTCGACGATGAGTCTTTAGATAAACTGAAGGTATAAATTAAGAACCATCATACGATTTACGGACAGCTGTTTGGACCGGTTTTAACCGAAGTTTTATTTTCTCCTTCATTACGCTACAATCATAAGAAATGTAGGATCATGTGTGGTGTTTCAGGTTCGAGTCCAAGCACAGAGAAATAAAATCGTATGCCAATTGTATTACCCCTGCTTGGTGAAATTTTATTTAATGTTCCCTTTAGACCATCATATAAGCACATGCAGGTTCGAATTTTGAAATGCACGAACCTCTTCAAAACATTGATACGTGTGACTCACTCTACGTAATAAAAAATATCTGCTGACTACTTTAAATACGCAATGATTTGGGTGGGTTGCTTGGAATCACACATTTCCAACCTCCCACTCTTATCACCAACTCCAGTAACTTTGGGCGGGTGGATTAGAATAACGTCCGTTGCAACCTCCCACACATCGCAGCCCTATTTGTTGTGTGTCAAATATACATCAGCTGCTCGAAATCAAGTCCATTCAGACAGCACTAATAATCAATTCCTGTTGCTCGGCATCACAGTCCATCCCGACAACTGATTTAATAATATATATACATATTTTATAATATAATTTTGTTCAATTTGTGTGCTTCTGTAATTTATCTGTAATCCGTAACTATATTTAGTCTGATTAATTGTTAAATTTGTAGACTAATAAAATAAATAAATAAATAGACGAAATGCACCTTTTCAGTCGCTATTAAATGTATGCTAAAATTTTCAAATCGTTTGCTTTTAAATAAAGGATTTGATGGCAACTGCATTTTCGAAAAGCAATCAAAAGAAACATTTAAAAACCAATTTTATAGTAAAAAAGTAAATAAATTCTTTTGAATGCGAACTATTAATGAATGAAACCTACAATTTTATAACACTTGTTGAAATAAAAGGGACTACTTATAAAGTTGGATATTTCCTAATGTTAAAATCTTTGAAATTATTTGAAATAAAGGGCATTATTATACTTGAAAGCAAAGTAATTTTTGTATGCAGTAGTATTAGTAGTAGTAGTATATATTTATTTTAACAAATCAGAATACAGCTTATGACTAAAGCTACAATGAAAATCGAACAAACATATAAATAAAATAAATAAATAAAAGTACAAAATCACGACAATAACAGAATTTGTTGCATGTCGCGTTGCTTGTTAAATAAAATGCTTACAAGCTATGAGAATTCGTTTAATATTAAGTTCCTGAATTTAATGCTGATTGCAAGAAACTTGGCAAGAGAGTCGAAATTATATCCATTTAAAATAGCAATGACCTTTGCCATATCTAAAGTTCTTTCCCCAAAATAGAGCAAACGAATATTGTTATATATAGGACATGAACCAATAAAGTGATAAGCGTCTTCTGCCACCTGCAAGTTACACACTGTGCAAAATGGGGAGGATATGTTTTTATAAGCTCTTGCGTTTAGGTTCAACAAACCTCCCCTTGCACGTAGAATTAAGCTAACGGCATAAGCGGTGAAATCATCCGTGAAATATGAACTCTCTCATGGCACTAACATAGGGTACAGATCGTGGGTAGTAGACTTTTGAGCCATTTCTAGGAACATACTGGTATTACTCTCAGCAAGGCGATCTAAAAGCGAAGACGTGAAAACCTGAATATTAGCTATTAAAAATTCCGTAATGAAAGGTAAATTAACTCTGTTAGCGAGTTCTTTCCACACGTTTACCCAAGAGATCCCCAACTAAGCTGTCCCCACTGCTAGGATGCGAGGTAGTCTGTCATGAGTAATTCTGAGACAATGAGCAATATAAAGCATGTGTAGACGTGTTAGAGGGAAGGAAAATCAGCTTTTTTATAAAAAATCTAAAGAGTTTCTCGACTTGGTCGAAATGGGCGACTCCCCATACTTGTGCGCCATAAAACATGATGGACCTGGAAGCAGCCTCAAAGATATTTAATTTCTGGCTCAAACAGATACGGGGGTTGTTAATGTAGCTCAACCACGTTGCGTTAATAGCGTTTTTAGCATCCACCAACTTTGAATCTAAGTGCTTAGTAAAAGATAACTGACAAGTGAGGAGAACACCTAAGTATTTGTATGCATTGAACACTCAATTGTGTTGTTTTCAGAACATTTTAAATCATTTCCCGTTATAGAAAGTACAGACCAATTTTATCTATTGGACCTTTCTGAATTATATTTTTCCCCTCTTATTACAACTCTTTCCCCAAATGGAATTACATATATTTGTACAAAATTTTTTTAAAACTAAATATTATTTACCTAATGTACAAATGTAAAACATAAAAATATGTACGTTACCCTGGGTCGATTTGTATGGACGACAGTTAACCGATATCGCGCCATCGATTTTTCGATAGGATTTGGGCTCAGAAAAAAAAGTTCCACTACGCATACCCAAAAAAATAATTTTCGAACCTGCGAAAAAAAAAAATTGCGAAAGGGTCAATTTTTCGACCAAACACTTCCCAAAACCCAAAAAATATTTTTTTTTCAAAAAACTGTTATCGCCAACGTTTTTACAACAGTTTTTTTGAAAAAAACAATAATATTTTTTGGGTTTTGGTCGAAAAACTGACCCTTCCGCCATTTTTTTTCGCAGGCTCGAAAATTATTATTTTTGGGTATGCGTAGTGGAACTTTTTTTCCTGAGCCCAAATCCTACCGAAAAATCGATGGAGCGATATCGGTTAATAAATCGACCCAGTCTAATGTACGTATTTAATTAAACTAATAAATAATAATTTAAAAAATAATGTTTTTTAGTTATTTTTAGAAGTTTTTTCTTTTGGTTATTAATTATAAAATAAACTTATTAATGGTAAAAAAGAACTATCTTTTCATGGTTAAAAAAAATATTTTCCATGGTAAATTAACTATCAGACCAATTCTAAATATTCTCGCGGAATTTTGTTCTCGCGGATTTTTTTATTCCCGCGGAAAAATTCCTCCAATTCTTTTCTCCTAGGGAGAAGATAAGATAATTGGGGAATAGGAATTTCGAATTTTTGAAGTCAGCTGTTTTGTCACTTGAAATTTCGTTGCGCATTTCTTATTTTGTTTAAAAAATTGAGAAGTTTAATTATTGTTGCGAATTTGTTTGAAATTAAGAAATAAGGTATAAACAATGCACATTATTGCATTTCATGTGGTATTCACTGGAATGAGTAATGAATTGGTGCCACAGCAACATCAACAGAGGAGCATAAGAAGAAGGCCGGCGGGATAACACAAATCCGCCGGAGTTCCTTCATTCATTCTGCAAAACAATTTTCTGGCGGCCAAGTCGAGTTGAGTTCGCCTTTCGCCATATGCCAAAATCTATTTAAGCCTTCTTAAAAAATCCTTGCGCAATTTCTGGATATGATATACTTTTCTGCTTATGATATACTTTTCGACTTAAAATAAAGAATATTGTGGTTGTTGTTGTTGTTGTATTAACAGTGAGAATATTGTGGTAGAATGTAAATACATATTTTAGCACAAATTTGTACAAATAAGTGTTCTTTCTTAAAAAAAACCAATTTCCTTTAACTATTTTGATGCATTCCCTTTAATTTAACTAGTGAAAAAACTCCTATGAAATGGCAGAGAAATCTCCCTCTCCCTCACATTCGTAATACCTACTTTTCTCCCATAACCGGTTTCCTCTTTTCCGAACATTGTTCAGAACAGGAGGAAAGGGAGAAGTGAAAAAACTCACAAGGAATTTTTATTTAGAATACGAGGAATGGGAGAAGGGAAAAAACTCGAACGGAATTTTCGTTTAGAATTGGGCTGTATTTTAATGTTACCCGAACTATTTTTGGTGGTTCTCGTACAACTTTTGATGGTACTGGAACTATTTTGACAAACTATTATAATAAAAATTTTTAGTCGGTTGGATTTGCAACGTTTTTCGGTCACTGCAATTTTAACCGTCCTTTTCGGTTAGATATTTACCTCTCTTTTTCTTTGTGTGTAGATAAAAGTCACGTATCAGTTGATAACCACGCCAACTGTCTTATGTACATACATGGGTGTTTGAGCATTACTATCTTTTATTGTTTTTTCGTTAGAGGCTACCGTTTTTTTCGGTTGACTTAAACCTACGCTACGGAAAAAATGGAAGTGCCCACAAAAATACCAAATACCAAAACAGTCCTAAAACCCAAAGAAAAAAAGAACCCAGAACAGGTCCCAAATTATTTCGAAATAGTCGGGAAATAGTCCCGAAATCATTCTGACATAGTTCCCAATTCATCTCGAAAGCATGCCCAAAACGGTCCCCAAAGTATCCCAATAAAATCCAGAAATATTCCCGATGATAAAGTAATAGCGCCAAAAACAGCCCCGTCCCTGACAGTTTTAAGAAGACCCATAAGGACTCGAACCAGCCAAGAAGAGATCCCAAAAATTTCTGGAAATAGTCCGAGAAAGGGAGAGACTCGCGCTGCCCACTTGTACAATCCTTAGACCTCAATATATACATATACTGTCTGGGTTTAACTAATATATTTTTGACAAATTTTGAAATTAACTCGTGAGTAAAAAAAAAGAATTGTCTTTCTGCATTTTGAATTTACCCTAAAGGTTGTGTTGTTTAACCCTGCCTCACTCTCTATTGAGCCCCAAGACTTTTCTCTGTGAGGGAGGCCAACGAAGCAGCTCTCTGTTAATTCCACGAAGTCGCTCCAGTCAGGTTATAGATAAATGAGCTGGCCGGTCCGTGAGGACCTCATATAGGCTGAATAAATTCGTAGTGTTACCACAAGTTTGTTTAATGACCAAACTGAAAAATATTATTAAAAACCAGGGCCTATGCTATAAAATAGCTCCGTCCTCTTTCTAGGACCTATGTCACTTGTTGCTTCTAGATCAGACAGCTGTATCACTCCTAATAGCTGGAGTTTTAGCCTGGCAAGCGCAGGGTACGAGCACTAAACGTGCTCGATCATTTGCTCCTCCAACCCGCACTTCCTACATCTGCTGTCACTGACCAAGCCTAATTTGAAGGCAAGTGACGACAGAAGCCAGTGTCTATTCAGAATAACCCGTAATGAGTCTACATTCCTCTCTTTTTAATGATAGAAGTCATTTTGTTAGTCTAGGATTGTAAGACCTACACATGATATTCGACACTTTACAGCCCCGCGCTTGAGTCCACGCGTTTCCCACCTGGTCGTTTATGTGCAACTCTCGCCCAATCTAATTGGGACGCCGACGAGGGATGCGCCCTTTTTAGCTAGTTGATCCGCTTTTTCATTCCCATCTATTCACACATGCCTTGGGACCCATGTATGTATATAATAAAATAAATTTAAAGCGCAATAACCTCCGAAGAAATTTAGGCCGAGCTTCTCTTCCAATTTGCGTCGTGCTCCTTTAAATTTTTCCTACAAACTGGCGGGACAGGACCTACTTGTTTTATGCCGACTCCGAATGGCATCTGCAAAAGGCAGACGAGTTTTCACTGCGAAGCTTTTCATGGCAGAAATTCACTTGAAGTTCTTGCCAAACACTGCCGAGGGTGACCACGCTTAGACTTTTTTTCTATATTCTATTCTTATTATATACTAGCAGAGTACCCGACGTCGTTCGGGTATAAATAAGAGAAGTATCTTACTGCATTTGTAAAGATTTAAAATTCAATTTGAAATTGGTAATTGACAGGATTCGGACTTTATATAAATGAATTACAGTAGATCTACTACTATTTTTTGGCGAAGTAAAATCTATGTATTCGACGTGCTGCGCTTTTTCGCTAAATCTAAAAGAAAAACTTAAAAAAATAGCCTACCATGGATTGAGGTAGTCAGGATTGGTCTTGGCAAATTTCGTTGGGCTCTATGCAGCGGTTTACATACAAACACACAGACATACTTTCACAAATACCCCTGTCATTTTTTCCCGCGTCTTAAACTTGCACTTCAATTTATATGTGTTGTTTGCTATTTTGTTAATTTGGATGATTTCATATTTAATCTCGTATTACGCCTAAATTTCAGTGGTCACTTTAATACTTCAGGAGATATGAAAAATTCCATTCATATTGGAGGTGCCACGTCCCCTTCTTCGTTATCCCCAGTTTTTCTCGAGGGGGTTGGGATTAGTCTAATATACCTCCTTACCAAATTTCATTTGTGTAGCCCAAATACTTCTAGAGATATTGACTTTGAAAAATTCCATTTGTATGGGAGATACCACGCCCCTTTTCCGCTATCCCCAATTTTTCCCGAGGGGGTAGGAATTCGTCTTAAAAACCTCCACCTAATTTCAGTCGTCTATCTTTAATACTTTCAGATATATTGACAACGAAAAATTCCATTTGTATGGGAGGTGCCACGCCCCCTTTTTCGTTATACCCAGTTTTTCTGGAGGGGGTAGGGATTGGTCTCATATAACCACTCACCTAATTTCAGTCGTCTAGTCTTAATAAAATAAATAAATGTAAGGCGCGATAACCTCCGAAGAGATCTAAGGCCGAGCTTCTCCTCCAATTTGCGTCGTGCTCCTATCTTCAAGGCAGATGAGTTTTCACTGAGAGCTTTTCATGGCAGAAATACACCCGGAGCGCTTGCCAAACACTGCCGAGGGGCGACCCCGCTTAGAAAAATTTTCTTCTAATTGAAAAACCTTATTTCTAAAATTTTGATGTTGCTTTGCCCGGGGTGTGAACCCAGGGCATACGGTGTGGTAGGCGGAGCACGCTACCATCACACCACGGTGGCCGCCAAGTCTAGTCTTAATACTTTCAGATATATTGACTACGAAAAATTCCAGTTGTATGGGAGGTGCCACGTCCCCTTGTCGAAAACTTTTTTTATATAGCCTACCATAGATTGACGCACTCAGCGTAAATGTCATGGCAAAATTTCGTTCGATTCCATTCTGCGGTTTAGGCTGCAAGTCCAAACATACATACAGACATACTTTCACAAATATATAGTAGATATGTATATCAATATAAAAATTGACGTGGTTGGAGTTTAAGCTATTTTATTCCAGTATTGCTTTGCTGACGGCTTCTACTTCTGCCTGAAAAACGCTGCAGGGATATGGCAGCGTATAGGATCTGTTTATTTCCGGAGAAGCACAGTATACCGCAGATCCTACTCCTTCCACTACTTTGGAACCAGCTGTGTACACATGTATCGTCTCGTCCGCCATTTGGGCACGCTTGAGCCAACCATCCATATTGTGGCTCTTAGAGCCTCTTAGAAGCACAGATACGGTATCAGGTAGTCTGTTCGTCCTGTAATTGATGACGCTATACTACTATGACCGTATGGTCGGCGCTCAAGCTGCAACGCTATGTTCTTTGCCACCAGGTCTGCAGGTGGAAAGCGCAGAATGGCATACACTGCAGCCGTCTGGGTTCTTTTCAGGGCTTCCGTAATGACAAGCATTGCTAGCCTGCATACTTTTTGGAGGCAGGTTTTTTTGTGTGGATGTCCACCAATCAAGAACTCCATATTATAGGAAGGCTTTACAATCGCTGCAAAAACCCAATGACAGAGAGGGCTTAATTATTGGTGATTCCGGTCAATTTTCTTAAATTTATTGGCTTATTCACTCTCTCCTCCACGTTGAGCTTCCACGACAACTTACTGTCTAGAATGATTCCTAGATACTTTGTGCAAGGTTTCCCCTACATGGTCACCACTCGAGCCTAGACCTGGTTCAATTTGGGGACGAGGTATATGTATCCCGAAGCGCCTAATCCATGAAAGAGTTAATTGTTGGACGGGACTTTCGCAGACTGAGCAGTTGGTTGATGACCAGCTTCCACAGCAGAGGTGATAGCAAACCGTCCTGCAGCGTACCCCTGTTCACTGATTTCGTGGCCTCATATAATCCCCATTATGAAGAAATCTTCCTTGAATTTAGCATGCAGTCGACCCATAGGGATATGGCTGAATGTAACATTGGTGAAAGTCCCGGCAATGTCTAAGGAGACTCGTAAGGTATACTCCTTCTATTCCAGAGCTTTCTCTATTTTTATAACCACCCTATGCAGTGCAATAGAAACCGACTTGCCTCTGGTGTACGCGTGTTGTTGTTTTCCATCCACGTTGGACTTTATGTACACATCTATCAGCCTCTCAAAGGTTTTGAGCAGGAATGATGTTAAGCTAATGGGCCTGTAGTCTTTTTGATACATATGACCAATCTCCCCGCCTTTGGTAGGAAGGCTACACGAGCAGTTCTCCAAGTGTGCGGAAAATGATACCGTCTTATGCACTCATCGAATATTATTTTAAGCTATTCCACTACCGCTCAACTTGAAATTGTTAGCATGGCTGGGAATATACCATCTGGACCCGGCGATTTAAACTTTGAACACTGCTCATTCGATCTTGGTATCACCAAGCCTGGCATTACCTGCTCCGTGATCGAAGTGTAAGTGCTGTCCGCTGGCCAATGGGAAATGTGCGACGAGAAGGGTTTCAAGGTACTACGTGGCCATTCCTCGTTCTCTTTCTTTATTCGTCCCTGGACTATGCTTCCCTTGCTAGGACTTTCCTCAACCGCGCTGTTTCGCTGAAGCACTCGATGTCCGCACAGAATATTTTCCATTAACACTCTTCGCCCTGGAAATTTCATGCTCGTGACCCTCAACAGATCCCTTAACTCGTCCCGCCACGCTTCGCTTTACGCGGCCTTTGCCAGCTTAAATATTTCTTCTACCTGCCTTCTAGGAAGACTCAGATCATTGAGCCACCATGGCGCCTTTGCTTTTCCTATGATTCTTCTTAGAGGGCAAGCTCTGTTAAACGCATTCATAGGCGTCCTTGCTAAGAAATCATTGGACTCCTCCAGTTCCTCCACGTGGCAACCTCTTTGGATTGTCCCAGTTTTGCTTCTAAAAGTTTCTGGAATGTCGTGCAGTTCCTTGAACTAGGGTTTTTAAAGGTTCCTCCCTTCTCTACCCTCTTTGGGGAGATGGTGAAGCTGATATGCGCATGGTCGGAGAGAGATGGTCTTGCAAAAACCATCCAATCATACCTTCATATATCATGTTCAGAGCTCAATGTAATATAAAGAACTTTGCTGGATGTTGGACCAACATATGCAAATTGGTTTTCAGGATATAACAAAGTAGAGACTCGCCTCTCATTCGTATATCCCCCTCCCTACTCATTTTGGTGCACATTTGCATCTGCGCCTATGATCAACCGCCCTTTGCGTCCTTCCTCTTGCACTCCACCAGTGGTATAGCAAGATGCCAGGATAGATGCCTGCTTATTGCTTTGCACCACGGCAAGGTCCTGCAACTCGCAATACCTTCGTCGTGACGTTCGCACAACACCCTGGTTTAAGGGGTTAGCAGTTCTTGGTCACCGACATCCCGCCGCCCTTCTATAAGGCGAAACGGCGCAGATGCTATCCCTAAACCGCTCAGCCACATAGTCGGGCGCTATGGAGTTGTGAGGATCACTCCAGTCAGCCGTGTTGCATATGGCTATCTGATGTAATGAGTTTGAACGGGCTCTCAAAGATTATAACGGGCGGATGAACCAATCCATCCAGTTTATTACATTTCTTTAAAATTCATTTGAGTACCTGAAGCAAACAAAATTCAGAAAAAAAATTATTTAAGCTTCCAGTTTGAAATGAAAACGTTACTATTTTGTCGCGAATCGATCTGCGTTCCAACCTCAAATCATCTTTGGGATACCTTAATATATACCATCGCGACAGGACTGGAATACCAGACAACATACGGTACCGGGTGCCATCAACATATTCACGGATGGTTCTAAGCTTGACGGGAAGGTAGGAGCAGGCCTCTTTTCACCGGATCTGGGTCTAGAGGTCTCTTTTCGCCTACCAGATCACTGTAGTGTTTACCAAGCGGAAATGCTGGCAATACACAGGGCTGTGAACCATCTCGGGTCTATGCTTAAGGATGGTAAACGGGTGTTTATTTTCTCAGACAGCCAGGCCGCATTAAAGGCCCTGTACTCATTCGTCGACAACGCAAAGTCGGTCACTGAATGCCGCAGATCTCTTAACGAGATGGCTCAGCACTTCAGTATCAGCCTTATATGGGTACCTGGGCACAGGGATATTGAAGGCAATTGCAGAGTAGACGAGCTGACCAGAAGAGGCACCACCGACCATATCCTTCCGGGAAATGATTCGGTAGGTATACCCATGGCCACTTTCAGGCTTCGTGTGAACACAAGCACTATAAGAATTGCAAATGGACTATGGTCAGACATATCATCGTGTGAGGCATCCAGGCAAACCTGGCCCTCATATGACAAGGGGCGCACAGAAGCGCTTCTGATTTTAAACAAATCCGTTCTATCGTCCCTGATAAGGGTTCTAACAGGGCATTGCTTAAAAGGCACGCATGGTGCTAGAATGGGGGTAACAACCTTCGACTATTGTCGCAGCTGCAGATGTACAGAAGAGGAAGAGAGTGTCCAGCACCTTCTCTGTCATTGTCCAGCGCTTAGTAGGCGTAGGTTGGCCATCCTTGGTAAATCTTTTCTACATGACCTCGCTGAGGTCTCTAGCTATGAAGTAAAGGCTCTAGCAAAATTTATAATTTCCACGAGGTGGTTTTAGGCAGGGTAGGGGTCCTCTTTCAGACCATATAGGGTATTAAAAAGGGCCCATTGGTGGCCTAAGTAGTGAGCTGTTACCATAGTGTCCAGCTCAGCCCTTGCAACCTAACCTAACCTACCTTAATAGGCAAGTATATAACCGCTGCAAACGCAACTGACAAAAAGTTTAATGAAACATAGCAGAAAATGGCGGTTGTTTGTGATGTTCGGGTCAAATCTATAGTCGAATTGTCGTATAAATCGCAGTCGGATGTTAATTACATAAATATAGTTAAAAAAAAAATAAACAACACGCCGTAGCACAGAGGTTCGTTCTCCGCTATTAAGCACAACTGGTTTTGTATCGAGTTATTTAACCCCTGCCTTCAATAATTGCTGCTAGATGGGTCTCTTTTCGCGCCTAGCCTAGAGAGCTACAAACATACAAGTGAAGCTAATATAAGCGTATTAAAAATAGCACTGGTCGTATACTTTACCAGCCTTTAGCCGCGTCTTCGTATAAAAAAGCGGGGTTGCCATTTAGGGTTGCCACCTATTCGAAATTAAAAAAAAATTGTATGAGATATGCCGATATGGGTATCAAACGAAAGGCATTTCACTCCGCATTGCAATAGGGAAATTCTTGAGTTGGGTTGCCATTTATGGTTGCCACCTATTCGAAATTAAAACAAAATTGTATGAGATATGCCGATATGGGTATCAAACGAAAGGTATTTAACTCCGCGTTACAATAGGGACATTTTTGAGAAGGGTTGCCCTTTAGGGTTGCCACCTATTCGAAACTAAAAAAAAATTGCATGAGATATGCCGATATGGGTATCAAACGAACGGTATTTCACTCCGCATTACAATAGGGACATTTTTGAGAAGGGTTGCCATTTGGGGTTGGGGTAGTTAGACGAAATAGTACTCTACTTACTCATGTTCTATTAAAGCTTTAAAGGAGAACATTAAAGTTAAAAATCTTCGTAAAAAAATCTTACACATGATTCGACTTCATTTTCTTAATTTCACACACGCTAATAAAATTGAAATGCAATATCAAGGCACCGTGGCAAATTCTAGCAAAATATATTTAAATTCATATTTTTGGCAAATATGAAATGAATAATAGCAATTTCTCACAGATTACTATTAGAAAAATCTCTCCCCATAGCAAAAAGATATCTCACCATGGTAATTTGCTACCGTTGAACACTAGAGGCATATGTTCAATTTGAAAACGACATCTAACCATTTAATTACTTACCAACAGATGGCGCTTATGTAATGTCTAAGAAGACTCGTAAGGTATACTCCGTCTATTCCAGAGTTTTCTCTATTTTTATAACCACCCTATGCAGTGCAATAGAAACCGACTTGCCTCTGGTGTACGCGTGTTGTTGTTTTCCATCCACGTTGGACTTTATGTACACATCTATCAGCCTCTCAAAGGTTTTGAGCAGGAATGATGTTAAGCTAATGGGCCTGTAGTCTTTTTGATACATATGACCAATCTCCCCGCCTTTGGTAGGAAGGCTATACGAGCAGTTCTCCAAGTGTGCGGAAAATGATTCAGTCTTATGCACTCATCGAATATTATTTTAAGCTATTCCACTACCGCTCAACTTGAAATTGTTAACATGGCTGGGAATATACCATCTGGACCCGGCGATTTAAACTTTGAACACTGCCCATTCGATCTTGGTATCACCAAGCCTGGCATTACCCGCTCCGTGATCGAAGTGTAAGTGCTGTCCGCTGGCCAATGGGAAATGTGCGACGAGAAGGGTTTCAAGGTACTACGTGGGCATTCCTCGTTCTCTTTCTTTATTCGTCCTTGGACTATGCTTCCCTTGCTAGGACTTTCCTCAACCGCGCTGTTTCGCTGAAGCACTCGATGTCCGCACAGAATATTTTCCATTAACACTCTTCGCCCTGGAAATTTCATGCTCGTGACCCTCAACAGATCCCTTAACTCGTCCCGCCACGCTTCGCTTTACGCGGCCTTTGCCAGCTTAAATATTTCTTCTACCTGCCTTCTAGGAACACTCAGATCATTGAACCACCATGGCGCCTTTGCTTTTCCTCTGATTCTTCTTAGAGGGCAAGTTCTGTTAAGCGCATTCATAAGCGTCCTTGCTAAGAAATCATTGGACTCCTCCAGTTCCTCCACGTGGCAACCTCTTTGGATTGTCCCAGTTTTGCTTCTACAAGTTTCTGGAATGTCGTGCAGTTCGTTGAACTAGGGTTTTTAAAGGTTCCCCCCTTCTCTACCCTCTTTGGTAAGATGGTGAAGCTGATATGCGCATGGTCGGAGAGAGATGGTCTTGCAAAAACCATCCAATCATACTTTCATATATCATGTTCAGAGCTCAATGTAATATAAAGAACATTGCTGGATGTTGGACCAACATATTCAAATTGGTTTTCAGGATATAAAAAAGTAGAGACTCGGCTCTCATTCGTATATCCCCCTCCCTACGCATTTTGGTGCACATTTGCATCTGCGCCTATGATCAACCGCCCTTTGCGTCCTTCCTCTTGCATTCCACCAGTGGTATAGCAAGATGCCAGGATAGATGCCTGCTTATTGCTTTGCACCACGGCAAGCTCCTGCAACTCGCAATACCTTCGTCGTGACGTTCGCATAACACCCTGGTTTAAGGGGTTAGCAGTTTTTGGTCACCGACATCCCGCCGCCCTTATATAAGGCGAAACGGCGCAGATGCTATCCCTAAACCGCTCAGCCACATAGTCGGGCGCTATGGAGTTGTGAGGTTCACTCCAGTCAGCCGTGTTGCATATGGCTATCTGATGTAATGAGTTTGAACGGGCTATCAGAGATTATAACGGGCGGATGAACCAATCCATCCAGTTTATTACATTTCTTTAAAATTCATTTGAGTACCTGAAACGAACAAAATTCAGAAAAAAATTTATTTAAGCTTCCAGTTTGAAACGAAAACGTTACTATTTTGTCGCGAATCGATCTGCGTTCCAACCTCAAATCATCTTTGGGATACCTTAATATATACCATCGCGACAGGACTGGAATACCAGACAACATACGGTACCGGGTGCCATCAACATATTCACGGATGGTTCTAAGCTTGACGGGAAGGTAGGAGCAGGCCTCTTTTCGCCGGATCTGGGTCTAGAGGGCTCTTTTCGCCTACCAGATCACTGTAGTGTTTACCAAGCGGAAATGCTGGCAATACACAGGGCTGTGAACCATCTCGGGTCTATGCCTAAGGATGGTAAACGGGTGTTTATTTTCTCAGACAGCCAGGCCGCATTAAAGGCCCTGTACTCATTCGTCGACAACGCAAGTCGGTCACTGAATGCCGCAGATCTCTTAACGAGATGGCTCAGCACTTCAGTATCAGCCTTATATGGGTACCTGGGCACAGGGATATTGAAGGCAATTGCAGAGCAGACGAGCTGACCAGAAGAGGCACAACCGACCATATCCTTCCGGGAAATGATTCGGTAGGTATACCCATGGCCACTTTCAGGCTTCGTGTGAACACAAGCACTATACAAAATGCAAATGGACTATGGTCAGCCATATCATCGTATGAGACATCCAGGCAAACCTGGCCCTCATATGACAAGGGGCGCACAGAAGCGCTTCTGATTTTAAACAAATCAGTTCTATCTTCCCTGATAAGGGTTCTAACAGGGCATTGCTTAAAAGGCACGCATGGTGCTAGAATGGGGGTAACGAGCTTCGACTATTGTCGCAGCTGCAGATGTACAGAAGAGGAAGAGAGTGTCCAGCGCCTTCTTTGTCATTGTCCAGCGCTTAGTAGACGTAGGTTGGCCATCCTTGGTAAACCTTTCCTACATGACCTCGCTGAGGTCTCTAGCTATGAAGTAAAGGCTCTAGCAAAATTTATAATTTCCACGAGGTGGTTTTAGGCAGGGTAGGGGTCCTCTTTCAGACCGTATAGGGTATTACAAAGGGCCCATTGGTGGCCTAAGTAGTGAGCTGTTACCATAGTGTCCAGCTCAGCCCTTGCAACCTAACCTAACCTACCTTAATAGGCAAGTATATAACCGCTGCAAACGCAACTGACAAAAACTTTAATGAAACATAGCAGAAAATGGCGGTTGTTTGTGATGTTCGGGTCAAATCTATAGTCGAATTGTCGTATAAATCGCAGTCGGATGTTAATTACATAAATATAGTTTAAAAAAATAAACAACACGCCGTAGCACAGAGGTTCGTTCTCCGCTATTAAGCACAACTGGTTTTGTATCGAGTTATTTAACCACTGCCTTCAATAATTGCTGCTAGATGGGTCTCTTTACGCGCCTAGCCTAGAGAGCTACAAACATACAAGTGAAGCTAATATAAGCGTATTAAAAATAGCACTGGTCGTATACTTTACTAGCCTTTAGCCGCGTCTTCGTATAAAAAATAATAATCAAGGTCGGCACAGAGTGATAACAATTTGTGAAGTAAGCAATCCCAAAAATTATTCCGAAATATTCGCAAACTGATAGTGAAATCAAAACAGCCTTTATGTGTTACGGAGATAGTTGCGAGATGACATAGACATAGCATGAAAACATTCCAAAATAGTTAAGAAATTTTCTGAAACAATCCCAAAATAGTTTTAAAATATGACTATTAAAAATATAGTAAAACTATCCCGAAATGAACTTGAAAACCAACTCGGAATTAACCAAAAACAGTACCAAAATGATTTTGATAAATTCTATAACTTTAAACGAGCAATTCTTGTTTGTTTGTATAGCCGAACGATCTCGGGAACGGCTTAACCGTTTTAAATGAAATTTGGCACAGAGATAATATATCACTTTCTAAGAATTTCTACCTAGGTGTTGCCACTCAGAATGTTTCACAAGGTTGCCACCTATTCGAAATTAAAAAAAAATTACATGAGATATGTCGATATGGGTATCAAACGAAAGGTATTTCACTCCGCATTACAATAAGGACATTTTTGAGTAGGGTTGTCACCTATTCGAAATTAAAAAAAAATTGCATGAGATATGCCGATATGGGTATCAAACGAAAGGCATTTCACTCCGCATTACAATAGGGAAATTCTTGAGTAGGGTTGCCATTTATGGTTGCCACCTATTCGAAATTAAAACAAAATTGTATGAGATATACCGATATGGGTATCAAACGAAAGGTATTTCACTCCGTATTGCAATAGGGACATTTTTGATTGGGGTTGCCATTTAGGGTTGCCACCTATTCGAAATTAAAAAAAATTGCTTGAGATATGCCTATATGGGTATCAAAGGAAAGGCATTTCACTCCGCATTACAATAGGGAAATGCTTGAGTAGGGTTGCCATTTATGGTTGCCACCTATTCGAAATTAAAACAAAATTGTATGAGATATGCCAATATGGATATCAAACGAAAGGTATTTAACTCCGCATTACAATAGGGACATTTTTGAGTAGGGTTGCCCTTTAGGGTTGCCACCTATTCGAAACTAAAAAAATTGCATGAGATATGCCGATATGGGTATCAAACGAAAGGTATTTCACTCCGCATTACAATAGGGCCATTTTTGAGAAGGGTTGCTATTTGGGGTTGGAGTAGTTAGAGGAAATAGTACTCTACTTATATTCTATTGAAGCTTTAAAGAAGAACATTAAAGTTAAAAATCTTCGTAAAAAAATCTTACACATGATTCGACTTCATTTTCTTAATTTCACACACGCTAATAAAATTAAAATGCAATATCAAGGCACCGTGGCAAATTCTAGCTAAATATATTTAAATGCATATTTTTGGCAAATATGAAATGAATAATAGCAATTTCTCACAGATTACTATTAGAAAGATCTCTCACCATAGCAAAAAGATATCTCACCATGGTAATTTGCTACCGTTGAACACTAGAGGTATATGTTCAATTTGAAAAGACATCTAACCATTTAACTACTTATCAACAGATGGCGCTTAGGGAAGTAAGTTGACATTTAATTAAATTATTGATAGTTGTCATAACTGATAGATGTCATTCGTGAAATTTACAAGTTTTTGGAATGTAATAAAATTGTGAGACTTTCATAGTGTATGACTAAAAAATGTTTGAAATTAATAATTCGGCGCATGAAGATACTCGACCTAAATAACTAAGTTCTCGACTTCACTAATTTGTCATAACAATCCCTTATACTATAGGCTGGAATTACCCATTTCAAATTTTTCATTCCAGTTCATTTTGCGGTTAGTGTTTGATATATTTTTGAAATCTATTTTTAAGGAAATCAAATATTGGTAAGTAAAAATATATAACATATGTACATAGAAAAAAATTAGAGTTTGATTAATGATGACATGTAGAACAGTATGCGGCATACTCGAAGATTGCCGAGCAAAGCTCGGTCGCCCAGGTACTATTTTCTTAAATCGAATATATAGAGGGTAGATATATGCATTAGGGTGGGTCGATTTGTATGGACGAAAGTTAACCGATATCGCGCCATCGATTTTTCGACAGGATTTCGGCTCAGGAAAAAAAGATCCACTACGCATACCCAAAAAAATAATTTTCGAGCCTGCGAAATTTCATTTTTATACTCAACGTGCTTTGCCCGCAGAGTATATTAACTTTGATTGGATAACGGTTGGATGTACATGTATAAAGGAATCGAGATAGATATAGACTTCTATATACCAAAATCATCAGTATCGAAAAAAAAAATTTATTGAGCCATGTCCGTCCGTCCGCCCGTCTGTCCGTTAACACGATAACTTGAGTAAATATTGAAATCTCACCAAATTTGGTACACGAGTTTATCTGAACCCAGAATAGATTGGTATTGAAAATGAGCGAAATCGGATTATAACCACGCCCACTTTTAATATATATAACGTTTTGGAAAACACAAAAAACCTGATTATTTAGAAAATAATACACATAGAATGTTGAAGTTTTACGTGTGGACTGATATTGAGACTCTTGATAAAACTTTGAAATGGGCGTGGCACCGCCCACTTGTGATAAAATTAATTTTACCAATATTATTAATCATAAATCAAAAATCGTTAAACCTATGGTATCAAAATTCGGCAGAAAGGTTGCCTTTACTATAAGGAATGCTTTGAAGAAAAATTAACGAAATCGGTTAAGGACCACGCCCAATTTTATATAAAAGATTTTTAAAAGGGTCGTGGACGAATAAAATAAGCTATACCTTTGCAAAAAAGAGCTTTATATCAATGGTATTTCCTTTCCCAAGTGGATTTATAACAATAAATAGGGAAAACTTCAAATTTTAAAAAATGGGCGTGACACCGCCTTTCTTTTGACCAAGCAATTTTCTATGTTTCGCGAGCCATAACTCGAAGAAAAATTAACGGATCGTAATAAGATCGGTGGTACATATTTTCCTTATAGCAGAAAATATTTCTAGTAAAAATGGACCACGGTTAAATGGACCAAATGGTTAAAGACCACGGCAACTTAGATATAAAACAACTTTAAAATTGTACAATTGAAGCTCACGCTGAGTATATAATGTTCGGTTACACCCGAACTTAGACACCTTTACTTGTCTGGACTTTGATTTTTAAGGTTTTTTTCATGACCTACTAAAAAAAATTTCATATGTATACCCTGTCGGACACAAAAATGTCCGCTAAAAAAGTTGGCGATAACAGTTTTTTAAAAATATTTGTTTTATTTTTTCAAAAACTGTTATCGACATCGTTTTTAGCGGATATTTTTGGGTCGGACAGGGTATACATGACAATTTTACAATCAAATAAAAATTTTTTTAGTAAGTCATGAAAAAACCTTAAAAATCAAAGTCGAAAAAAGTCAAAAAAATGAAATTTCGTAGGCCCGAAAATTATTTTTTTTTTGGGTATGCGTAGTGGAATCTTTTTTCCTGAGCCCAAACCCTATCGAAAAATCGATGGCGCGATATCGGTTATTAAATCGACCCAGTCTAATATGCATACCATTATTTTTATTTCCTTTCGGTAGATCGCACCTCTTGGTTGTTTTATGTAGTTTCTGCAGATTTCTTCAGTTAACTTAGCCTGCCTTCTGAATTAGTGCAGGTTTTCGGTATAAAAAAAAATTAAAAACACTAGAAAAATAAGTACATATGCATGTCTTTTTATATCACTGTTATTATAATAGAACTTTATTTTATATTTTTAGCCTTTTATATAATAGTAATATTAAAATAATAAAAATAAAAATAATTTCATTTAACTCTTCTCATCCCGTGAACGCATTCTATGCACAAAAGCTACGCCTTTGTTCTTGCGGAAGTTTTCGAACGGATCGTTCATATTAACGCCAACACCCTATGGAAGAATACAAAAGAATAGAACAAAATTAGTTTTACAACGTAATAATTGAAATTAACAATGTTCGAATAATACACTTCTACACTACACTTTTCCTAAATGAAGTATCTTTTATGTATGTTCGATAGCTCTTTGAGTGCAGTCTTTGCTCGAAATTGTTAACAGCGTATCATACATACATATATAATACACTATGCAGCAATAACTTCAGATTTGCATTACCTTATACATGTCTATACGATCGCGTACTTCACCACCTGAGATAGGCTGATCGATGCCCTGTTGCTTTGGTCCCAAACCAGCACCTGATCCAATCCACCCCATTTTCTTGAGCATTTGATGCCCCTTATTTGATTCTTCAATAAACTCGTTTTGTTTTTGTAAACTTCCAGTGCTACATATGAGGAATTTAAATATTTGAAAAGTGTTTTATGTATATATAAAAGTAATATACGAATGCTTACAAAAAACTAGGTGGCGTAATAGAACGTTCACGTCGAGGATTGCCGCGATCTGGTCGGTTTTCTCGACTACTGTTCGAAAATTCTCTTTCACGTTCAAAGCGTTCACGTTCAATGCGTTCACGCTCAATGCGCTCACGTTCAAGGCGCTCACGTTCCAGACGTTCACGTTCAAGGCGTTCAAATTGTGGCGATTTTTTAGGTGAACGACTTCGTTGCTTGTTGTGACGATTATTGCGACGATTGGAGTTTGCACGTGGAGGAGGCGGCGATCGATGAGGTGATTTGGAACGACTGCGACTTTTTGAACTGTAAGATGTAAAATAAAAATTTATTCGAAATAAGAAACTGCAAATCTTTTAAAATGGTCGGTTATTTCACTCAAAATTTATTTTTTTTTTAATTTACTTAATTCAAATAGATCAAATCGGAACTAAGAAACCGACAAAAAATTTAATTCAGAATCGGAATTGAAAAAAAGCTAATATAATGAAAGGGGTGTTAAGAGGCGTTGGTTCCACATTACAATTAAAGAAATGGTTGGTGTCATGTGGGGACACATTGCAAGGGGGGCATACATTTTGTATGTCGGGGTTGATTCTGGATAGGTAAGAGTTTAACCTGTTACAGTATCCAGAACGAAGTTGAGCAAGAGTGACACGCGTTTCCCTGGGGAGTATGCGTTCCTCTTCCACAAGTTTTTGGTACTTTTCTTTGAGTACTGGATTCACCGGGCAATTCCTGACATAAAGGTCCGACGCCTGTTTGTGGAGTTCACCAAGGACCTGCTTGTGTTTTTTTGCTTCATACGGCTGGGTTCTCAGGTGCCGTATTTCCTCAAAATTCTTACGGAGATGACTCCTTAAACCCCTAGGCGGTGTTGGCTCATCAATCAGATGTCTGTTTGCATGCCCAGGTTTCTGGGTATTCAACAGGAACTATTTGGTTAGCATCTCACTTCTCTCCCTGATGGGGAGTAATCTCGCCTCATTATGTAGATGGTGTTCTGGGGACATAAGAAGGGAGCCCGTGGCGATTATGAGAGCAGTATTTTGGCAGGCCTGTAGCTTCTTCCAGTGGATAATTTTTAGGCTTGGCGACCATATGGGTGACGCGTAGCACGTAAACGGCTGGCCAATTGCTTTGTATGTAGTAATGAGCGTTTCTTTATCTTTTCCCCAGGTACTGCCAGCAAGGGATTTGAAGATTTTATTAGGGCTCTGGATTTTCGGAACAATTGCGGCTGCGTGCGCACCTGATCAAACGTCACACCCAAGATTTTGGGGTGTAGGACAATCGGTAGCGTAGTGCCATCGACGTAGATGTTCAAAATGGTCGACATTTGGGACGTCCACGTTGTAAATAAGGTCGCGGAAGATTTAGTCGGTGATAATGCCAGGTTTCTCGAGGCAAAAAAACTGGAGATCAGGGAGGTAGCCGTTTATTCTGTTGCAGAGCTCATCGATCTGTGGGCCTGGGCCTGTGGCCATTATTGTGCAGTCATCGGCGTATGAAATGATAGTGACTCCTTCTGGTGGTGAAATTTGCTTAAATATGTAGAAATTAAACAAAAATGGGGATAGGACATTATGTCAAAGGTATTCAATTTTTTGTTAAAATTTGACTTAAAACTTTTTTTTTTAAGTGGGCGTGTTCGGATCCGATTTTGCAAATTTTTATTTAGCACAAATATAGTAAGGATTAACGTTCCTGCCAAATTTTATCATGATATCTAACGACTGCCAAATTACAGCTTGCAAAACTTTTAAATTACCTTCTTTTAAAAGTGGGCGGTGCGACGCCCATTGTCCAAAATTTTACTAATTTTCTATTCTGCGTCATAAGGCCAACCCACCTACCAAGTTTCATTGCTTTATCCGTCTTTGGTAATGAATTATCGCATTTTTTCGGTTTTTCGAAAATTTCGATATCGAAAAAGTGGGCGTGGTTATAGTCCGATTTCGTTCATTTTAAAAAGCGAACTGAGATGAGTGCCCAGGAACCTACATACCTCAAAAGTTACTCAAGTTATCGTGTTTACAGACGGACGGACTGACATGGCTAAATGAATTTCTTTTTTCGCCCAGATCATTTTGATATATAAAAGTCTATATCTATCTCGATTAGTTTATGCCGTTACGGGGTATCGTTATGCAAACAAAGTTAATATACTCTGTGAGCTCTACTCAGCTGAGTATAAATATAATAATTAATTCGGATAGAAAAACCACGACTTTGTCTGGAGAGGCACCCTACCTCGAAGCTATTTTCCCCCGCTTAATTTGGAATCTGGCTACGCCCATGAAGAAAATTTTTGAGTTACTACTTATTTGTACATTATTGTACCAAAAATGAATGGGCTACGAATTGCATATTCATAAACTTTCTAAAAATTGTCATAACAGTTTTTCAAAGTTCAATTAAGTGTTTTAAGTCTAATGCAATGTTGGAATTTATGTAATTTATGTAGTCTATGTTACAGATTGGGCTTTATTTTAAATGAATATTTTTAAAATCTAATAAGTGAGTGTAAAATACGTTCCAGAAAATCGTTCCAAAATAATTCACAATCTTGCACGTTGGAAGGTATCAGCCCAAAACATTATTTTCTATATGCAGTTATCGTAAAACTTACCGATAGCAACGTTTATTGAATTTAATCTTTTTAGGTTTCTCCAATATGATTGGGGATGGTGAGCGCGTTTTTTCACGTTCACCTTTTTGTATTTCCTCTTCTTTTTGCTTTTTCGCCGCATTCTTTACCTTATAGTATTCATAAAGACCCAGTTTTTCCCAGCCTTCCCTGTTGGAGGAAAAAAAAAATCAAGAAAAATAAATTGATTAGTTCAATAATTTCTGTATTATTGTCAGCAATAACGTACGTATCACGGGGTCGATCATGTGTTGGCGGCGCATAGAATGCCGCCAATGCATTAGTCAAACGTTCACTTTGTGGCGCAGGTGGTGGTAAACGTATATCTGCCGGATCGAGTGATTTGTAACTATAATCATCCAGACGTATTAATGGCACCATCAAGCCCGCAGGTAAATCATAATAAGGCGCTGATGGCAATTGTTCTTGCATTTCCATTTGTGGTAGCATAAAGCCTATCGGTGCCGGTGGCATATCATCATCTTTATCCTGCATGAGATGTGGCAGTAATTGTGTTTGTGCTAGAGATTGCCCCTGCATATCTGGAAGTTGCATTTGTTGTTGCTGTCCAATTTGATCTAAACCCTGAAGTTGCTGATTTTGTTTCAACACTAATTGTATAGCTGCATTTAGAGCTAATACATCAATATTAGCAGTTGGGACATTCGAATTTGCAGTATCAAGGTTGCCACTAATGCCGCCACCATTACTATTACCCATCACACCACTCACCCCTCCACCACCTCCAATGCTACTACCAACACCTCCTGCCATCCCTACACTAACACCCCCACCAATGCCACTGTTATTGTTGACAGCCTGCGGAATGTTATTTAATTGCGGTCCGAATTGTTGTGACATACCAGCAGATGGCATTTGATTGGCAATATTATTGGCACCGCCGCTTGCGAAGCCTGGTGGTGGCCTTGACATATCGGGAATGAAAAAATTCCCTGTAGCTCCCTGTGCATGTTGTTGGTGCTGCTGCATATTATCAAGAGGGAAATTGTTGTTTTGCTGTCCACCAGCTGTTTGTTGTCCAAAATTCATGTTGTTATCAAATGGTTGCTGTTGCTGATAGTGATGAGATCTGTTACTATTAACACCAGCGTTATTATAACTATCATCAACACCTGGTGGATTTATGTGGTCATCATCATTGCTATCTGGCATGGAAATTTTTTGTGACATAAGTGATGGAATTTTCGGTGTTTGCTGTTGCTGCTGTTGTTGGGGTTGTGGAGGTAATTTAGTCGGGGTAATTGGCAAGATGGCAGCTGCATTTGGCAAAACTGTTGCTAACATCTGTTGTTCCAACTGTTGTTTTTGTTGTTCCAATTGTGTTATTTGTTGAGTAGCATGCTGGATGAAAATCTGATGTTGTTTCTGATAGCTAAGAAAGATTATAGCAAAAATGAAAACCAAAGAATTTAAATGTATGAAAGTAGGTTTTCTCTAGGGAGTTAAAAGTAACAGGTAAGGAGGGCTAAGTTCGGGTGTAACCGAACATTATATACTCAGCGTGAGCTTCAATTGTACATTTCATTACATATAAATTACTTTTTTACATAACACGTGGCACCGACCGTTTAAAAAAAATGTCTCCCCATTTCCTCTTGCAATAAAACTTGATAAGTGAAATATCATTGATTCAAAACTATTTTTTGCTAAGTTATAGCTTATTATTCTAGTCTACGACCCTTTTAAACTTGTTTTATATAAAAGTGGGCGTGGTCTTTAACCGATCCCGTCCATTTTTACTAGAAATATTTCCTGCTATAGGGAAAATTTGTGTACCCAATTTCATTACGATCCGTTAATTTTTCTTCGAGTTATGGCTCCCGCAACATAGAAAATTGCTTAGTCATAAAAGGGGCGGTGCCACGCCCATATTTTTAAATTTGAAGTTTTCCCTATTTATTGTTGTAAATCCACTTGGGAAATGAAATACCATTGATATAAAGCTCTGTTTTGCAAATATATAGCTTATTTCATTCGTACACGCCCCTTTTAAAAATCTTTTATATAAAAGTGGGCGTGGTCCTTAACCGATTTCGTTAATTTTTCTTCAAAGCATTCCTTATAGTAAAGGCAACCTATCTGCCGAATTTTGATACGATAGGTTTAACGATTTTTGATTTATGATTAATATTTGTAAAATTGATTTTATCACAAGTGGGCGGTGCCACGCCCATTTTAAAAAATGTTTCCAAATTTTTATCAAGAGTCTCAATATCAGTCCACATTTATTTACTAAATTATCAGGTTTTTTGTGTTTTCCAAAATTTTATATATTTATATAAAAAGTGGGCGTGGTTATTATCCGATTTCACTCATTTTCAATACCAATATATTCTGGGTCCAGATAAGCTAGTGCACCAAAGTTCAGTATTTACTCAAGTTATCGTGTTAACGGACAGACGGCCGGACATGGCTCAATCAATTTTTTTTTCGATATCTCGATTCCTTTATACCTGTACAACCAATCGTTATCTAATCAAAGTTAATATACTCTGTGTGCAAAGCACGCTAAGTATAAAAACAGTATAGAAATATGTACAACCTAATTTTATTTGAATGCAAGCGCCAAAAGAAGATTAGCATGTTTAGGAATCTTACTTGTGATTCCTCAAAACTTTATTAAAATATAACTAAATTTACATGCCAATGTTTGTACATTAGAATAATATATTGAATTGCGTTCTAACACCAAGCGAATACTAAAAACACAGAGTTGTCTTTTTTATTTCTCGAAGCTTCTTGCGCAGCGTTGCCATACCAAACGCCCAAACCATGTAGTAGGATATTTAACCCTACATCACTCCCCTCCTAAAATGAGCGGCCGTAATTGTTGAAACTATGGTGTTTTACTATACGTTGCTATCGAATCTTCCTTTGGTAAATACAAGGGTTTTAGTATATCTATTGAAACCGTTACCTGCTTGGTGCCAATTAAAATGGTGTATGTCTTTGGAAATCTGTTGATCACTAAATAGGGTCCGTCATATGGAGCTTTAAGATGCCGGTGTATGGTATCATCCCGTAAAAACACATGGCTGGTCAGGCGATGCAAACCTAGAAATCATCACCATCTACATCCCTCCTGCCACCTGTTGCCCCAGTGGATACCGCCCTAATATCAGTGCCTTACTCACTGGCAACAATCGCATTATCTTAGGCGCTTTCAATGCCCATCACGATCTATGGCATTCAAATTTGCAGGCGGGCAGTAGGGGTGAGATGTTGGCGGATCAAATAGAAGAAACGACGTTCTGCACAATAAACGGAGACGCCCCCACACGTATGGTAGGAAGCTGTCACAGTTCGCCAGATATCTCAATCGTGAGCGCAGAACTCGTAAACTGCGTCAACTGGCAGCCGATGGTAACATTGGCATCCGACCACCTGCCTATACTTATTTCGCTCGAGCGTACCGCCGACTTCATCGTCACAGAAAAACGCACTTTCATAAACTTCAAAAAAGGAAAGTGGCACGAATATAAATCTTTTACAGACAACCTCTTTGCTGCCCTCCCTATCCCGACTGATGCCCGCCAAGGGGAGCGTGCCTTCCGCAAGGTCATTGAATCCGCCTCGGCACGTTTCATTCCCGCCGGGAGAATTCCCGAAATTCGGTCCCACTTCCCAGCGGAGGCCGCAAACTTAGCGAGAGAACGTGACGTGAAACGCTACTAAAGCCTGGGAAACCAGCTAACATAGGATAGTCGTATCGTCCGATATCTCTCCTATCGCCAGTAGCCAAGACGCTTGAAGCCATTTTGCTCCCCTATTTCCAAGCAAATTTGCAGCTAGCCTGTCATCAGCATGGCTTCAGAAAACTTCATAGCACTACCACCACGCTAAATGCCATTAGCACCCAGATAAATTGCGGTTTAAATCAAAACCCCCGTCATAGAACAGTACCGTAGCGCTAGACCTATCAAAAGCTTTTGATACGGTCAACCATGGCTTGTTACTGCAAGACCTGGAAGGGTCTACCCTTCCCCCATGTCTTAAAAGGTGGACCGCAAATTATCTGGGTGGTCGGCAGGCATCGGTGAAATTTAGAAACGAAACACCAAAACCAAGAAGAATTAAACAAAGGGTGCCACAGGGTGGTTCCTATCCCCACTTTTGTTTAATTTCTACATATCTAAGCTACCTTCACCACCGGAAGGAGTCACAATCGTTTCCTACGCCGATGACTGCAAAATAATGGCCACAGGCCCAGGCCCACAGATCGATGAGCTATGCAATAGAATAAACGGCTACCTCCCTGATCTCTCCAATTTTTTCGCCTCGCGAAACCTGGCATTATCACCGAGTAAATCTTCCGCGACCTTATTTACAACATGGACTCCCAAATGTCGACCATTTTGAACATCCACGTCGATGGCACTACGCTACGAACTGTCCTACACCCCAAAATATTGGGTGTGACGTTTGATCAGGATCTACATTTTGGTGAGCACGCAGCCGCAATTGTTCCGAGAATTCAGAGCCGTAACAAAATCCTCAAATCCCTCGCTGGCAGTACTTGGGGAAAAGATAAAGAAACGCTAATGACTACATACAAAGCAATTAGCCAGCCGATTACGTGCTACGCGTCACCCATATGGTCGCCAAGCCTAAAAATTACCCACTGGAAGAAGCTACAGGCCTGCCAAAATACTGCTTCTCTGAATCGCCGCGGGATGTCTTCTTATGTCCCCAGAACACCATCTGCATAATGAGGCGAGATTACTCCCCATCAGGGAGAGGAATGAGATGCTGACCAAACAGTTCCTGTTGAATACCCAGAAACCTGAGCATCCCAACAGACATCTGATTGATGAGCCAGCACCGCCTATGGGCTTAAGGAGTCATCTCCGTAAGCATTTTGAGGAAATACGGCACCTTAGAACCAAGCCGTATGAAGCGAAAAAACACAAACAGGTCCTTGGTGAACTCCACAAACAGGCGTCGGACCTTTATGCCGGGAATTGCCCGGTGAATCCAGTACTCAAAGAAAAGTATCCAAAACTCGCGGAAGAGGAACGGATACTCCCCAGGGAAACGCGTGGCACTCTTACTCAACTTCGTTCTGGATACTGTAACAGGTTAAACTCTTACCTATCCAGAATCAACCCCGACATAAAAAATTTATGCCCCGCTTGCAATGTGTCCCAACATGACACCAACCATCTCTGTTTTAATTGTAATGTGGAACCAACGCCTCTAACACCCCTTTCATTATGGTCCACCCCTGTTGAAACAGCAAGTTTCCTTGGACTCCCGTTAGAGGATATTGATGACAATTTGTGATCGGTCGCGGCTGTTAGGTGCGGCGAAGCACTGCTACAACAACAAAGCTAGCAACACTTATTTAGAAGGCGACGAAGAGCTATCTCACGCACAAAAATATGTACTCATCAGCCGAACTAGTTACTCACACATCCACACGCATATGGCTATCGGAGAGGCATCGCATGGACTCATCCAGTCTATTTGAGGCCCTAACGGACCAGGTAGTTCAACCTAATCTAACCTTATGGCCATGCAATACTTAGACAAATTTGTTATTACTAATTATTTTGCTACAAAGTTATTTAAAATGTTGTTTTTTTTTCAAGAGCTGTTATAAATTCACAAAAATTATTCATAACATAAAAATTTAAGTTTTGTTCATACTTATCGAGAGTGGTCTTGGTTCCTTGCGCAAATTTCGTAACAATATCTTGATGTAAATTCTGTAGATTCGTCTTGTATTCTTGCATAGACGAATCAGGCGATTGTAGTTTGGATATAACACATGCATCGAAAAATTTAGCCTTGGATTCCCACAGTGATAAAAGTTTGGTAAGTTTGGTTCGTTGTTCTGCTGTGGCGACTGGTGAGAAATAAAGTTGGATTAAAATCAAAGATATGACGTATGTATATTAGACTGGGTCGATTTATTAACCGATATCGCGCCATCTATTTTCCGATAGGATTTGGGCTCAGGAAAAAAAGTTCCACTACGCATACCCAAAAAAATAATTTTCAAGCCTGCGAAATTTCATTTTTAAACGGTTTTATTTAGCTTGACTTGACAGGCTGTCTGGCTGGCACGAATTTTGTAATTGAAATTTAAGTAACTTTCCGATAAGCTACAAGCTTGAAACTTGGAACCCGATGACAATGCAATAATAAGAAAAAAAACTCCGATAGGTGGTACATGGATCGAGATATTCAAAAAAATCCTATTTGTGCTCCGATTAGGCTCATATTTGGAACACATAATACATACATGAATAGAAAGCGACCTATGAAAAAATAATCGCCGCTAGGTGGCGTAAGGGTCGAGATATTCAATAAATCGTATTTGTGGTCCGATTTGACTCATATTTGGAACACATAATACAAACATAAATAGAAGGCGACCTATGCATAAAAATCGCCGATAGATGGCGCAAGGATCGAGATATTCAAAAAAATCCTATTTGTGCTCCGATTAGGCTCATATTTGGAACACATAATACATACATGAATAGAAAGCGACATATGAAAAAAAAAACGCCGCCATGTCTGATCAACGCCCTAGATTGATGAGGAGTGTGATGACTAGTACCTAAGACCTACCTAATTATTTTCTAGCTTTTAGTATTATTATTACTTGTTTTCAATAAAACCGTTTAAAGTAAATTTTTTTAAAATTATTTTGTTTTCAAGATTTTAGTCTTCATTTAATTGCCTATTATTTCTCATTTTATTTAGTTCATTTACGCCCCGATTCTAGTGTGGTAACAACATTCTTCACCACGGTAACGAAATCATGTGGCAACTTTTACACCCTTTTGGTATTCTACCCGCGAAAGTAGCCGCATAATTTTTTACCCACAAAAGTAGTTGGTTACATCGAAATAACCACACAACAGCTGTTGTTTAGAAAAAGGAAAAACTGAAAAATAAAGAATTTTAAGCGCAAATAAGTAAAGATAATAGTAAAAAGTGTTGCCTCTTGCTATACATATTTGTTTACATTATGTACTTTCACAGAATAAATTACAATATACCTATGTAGAAACTTATCATGCATAATATGCATATACACATCGTCCCGTTTATTCGTTAACCTTATATCTACAAGTGAGACATTTTCGGTAAAACGAACACGGTTGCCACACCATGTTTTCATTTGGGACCAAAATTCATCGAAAAAAGGACCAAATTTTGTTTTATTTTATTAGTATAAAATACAAAATTTTAGGATGTTCCCATATAAAATTTTACTAAATATAGTGAAGAATTTCCTTTAATTCAAGCTGATCAAACAAATTTATGTGCGTGCAACCAAAAATGGTACTATATTTTGACATAGGATAAGTCTATGTCTTTCACCAACCAAGCGTTGTGAACCTAGTTTTGGTCACAAAGCTCTTGGTTCTAGTTCAAAATTTGCGTTCTATTGCCGAACTATGTATGTGGAAAACTCAGTAAATCATAAATGAAACTAGGCAATTTTGTTAGTGCTATTTTTAGAGATGCTTACTTTTTCCCTCAACGTTTAAACTTCATATCAGAGCCTAGATTAAGTAAGTGTGAGTTTTGATTCCAGGCCTCAGGGGTTCTGCTAGCACCTACGGGAATAATTTTATAAAAAACATTTCTTCCGAAATCAAATCGCTTTTGCATTTGCTTCCTTCTGTCTTCGAGTTAAAATATTTCTTGTGTCAAGATACTTAGTTTTCAATTACCTTGCGTGGCTTAACACCACAATAGTCCTGGAATTCCTTGAACTCATTGAGCTGGGTGAGAAATATTTAAATATCAACGTGCCACAAAAGAGAAGTAATGCATAGAATTTCTTTGTATAAGTTTTGAAAGTGTTAGGCTCGCGGCAGAGTGCTCGCTATAAGCTATGCAAGGCGAGAAGCAATTTTTATTTGCATATATTTCGAAATATCTAGCCGTTATTAATATTACTATAAAAATAGTTTTTTTTTTGATTAGTCGGTTATTTCATCAACAACTAAATACAATGGCGCATAATCATAGTCAAAATCAAAAAAGGTTTTAAATTTAGTTCCAGCTTTTTTGACAGAAAGCTCATAGAAAATTATGTCAAAAAGCTGGAACTAAATTTAAAATCTATTTAATTTTGACTATGATCATGCGCCAATGTGTTTGCCAAGACTTTTCTTTTTAATGCCTGGCATAAGTTATATCCTAGGTGAAATGTTATTGTTTTGGTACATTTTATTGACTGAGCAATTTTTTATGGTGAGAGTTTCATTGAAGTAAATTCAAAATTATATGGGGGCTAACGAAAGTGTGGCGAATTTTCGGGCAATATTGTGAATTTTTACCTGAGTGAAAAAGAAAGAAAAGTACCAATCGTGGCTACTGCCTAAAAAGGACCAACATGGAAGAAAAGCACCAGCGGACCAAATGGGGTTGGAAGGGACCATTTTTGGTCCAAATGGACCAAAGTGGCAACCGTGAAAGCGAAAGAAACTACCTTTCAATTTCCCCACAGACACTGGTGAGTTTTTCGGTGATGACAGCGTTACCACTTGGGCCAGAATCGCGGATAAAAGAACTGGTAACGATATTCGGTTACATAATGTTCTGGGTACTATTTTACCGGTAACGCTCAGAATCGGGGCGTTAGTGACTCATTATTACACGGACTCTCTCCTGACAATTTGTTACAACCTAAGTCCTCAATACATAATCCTTACAAAGACTTTACTAGACTCTGCGCCACATATGCTTGTCCCTCCTCGAACTCCAAAGTATTTTGATGCCACTTCTACAGGACTGTAAGTAATATTTTTTCCAAATATGAGCCAAATTGGACCACAAATACCAGTATTTTTAATATCTGAATCCTTGAGCCACCTGACAGCGATTTTTTCATATGTCGCTTTTTATTCATCTATGTATTATGTGTTCCAAATATGAGCCTAATTTATTTATTTATTTATTAGTCTACAATTTAAAATTTATACAGACTAAACTGTTCATTTTACATAAAATATGTAGTATAAAAAATAAATAAATGTAAGGCGTGATAACCTCCGAAGAGATCTAAGGCCGAGCTTCTCTTCCAATTTGCCGTCGTGCTCCTCTTGATTTTCCCTACAAATTGGCCGGACGGGACCTACATGTTGTATGCCGACTCCGAACGGCATCTGCAAGGCAGATGAGTTTTCACTGAGCTTTTCATGGCAGAAATACACCCGGATCGCTTGCCAAACACTGCCGAGGGGCGACCCCGCTTAGAAAAATTTTCTTCTAATTGAAAAACTATATTTCTAAAATTTTGATGTTGCTGCGAACCCAGGGCATACGGTGTGATAGGCGGAGCACGCTACCATCACACCACGGTGGCCGCCATGTAGTATATGCGATATAAATAACATATTTATTATACAAATTTATAGGAAGGATAGATTGTTGTGCATCGATTTTTATACGTATGCTCAAGCAGGCGGCCGTCGTGAGGATCTCTGAAGGACGAGACTTGCTCAGAAAGGAGCTGTGTGCCCATTAGGGAGCCGACGTGAAGCGCTCATAAAGGAGCCAACGCGAAATGTTCATGAGGGAGCTGTTTGTCCAGTAGGGGGCTCTCGTGAGATGTAATGTATGCTGTAGATGACGCAGTGACCAGTACGTTTTTGTAATGTAATTATTAGGCGTATGATCTTATCACACTTTAATGTGTTTTGATTTGCCTGTGCTTGCATTAGATAATCATTTTCTAATTTAGGTTAAATAGTATACTTTTCTTTATTAAGAAAGGCGTGTCTGAAATATCAAAATTGATGTAGTGCTTGCTGAAATCCAGACACAAACAACGAAAAGCTTCGTGCATTTCAAAATTAGATCTACATGTACTCAGGAAGAGTGGTTGAAAATGTCTTGATGGTCTCATAGGGACATTAATCTTTATCTCACTAAGTAAAAATGGGCTATTCACTATCCCTCCCAATAATTTCACCATCAAAATGCACCCAAAATTTCCCTGCGGCTCTCAAGGGAAGGAAGGTAAATAAACTTCAACCGCCTATTATACGATGGAAGATTCCTTGTTGGATCCCACGATAAGTGACTTAACGCAAAAAGCAGGAACTGTTTTTGAACCGATTCCAGCTTGTCACGATAAATCTGATACCGTGGGTTCCAAACAATTGACGTGTCTTCTAGTATCGGTCTAACTAAGGCAGTAAAGAGTGCTTTTGTGACGTAAGGGTCCATGAATTCTTTTGACCATCGTTTAATGAAAGCTAACACACCTCTAGATCGAGTCACAAGTTTCAATATGATATTTGAAGTCTAGTTTGGAGTCCATTGTCACACCGAGATCGATGAAGCTAGTAACTTGCTCAAGCTGGTAGTCACCTATCGAATAATTATGTACCTGATTTGATTTTCTAGTAAAACTCATGAATTTGCATTTGTTTAGGTTGAGGGTCATTTCATTGGCCTTGCACCATTGAACTAAGCTATCCAAATCGTTCTGAAAAAGTAGTCTGTCTCCATGGCTTTGAATGGGTCTAAAGAACTTTACATCATCGGCGTACATTAAAATCTCGGAGCGAGTTAACATACTTGGAAGATCATTAATAAATAATAAAAACAATAGAGGCCCAAAATGGCTTCCTTGAGGTACGCCAGATGTAACTTTGATGAATTGCGATGAGGCGTCTTTAAAGATCACTTTTTGCTTCCTTCCTGTTAAGTGGAGATCCATCCTAGAAACGTCGATGAGAACCCCATACAGTCAAGTTTGTTAATAAGAATTGTATGAGAAAGTTTATCAAAAGCCTTGCTAAAGTCTGTGTAAATTACATCTGTTTGAAGGTTATTTCTAAAGTTTCTAGAGACTTGCGTTGTGAACTGAAGCAAATTTGATTCGGTTGATTTAACTCTGCAGAACCCATGCTGAGACGGGTGGATTATTGGATATAGTAAGTGAGCTAACTGTTTTGTAACAATGCACTCGGAAAGCTTCGGTATGTCACTAAGTTTTGCAATTCCTCTATAGTTTGCTACGCAAGATTTACTGCCACTTTTGTACAGTGGTTTTATAAAAGATTCTTTCCACAAAATAGGAAATATTCCTTGTTTTAGAGAGGCGTTAAATATATTAGTTAAGGGCTGATAAAGAAATTCAGCGCAACTTTTCAGAACAACAGTGGGAATCTTATCAGGACCACTAGAATAAGAAGTCTTCAGGCCTTCTAGCTTTAAAAAAACATCTGTAGCAGATATTAACGGAACTCGTACACCGTCAAGCATTGGTAACCCAGGTGGAGGGTTGTCGTGAAGCCGACTCACAGTAGTTTGATTTAAATAAATCAGCAAACATATCAGCAATTATGACGTCATCACTTGAAATTATGTTGTCAAATTTCATGACAGAAGGAAAACCAGTAGACTTACGTTTGGAGTTAACAAAACCGTAGAACGACTTTGGGTTGGAAGATGAAGCTTTAGCTTTTCTAAGTAGTTCTTGTAGCATATCTTGCTCAGAGAATTATATTTGTGACGTAAAATAGAATAAACACCATAGTCACTTGACAAGCCAGATTTCTTATATCGCTTAAACCAGCGAGTTTTTTTTATTTTTTAAGTAGTTCAATTCTCTAGTGCACCAGGCAGTTTTAAGTGGTGCTCTAGGGCGAGAAGTTTGAGGAACGCAAGTATGAAAAATGCGGTGTAACACATTAGTGAAATGCAGTACGCTTTCTTCAACATCTCCGTCATATTGGGGCCAAATTATATTGGATACCTTGTCTTTCAGCATTTCGAAGTAGGTTTTTCTAAATAAAAAGCGAACAGAAAAAAAGTCGTTTTGGTTGGAAACAACATGTTTTAGTTGTCGGGATGTTTCAGCAATAATCTCCAATGGTGGGTGATACACGTCCTCGGGCAATACCAATTGTGCACATCGATCCAAAGCGAGTTTAGAAACGTCACTAACATATACGAGATCCAAGCATTAACCATACTTATTTAAAACACTATTTACTTGATAAAAGTAGTGATTTCTAAACTTAATAACACAATCAGGGCTGTACAGTCACACGCAATAATTGAAATTAATTTTAATAATATAATTTAATTTAATTTATTCTTTAATAATGTCGTTTGAGTGTGTTTATGAAAACTGCTCAGTTAAAAATGAACCTGAGCGTATAGCATGTTGGTTATGTGATAGTGTCACTCATGTTGAATGTGCTGGATTTATCGGAAGAGTGGTTGACTATATCAACAAGGGAATAGGGCTTCGCTGGGCACGTCCTAAGCGCAGGGCGACTGACGTGGAAATCTTCAAGTTGTTTAGTACCACTCGAAAGGCATTCGGAGAGATTGGAAAAGAGCTCCGAATCTTAAATAAAAAGTTTGCTAAGCATGAAGAGGCCTTTAAGTCCTTTAAGTGCCTTGATGCATCCCCGAAGCCCGTAGACAAGAAAACCGCAGACAAGAAAACCACTAAAAAACGCACGTCCCGGATGAAACCTTGACGATTAATTCGGTGTCGTCTCTGCACCTACAGCGCTGACTCTTGGTAACTCCAATGACTTGCTCGATCTTAATTCGCCATGCCTTGAACTGGATAATGACACTAGGCGTGTGACCAGTCCTGTCCAGTCGCCTGGGCTTCGTCCACGTCTACCTCTGCCACGATTCAAGTGACAGTTTCTGATGATAATTTCGCATCTACTTCGAAAGAAATTTCTGCAACCCGCCTCACTGATCAGTTATTAGAGCAAAATAATCAAGAAAAAACTGCTCCTAGTGCTCTTGTCGTAGTCCCTCCTAATAAATCGATACTTATATCGCGTTTTTCTAGCGATACTTCAATCGAGGACGTGAAGCATTACATAACGTCTCGGTCGGAAATTCAAATTTAGAGCAGAAAGATGTATATCATCTTTTAAAATTGATGTCTCTTGGGACAGTTTTGTAACGATTTTAGATAAATATTTTTGGCCGGATGGCGCACTCATTCGGGAATTCGTTCGGGAACAACCTCGGAAAACTGTACGAATTCCTCAAAGTTCTGCTCCAGATTCAAAAAACTAGTTTGTGATTTTAGCACTACCTTGTACTATCAAAATGTAAGAGGATTAAAATAAAACTTACTGACCTGTTCCTTAAGAGCTACGACCTCACCTACAAGGTGTTGTTTTTCACTGAAACCTGGCTTAAGCCGCACGTGTTTGGCTCTGAAATCTTGAGTAATAGTTTCGAAATTTTTAGAAATGATCGTTAGAACAACGTTGGTGGAGGAGTTTTGATTGCTGTTGATGCCAGCTTTTCCGCTGAAGAAATTCTGATCCCTGAAGCCGATAAAATCGAATTTCTTTGTGTCCGAGTTAAACACTTAACCTGTTATACTTATATTACTGTAAGCTACGTCCCTCCGCAATCTGATCTACATATATACTGCAAACATTCATCAGCTATAAGGTCAGTGCCTTTTTTAATTAGTGCTTCTGACTTGGTCATAGTGTTAGGCGATTTCAATTTGTCATGTGTAACCTGGAATATAATTGACCGTTTATTGGTTCCCTGTTCATCTAGAGACATCTTCAATGAGTTTTTAAATGACTTAGCGAAACAGTTTTAAAGGCACTGTATATATAACAGCCACTAAAAGGGCAAGCAGCTGTGAAAGAGTGAAAAACACAAGTAAGCACACAACAACAATTGCAATATTAAAAAACCGCCAAAAATCAACAAAATAAAATATGCAAAAGGCAAAGAATTTAGTGCATGTAGCTTTGAATAAATTTAGCACAATTCAAACACATTTATTGTTTTGAGCAAAGCACTGCAGCACACAAGATATTTCAAAATCAAAATTATCACGGAAAAAATCGAAAAATATCCACTAATAATTTTTATTTAGTTAAAAAATCACAGACAAAACAAAAAACAACCAAGCAGTTTGACGTTGCCAGATCAGAGTACAAATAAGATTTTTTTGAATATCTCGATCCTTGCGCCACCTAGCGGCGATTTTAATTCATAAGTCGCTTTCTATTCATGTATGCATTATTTTATTTATATATTTAATTGGACTACAAATACGATTTTTTAAATATCTCGATCCATGTACCACCTATCGGAGTTTTTTCTTATTATTGCACTGTCATCGGGTTCCAAGTTTCAAGCTTGTAGGATATCGTGAAGTTACTTAAATTTCAATTACAAAATTCGTGCCAGCCAGACAGCCTGTCAAGTCAAGCTAAATAAAACCGTTTAAAAATGAAATTTTGCAGGCACGAAAATTATTTTTTTGGGTATGCGTAGTGGAACTTTTTTTCCTGAGCCAAAATCCTATCGAAAAACCGATTACGCGATATCGGTTAACTTTCGTCCATACAAATCGACCCAACCCAATGTATAAGTTAAAAAAAAAATATTAATACAATTTTGAAACTTACTTAAATCTGCGCTACAAAACATTGGTATGACCACGTTTTCCAAATTATTCTTCAAATCATGGGAGTTTTTGCGTACGCTGGAAAATGGAAAAAGAAGTTTTATAATAATTTGTTACGTATTACACCAATTTTTATGCATGAACGCCTTGTTTTTGAAAGTCAACATTTAGTTTGAAGTTTTTAAAGAAACTCATTTTACTTATTAATATTAAATTTAGTAATTTTGTTTAATTTTTTTACTTTCACAGTTCAGGCATAAGAGATTAAAAATCTGTCGATTGGGGAATTGTTATGTTTGTTCCCAGTGAGCCATAATATCTGTGCAACTGACTTTCCGGACTGTATAGCAGGCTCTAAACACTGACCATTAGTGACAGAGAATAAAGCCTAGAAATGGGCGTTGTCTATTTTCAGCCCATTCAAGTCATCAGGACCGGATGGGGTCTGTCCTTGCCTGTTACAGCAGAGAATACACCATTTAGCCACTGCCTTATCCAACCTATATAAGGCATCTATCCTGCTCGGCTGCACTCCAAACAGGTAGACAGAGGTTAAAGTAGTATTTATATCAAAGCTGGGGAAACTAGTGCAACTGCCCTCGTCGGTTCGACCTATTAGCCTTAGTTCGTTTCTCTTAAAGGGCATTGAGAAAATTTTGAATCTGCACATTAGGGAGCTTAACCTAAATAAACTCCCTAGTGTAGGAATCAATTAGCCTGCCAGTCAGGAAATTCCACGCAGACGGCTAATCATAGCTTCACGGTAAGAATTAAAAAGACTTTGAAGTCTAAAAATATAGCCCTCTGCGCTTTCATTGACATTTCAGGGGCTATCGATAACACCACACACAAAGTTATCGAACAAGCTATGATTTTCAAGGATATAAGCCCAATGATCATTCGCTCAGTGCGAACCATGCTAAGAAGAGCTGGAAGGGGCAACTAAGTCAATTGTGGCTACTATGGGATGCCCTCAACGTGTACTATCTCCTCTCTTGTGGGACATTATCACATATGCCCTCCTTCAGTTACTGAAACCCAATGAATTTGACACACAAGGGTATGCAGATGACTTATTGGATGCGCACGGCAAAGACAGGCCAAATTGTTTATACAACCAGCAACGAAGGTATCAGCCAAACTCATTAATGTAAGCAGAGAGCACCTACGAACTCACACTGGGTGTTATACGGTCCACTGTAGTTTACGATGTCACCGAAGATAGTTAAAAAATCTGTCGCTTTTGTGAGCTGGGGGATGAAACGCCGTTTCAAGAATCTGTCTATATACATATAAAATACCATGCTCAACTATGCATTAACTGTTGGTAAACTATTCTTACACTCCTTCCTCAAGCGTAAGTATGTAAGTTGTCTACAGACCTGATAAATGAACTGGTGGTAATATGATCGTTCCCTTAAGCTCGAAGTCTTATCGCAGATAGGGGTTAGGCAGCTTTTCTACAATTACCATCGAGTATATCCAGTATGACAGTCAAGCTAGAGCAGAAGTTGTTCGGAGACGACCACCCATTCAAAACCAAGTAATTACATATTAAGAATAAAAGGCAATGAAAGGTCAACGTGTTGGCCAAGGAGGGTGCAGCACTAAATGAATCGACGGTAATCGTCCCAATCCGGTGTTACCACATAAAAGAGCATAACGAAATGCTTTACAGTCAGTTTTTGCTAAATTTTCACGAACGGGGGCACCCTAGAAAACAACTTCTTCATCTAGGCCTGCGTCGAAGAGCATTATGGGGAACATCTCCATCAGCTCTATGATGAGATCCGGCACCTACCAGCACAGGCGTTTGATCCAGACAAACATAAGGAGGCCCTAGGCAAAACCCACACAGAATCGATAACGCCTTTGCCAGGACGCGCCCGGAAGAAAGCAAACTTCCAGGGGAGACACGAGTCAACCTGCCACAACTTCGTTCTGGATACAGAATAAGCCCGACATGCGTAATGTATGCCCTGCATGCAATGTGTCGCCATATGACAGCAACCATCTTTTCAATTGTAATGTTGAAACTAGGCCTCTAACACCAACAACCCTATGGTCCACTTCTGTTGAAACTGCCATTTTCCTTGGACTTCCGTTAGAGGCCTTGATGCCAAGTTGTGAATGGTCGCACCCATTGATCGATTTCGGCCGAACAGCTCTTCCAATTTGCGTCGTGCTACTTTTTAATTTTTCCTACACTTAGCGGGTCGGAAGTTACATGTTTTTTTGCTAACTCCTCGCGGCATCTACAAGACAGATGAATTTTCGCTGAGAAACTTTTTATGCCTGATATACACTAGGAGTGCTTGCTTCTAACCTATTTTGATGTTGCCTTTTTCGGGGAGCCTGTAACCCAGGACCTTCGGCCGCATGTTAAAAAGCAATCTGAAATATGCTATTCTTTGGCGAAATAATCAATAATTCAATACAAGAAAAATAAGCTTCAACGCATCTATCAATCAACTGATTTTTAATTTCTATAACCTTTTGTTTTTTTCTTTACGTGATAAATATTATAATTTTTGTTTTTGATGAGTGTCTTATTTTCTATTAATGAATGTTATTTTTAATATTTATCCTTTTTGGAATATAGGCAAATACCAGAAAATTGAGATCAAATAAGAAAATATTATGGCGAATATTAGCATCACTATGCTGTTAGTAAATAATCAAAGCAACAAAAACAGCAAGCGGCACTCTTATGTACATGTACACATTAAGGCAAGCAACACTTACGTACATAGAAGGCAACGAAGAATATCTCACATACACATATGTAGTCATCAGTTAGGAGAAGTAGTTACTCACAAATACACACGCATATGGCTAGAAGAAAAGCATAAACTACAAATATACATGTATATAGCTAGGTAACCAAGCATGAGGTACAGGTATTCTAGAACACATGATCGTTAACCCAGCGGGTCAGGGGGTTAGAATATACCCGCGGTAGGTATGCCTGTCGTAAGAGGCGACTAAAATACCGGATTGGCCTGAAGGTTTAATGTGGCCATATAAATCGTTCCCGAGATGGTCGGGCCAGCACCTTAATGATGCTGTGTTACCGGAGCGTACCGGATCTGTAAACGGCAAAGGACCATCACATCGATCACTCCCTAAACCTTCGGGGAGCAACCGTATCGCTACAACAACAACAACAACACATGATCGTGAAGTGACTAGAATTGGCTAACGAGGCAACAGAGAGTATAACGCAGCGCATGCTGAAGAATACATAACTAATCAGTTTTATTAAAACACGCTTTTGTGAAGTACGTGATATTGAAGTATAATTGTACTACCCCAAAGTAGTCTAAATAAATACTGGATATTGGAGTTATTTATTCGACAGTTCAGCGATTCGAACGTCAGAAGAAGGTGCAATATAATCGCAATCTCCTAAAATTCGTTATAATATGTAAATTGAAGTACTCCTTTCAATTCAGCGATCAGCAAATTTCATCACCTGTGAAAGGCGGACTTTTCTAAATTTCATAATGGGAATATTAAATAGCTTTTTCAAATCAATATTTTGCTGCTCTCTCATTTCACTGCGAACCTTCGCTTAACTACCCACCAGCATGGCTTTCGCAAAATGCATAGGACTGTGCTAGACGCCATAGACACCCTAATTAGCAGACTGAACCAGGAAAAGCCTCATCATAAGACGATGCTCGTGGCCCTTGACCTTTCACAGTCTACGCCGGCACGCTACTATAAGACATCAAAGGTTCACCACTTCCCCCTTGTCAAAAAGATGAAGCTCAATTTATCTGAATGGTCAAAACTTAAGAGAATTAAAAAGTGGGTGCCAAAGGGGTAGTGGCCTTTCCTTCTGTTTAATTTCTATATATCAAAGGTAGCCTTCCCCACCATAAGAAGTTACTATCATTTCCCACCCCGACCACTGCACGATAAAGGTAACACGACTAACCAATTTAATAGACGAATTAGTTTATAGAATAAGCAACTATCTCCCCAGTATTTCTGGTTTCTTCATCTGGCGCCATTTGGTACTATCACCGACCATATCCACGGCCACTCTGTTGACGACGTTGAAGGAACAGACGATATTGGATGTTCACGTCAATGGTGTTACGCCAACTTTCAGTCACTCAAAGATCTAAGGGGTAACGTTCGATAACGCTCTCACCTTCGAGGCGCATGCTTTTGAAATTATATGTAACGTACAAAGTTGCAACAAAATCCTCAAGTCGCTTGCCAGCAGCAGTTGTGGAAAATATAAAGAAACGCTTCTAACAACTTACAATTTAAAACGCTCACTGGAAAATACTGTAAGGCCGCCAAAGTGCTGCACTCAGAACTGCAACGGGAAGTCTTCTTATAACCCCTGAACATCATTTACATACATATTGAGACAAAAGAGCTCAACAATAAAGAGCATAATGAAACGCTGAACAGACAGTATAAGTTAAATTGTGATAAACCAGGACACACTAGAAAACAACTGCTTTATCTACCCTCTGAGGATGCCATCGGTCAAGCTAAACCATCTAAAGCAGCGGGCCCAGACGGCATAGCCATGCCGATGCTTAAAAGCCTAGAAAAAAGAGGGTTTCAAATATTTATCACATGTCTTCAACCTGTCTCTGTCCACCTTTTTCATCCCCGAAATATGGAAAATGGCCACGGTGGTCGCGCTACTAAAGCCTGGGAAACCAGCTAGCATAGGAGTCATATTGCCCGATATCTCTCCTATCGCCAGTAGCAAAGACGCTTGTAGCCATTTTGCTCCCCTATTTCAAAGCAAATTTGCAACTAGCCGTCATCAGCATGGCTTTAGGAAACTTCATAGCACAACCACCGCGGCAAATGCCATTAGCACCCAGATAAATTGCGGTTTAAATCAAAACCCCCACCATAGAACAGTACTCGTTGCGCTAGACCTATCAAAAGCTTTTGATGCGGTTAACCATGGCACGTTACTGCAAGACCTGGCAGGGTCTACCCTTACCCCAAGTCTTAAAAGGTGGGCCGCAAATTATCTGGGTGGCCGGCAGGCATCGGTGCAATTTAGGAACGTAACGTCAAAACCAAGAAGAATTAAACAAGGGGTGCCACAGGGTGGTGTCCTATCCCCACTTTTGTTTAATTTCTACATATCTAAGCTACCTTCGCCACCAGAAGGAGTTACTATCGTTTCCTACGCCGATGACTGCACAATAATGGCCACAGGCCCAGGCCCACAGATCGATGAGCTTTGCAACAAAATAAACGGCTACCTCCCCGATCTCTCCAGTTTTTTCACCTCGCGAATCCTGACATCACCGACTAAATCATCGGGGACCTTATTTACAACATGGACGTCCCAAATGCCGACCATTTTGAACATCCACGTCAATGGCACTACGCTACCGACAGTCTTACACCCCAAAATCTTGGGACTGACGTTCGATCAGGATTTACATTTTGGTGAGCATGCAGTCGCAATTTTACCGAAAATCCAGAGCTGTAATAAAATCCTGAAATCTCTTGCTGGCAGCACTTGGCGAAAAGATAAAGAAACGCTCATTACCACTTACAAAGCAATTAGCCAGCCGATTGCATGCTACGCGTCCCCGATATGGTCGCCAAGCCTAAAGACTACTCACTGGAAGAAGCTTCAGGCCTGCCAAAATACTGCCCTCAGAACCGACACGGGTTGTCTTCTTATGTGCCCAGAACACCATCTACATAGACGTATGAATCCAAAAAACACAAGCAGGTCCTCAGTGAACTCCACAAACAGGCGTCGAAGCTAGAGGCTTCGAGTTTCACCGAATGCTTACGTATAGAGCATTCCTTTTTGTCTAAAAAAATTGTATAGATCGGTGGTATATACATATGGTATATATCTCATTCAACCGATTGTTCAGATAAGAAACTTTTCGTAATTTTGCCCCATTTTAACAGCTAGAAGATTCAAATTTCACCGAATACGTATAGAGTATTCAATGTTGTCTGAAAAATTGTAAAGATCGATGGTATATAGCATATATTGTTGTCAGAAAAAATCATAGAGATCGGTTGTATACATATGTATATTGTAACGAATTTAGGGAAATCCTGGTTATTGTACACCTTCTGCAACGTTCAAATCGCTAAATTGTCGAATAAATCACTCCTATATTCAGTATTACAAACTGGTCTCTATTTAGATTACTTTGGGAGTAGTACATCAAATTATACTTCACAACCAATAGCGTGTTTAAATCAAAACTGATTCCTTACGGTTTCCTCGTTCATCCATTATCTCCTACGGTCTAGTAATTTCGCGAACTTCATGCTTGGTTACCAGCCATATACATGTGTATTAGTAGTTTGTAGCCATATGCGTGTGTATGTGTAACTACTTTGGCTGATGATTACATATTTGTATGTGTGAGATGAGATATCTCTTCGTCGCCTTCAACATAAGAGTGAGTGCTTTATTGTTGTTGTGCCTTTATTTAGTAGCAGCTTTTGATGCTAATATTCGTCACAATATGTTATATACCCCATATAAACTGTCATTTTTGCTCCCTTTTTAACGGCTAGAAGCTTCAAATTTCATCAAATACTTCGTTTACGTTATATATCGTTAAGATAAGTGGTTCTTTGTCATAGCTATTTCATGCAAACCACATCAAACGTGAAACTCTGCATCCTCACACAAACTACCTACCTATCTTTTATTTTATATTTATCTTAAAAATTGCTTAGGTATGTACATCTGTTCACTATATATTTCATATCTTATAAAGCCGATTATTTGGATATTACGAATGGGATAAGATTATTGTTCAGCCCCATTCATGAAAGGTATGAAGTTTTCGACTGTGCCGTCCTTGTTTTATTTTGACTTTAAAATATGGTCCACCGTTCTTTTCATTCTAAAAGGAGTTACTCATACCAAATAAATATCAATGATTTTTGTTATGGTATGCTTTATACCCTTCCAACTTATAAGACTGACGTATAAGTATAAAACGCCAATTAAACTTCCTTAACCCTAACGCCATAGTCGTAACCATCTCCAATGTGATCGATTAATGGTGCCTTAACCTAAAAATCGTGAAAATTTCATAAAAATTAAGAAAACGCAAAAAATTACAAACATATTCCACAAAAAATAAGTCTCTTAGTCATAACGTATCCAAAACAATGAATAAAATCTACAAAAAGTAGGTTATGGATATGGCGAGAAACCAAAAACCAATTGGTTGGCTATGATATGGTTGGTTATGGCGTTAGCATTATGGTATGGACCCATTAATCGATTACATTGATTCCCATAAGGTAGGTTCGATCAGCTATCTGGTTATGGTTTTATTTAATTGGCCCTTAAGACGTTGGTTTCCGTATCGTACGAATCGACCAATTGTGCAATTTAGCGTTTCTGGATTTGCCCATATGCATTTAGAAAAATATCTATCAACTTTAAACATTTTATTTTAAACACAATATTCTACGTTTTATAAATAGAAAACAAGCAAAAAAAAAATCATTATTAAAACTTACCAGTGATGGAGTATATCATTTACTAAATATATAAGATGCAATTTTTGTTGAAATGTTGAACCATTGACCAAAGCCCTAAAAATAAATTTACAAAGATATTTTCTGTGCTCTTGCCCACTTTAACTTAATTGAACTCCGTAAAAACTATTTTTTTTTTGCGCCTACCAATTCTCTACAGTAGTACGAAAAGGAATTTTAGATATATATAATTCCATTAGTTTTTGCTGTAATTACTTTTTTTCTCTTTTTGTTTTTGCAACATTGAAGCGTGTAATAATTTCTATGGAAAACGCACGCAGTTGTATTTTTATAAATTATAATTAAAATAAGTTTTACGGCCATATTATTGACGGTACGAAAATTTAAAAATAAGACGAAATAACAACCCACTTAGCAATTTGGTCCAACTTTTCGCCAACATTGTTAGCTGTGTCGGAACAGATATCTATTCGAATTTGTAAGGAAGCGAAAAGGGGCATATGACTTAGTAACGAATTCGTCGAACACACAAAAAAATAAAAAATAAAACAGAAATAAAATAAAAAAGGTTTGTTTTCAGGGTATTGGACCAAACCAATTTAAAGAGATTGCGCCATAAGCAAAAGTCACCGTTCACTCCGTTAGCCTAAAAAATGGATATTGGCTTTCAACCTCGGAATTGCGCCCTTTGTAATATTTTCTATTTAATTATAACCTCTAAAATATTCTCGGAGCGCTCATAATTTAGGAATCCGATATGAGTACGAAATATGTGAAAAATATGGGCCTCAGAAAAATCATATAGGAGTCTTTTGTGATTCCAGTATGATGAAATTTATGAGCTTTTTACCCAGAGTGTTCAGCAAATAAGGCAACCTTTGAACAAATACTCATATTTTATTTTGAAAAATTTTCTTTCATATTCAATTTGAAAAAAAAAAATCATAGTTTGTAAGGTTTCTTGCTGTTGACGATTTAGGCTGTGTGCGAGTTGACCTAAATTTCAACCTAAATAGAGAAAAGGCTCCATTACTGATACTTAGCATAGACTTGACTTGACTTGGCGTAAACTTGGCAACTTAGCCACGATTATACTCCACTTAGCGCATACAATCTGGCATCATAATCAATAAATGTCAATTTGTATGACAAAAAGTCAAAATGAAATGGAAACAAACAAATGGCATCTCAAAATATAAACGTCACTTAGAACTTACATAGAAAATCAAAATTCAACAGACTTCTAAGTCAAGTTAAGTGTTGCTAAGTTTTGAGTAATCAGTAACATGCAATGTTCATTTAACAGAACTGTAAGTGACAGTTCTCCAGTCAAGTCAAGTCTATGCTAAGTATCAGTAATGGAGCCTAAAAAAAACAAAATCGCTGGAAACTGTCGGTAAGGCAGTGCAAAATAAAACTTTAGACTTTTTATGAGCATACTTTTCAACCTAAATTCAAATGTAAAATTTCAAAAACAAAAATACTGAGTTTTCAATATTGTATAAGCAAATAAATCGCTCTTGTCCATTCAATTTAAGTAAATCATAGATCATAGAGAGATGAACCCTGCTGCGATTAAGGTCCGATCGATTGTACGTGATGGTGAACTCAAATTTATTCAAGATGATGTCGACGTCACAAGAATTGGATCCTTCTCAAATATGGACCACAATCTGAACATGTTTGGCAACCAAGTGCACTAAATGGCCTAAAGAAGTTATTGGAGGCCCACCAACATCACAGTATTGAATTCGAGATTGTGGAAAAGGTCATTGTGCACGTGCTCCACTATGTCCGAAAAAAAAGCCTTATAAAATTGAACCACCTCATTCTCTTGAACTGATATCTTGGGATAGATACTTACCGCGGACCCTAATTGCGTGAAAACGAATCAAAAATACTAAATTTCCCGTATTGTTATTTTCTTAGCAAAAATAAATTTAGGTTTTCAAATCAACTCGCACAGTTTTGACAGCTTTTTCCTAAATTATTGCAGTGGTGGAAAGTTCCAGTGGAATATTAGTTTAGGTACCTAAAATTTAGGCGAACTCGCCAGCCTTAAATTAGCATGGACGCTTCTCTCTGGTCAGCATTTTAACCATGAAGGTATTTCGTGCGGTGTCATTCTAGACACAAATTGCCTCCGTGATTTGACTTGTTGGTCTATCGAGCACTCTATGTATTTCATTAGAGTTGACTTCGGTATGCCCTAACCCTTTTATGGGTTTCCTTCGGAGCTCCTGTTTCCCAACCAATATTGAAGATATGCTTCCCCATTCTTAATGCCATGCATCCAAAATACGCCCCGATCTGAGCAATCCTAATCCCTAATTTAAACAACATAAATGACTCCGAAGACTCATATAAGCAAATAATGAGGTGTTAATGAGCGTAATGGGAGTCTGATCGAAATCCTAGTTAGGCTCGCATAATGTAATAAAAAAGGCTCATACCGGACGACCATTGAAAGAAGGGAAATACACTCATTCCAGACTCATAAATGAGCCCATAATGAGCGTAAACGATTCGAATTAGGACTCTTCTCTTTCTTCACTCTTTAATGTTTGCCGAGAATAAAAAAAGTGAAAATGTAAGTGTCTTCTGTTTACTTTTCCTATTTGAATAGTATCGATTCTTTTCTTGTCATGGTTATATAACTGGTAGTAAAAAGCATCAAAAGGAAGATGCACGAAAAAATTAAAATCGATTAGTTAAATGTGTACAATTCAAATAAGAAAAAAGACAAAAAATAAAATATTTTTTTTTAAACACAAAGAATAAGAAGGAACTTCGAAAGCCAATAATATATATGTTTTGGAGGTTAGCTTCGAAAAATGGGGAAATTATTATGGAATTCCAACGAGATCGAAAGAACAATTGGTACGATTAGGAATGTCGCGCCGTCACGGAGAGGAAAGACGCTGCTAGCGGATACCAAGTTGGTGCGATGCACAGTAAACACGAGCGAGCAAGAAATAAATTTTAGGAAAAAGAAAAGTGAGGCCGAAAAACGTGAGTGCGAACATCCTGAGACGCGGGCTGATGCTGCGAATACGAACCGACGTGTGTAATAGGCTCGACACATAATATTTTTTATGCACCATCGTCTTGTGCGAATTTTAAGACGGTAGAAAATATAATGAGTGCGTTTGTGTACATGTACATGACATCTTTGTGTGCGTGTCTTGGATGCATGCATACTCACGCACAACCAAATTTTGGAATTACTCGTATAGTATTTCACTTGTAAAGGACTGGAACTGGGTTTAAATTAGTACTACTAGGTAACTTATTTATAATCTGCAATCTATGTAATAATTTTTATTTATTTCGAGAATATTTCAAACATTAGTCAGACATTTTTGTATATTAACTGCAAACGGTTCAAACTTAGAACACATAAAGTTTCTCAACTCCGTTCGGCGAGAGAGCAATCAGCTGCCACGTTGTTACGGAAAATCAAAATTTGTTTGATTTCTACGTTTCGGGCCACGTTCATACGTACGTTGAACGTCGGTGAGTTTTCATTTGCAGGCTTTCTCATAAGATAGTTCTGCCAGCTGACTACGTACGTCCGTTGTTGAGTGTTCGCAGTACGAGTGTACAGAAAAGTTGGGATGACAAATGTTTGTGACTCGTAATAAATTAATTCAATTAAGTTGACGCTGTAAACTTTACAAGGCGAAAATACGCAACGAGATTTGACAATAGCTGTAGAGCGACGACTTTGTTTTGAAAATAACTTTGTTTGTCGACCTTGCACCAATCACTAAACCATAGAGGCCGGTGCAGCAATATCTCGTAACCTACGTGATAAAGAGTAACTGGTTTTCAAACGCCAAGTTTTAACACAAAGAGAGAAGTCTATTAAAGAAAGTTGAAAAAAAATCGAGTATATCATAACTAGGGGATCCAAGTAATCTAGAAAATCTAATAAAATATTCTAATAAAAAAGCAAATTGAAATTTTTTAGAGTAAATCGGTTTGAGCTTAGAAAAGTTCGAGCTGTGCGAAAGTTTAACTGGAACATTCCCCAAAAACTCTACTAACCATCTTCACAGTTTCGTGTTATCTAGGGAGTTAACTTTGCAATCTGTAATAATCTTAACACAGGGAGACTATGTTATTATCAGTTGACGAACATAACTCGCTAATGAGCTTAGCAGATACAATCCGTCACCGTTACGAAGTCCGCCGTTTTCCACCACGTGGCGTAAAGTGAGACACATAACGACTGACATAATTACTTTTATTTAGCTATAAAATTATAGATACCCTATCAAAATAATAACATTCAACTAACAGCATTGCCTAATTTTAAACAAAAATTTTCCACAGATGCGTACTAAAAGTGGCAAAAAAAGAAATTACAAGATATATGACGTCGCTGGCGTTTGTCAACAATAGAAAATTGACAAAGTATGAAGAATGCAACGACTGATGCGTTGGCTATATGGCGTTTACCATTAAAATAAACACAGCCAACTATGCTGTCAGTTTCTTCCTTGTCCGCCAAGTAGGTGACGTATTGTATCTGCTCTAGCCATAAGCGCCGTGCGCTTCATTGCATTAAGCTGCCGACTCTTTCCAACTGATATAATTTTATACTGGAAAGCAGAAACAGTTTGTTTATAAAGTATTCACTAATGAAAAAGTGCTTACAGATGGAGTATTTTATGTGGACAAACATGCCAGATGTTAACTTTGCCTCAAACTGTTCTTAGCGCAATTAGTTTCAGTTGAAAATATAACTTAAGGATTTAGAGAAGAAGACAATTTAGTCAATAGAAGAATTACCAAGTCTGAAGTCGATAAAGTTTATAAAAAGCTTATTGACATTGGGCTTCAGTCTTTCACCAGATAGGATCCTATAATTACCGTATGGTTAGCGAACTAGAGTTCTTCCCTGGAGAGCAAAATCCATATGATCAATTATTACACTCGCCCTAATATTGGAACGGAAGTTTGGAATATGAGCCGGACCCGTGCGCATCTTGCGCAACCAATATAAAAGTCTTTTATCAAATATCAACAGAAATCAGCTGTTCTATCAATCAATTAAAACTTACAGCTTGCGCTGCCATAAGGCGTGTGGTAGCAACTGCCGGTAATACAGTGCAAATATGCTATATTGCAAATTGATTTCTTTGTGTGCTCACAATCGTTTATTTTTAACAAATTATTTTAATAAAATATAGCTAAACAAAAGCACTACGAACAAAATTTCCCAAAGCTCGCTAATAGCCGGAATCTTCATCTTTACAACCAAAACTTTATTTATAAATTTGGATTCCAAATAAGAGCGAAAAAGGGACCCGTACATAAAAACAGCAATTAGAAATAATATACATATATGATGGTATCAGATCTCGCAGTAATCGAGTGGAAAGTTCTTCGGAAGATGGTTTGAACCCCGACGGCGTGTATCGCAGGAGCTGTAAAGATGATATGTATGAGATTTACGCAGGCGTGAACATTGACAGCTGAGTAGAATAACACTCTCGGCGCCCCTTTGAATACGCCTACATCATATGTTAACTCAAAATTGTATCGGGGAAATGAGATTGAGAAATGAGATATAAAAACACGAATTATTAGCTGAAGCGTCTACCCGACTAATGCAAAATTGCTTTCTCGACAATTTCCAAAAACTATCTATACATTGGACAAAGAGCTTTCAATTCCAGAACGTATCGTATATAAATCGGCAATAAGTTCCAAAGATAGAATTCAGAGTTATCGCAAGTTGAACCTATGATCTTCCACGTCGGCCGGCTCATTTTAGGTGTTTTTTTTTTTTTTTAATTTTTAGTGCAGCCAATACTTATGCAAAGTTATCTCTTCGGCTTGTAAATGGTGCTGATTCGCCGCAGTAGTCCGATTAAAAGACGTTGGAAAAAAATAGTTAAGCTCTGGCAGAAAACGTTTATCATTTTACCGTCTTTGCTTCATGCCACAGCGCAGTATCCACATCGCAAGAAAAGAAAAATTCCATAGAAAAAACGTTAAAATAAAAATTTCGTTTATCAAGTAGTATCCACCTCTCAACAAAACTCATACGCTTTTTTCTACCTTTGTTATAAAGATTGCTTAGCAAACGTGCGCAATGGAGCCCTAGTTTTGCCAAGAAATATATGCGCTTCTCATTATGCAACGACCCTGTAAGAACACATTCGGTTAGATACCAGAGAACAGTGACTGTATTTAAGTTTTAGCAATAGAATTTGAAATTCTATTCCAGCAAAGTATTTTCTTTTCTTTATTGTATTCTCTTTAACTAAAGTGCATATTCAATTCGAATATGTTAATTTTAACAAAAATTTCTTCTAAGGCGTTGCTGAATCTGACTCTGGTGGCTTGTAGGGAAATGAGGTCGCTTCATTGAGAACAGAGATAAATGAAACTTCAAAATTACTTGGCTGCCACTATTTTTCACACAAGAAATACAAACTAAATTTTTCTTGAGCGTTTTCTTATGATGTGGATATCGCGCTCATTGTAAAGGTCTACAAGTAGGATATGGAGCAGCACGCACATACACAGCCGCGCTCACCTGATAAAATGCTTGTTCATGTTCGTTTTTTTTTTGTTGATGCTATTTGGCACTGTTGTACTTCTTAGGTCCAAGAAAAGTGTAGTAGCTGCTAACGAAAACTGCGTAAAATTTTTATTGTTTATTACAAAGAAATATCCTTATTTACTTTCAAACGAGCACTCAATTACATCTCTCTTTAAAATCCATTTGTTTTGGACAATTTTAATTAACAAATTGTGATACTTTATTACCGGGGACGATTGCTGAAACACGACCAAAACCGTCGAGGAGGTATTAGTAGACGCGTTTTTGCTTCGCTTCCAATAATTCGCCTTTGGACTATTGACAACAGGACAAAACGCGTCTTTTCATTTCTCTTACCACATTTCTGGACGGGTTATTGCAGTCGACCGCGGTTTCAAACTGTTTTTCGCGGAGAACTTTTGAACGGGTAGAAAAATTTAGCACCCGTGTTAGTATTCTTAATACTGGAATAACTACGCGTACTCAGATACCCCAATTCAAGGCTTTTGTATAATTTTTTGTAGGACCCATATAGGTGCACTACATTTTCATACTAAATTCGTTCAAAAAAATTTACCATCGCAATTCATATCTGATATTCCGCTCCTTTTTCTGTTTCCCTGCGTCGTTTTTTACGACAGTAACCCCGGTAATTTTCACACTTCGTTCAGTTTAAACGCAAGTTCCACGCAGGTTCCACTGAGTTCCACAACAGTTTGACACTGACCGAAATGTCAAACGGCAGTGTGTTAGAAAGAGAAATGAATTGTTTCCTTCTCATACATATCATACTTGTAAACCTGTACTATGATCGCGCTTACAGGAGAAATAAAAAATTACTGGTGTTGGGCCTTTAACTTGAACTTCCCGATGAATGGAAATGTTTAGGATATATTAGTCAACGTAATTCAAAATTGGGTCAACGATAGCGAATATAGATTTTCAACTGTAAACGGCGGTTTCAAAAGTCCTTCCATAAGGTATGACTACACACATGTCAATAATATGGCCATTAATGTCAAGTTTATTTTTAAAGATGTTTTCTTTTTCCCGTATCAATATATATAGTTAAATGAGTCACGTTTTAGGGAGCAAGAAATTAAATAAACATATTGATATATAATATTTTTGAATGTTAAAAAGGGTCAGGCAAATGCTCTCCTATTGTTTGTATGTACATCTTGGTCACCACGAGTGGAAGAGAAATTTGTTTATGAGTTAATAAATTAATTAAATTAAATAATTGATTAACTGACGCATACTTTTTTAAAAGATATTGTAAAACAACATTGCTTTTTGCGCTGTCGGATGAATGCTGTAATATCCAGTTTTTGCCTAAAATTGCAATACCAAAAGTGTTACTTAATATTGTTAACATTTTTACAAAATGTAATTTTAATAATTATATTATTTATATGTATAACTTATACTTAGTGGTAGAAAATAAAAAGTTTATAAGTTTGTATGCAAATAGCTATACTTTTTATATATTCATGTTAAGTTCAGAGTTGGGCGGACATCTTATACTAACTAAGTATGATAATCACGGTTGCCACACCATTTTTTCATTTGGGACCAAAATTCATCGAAAAAAACTTTGTTTTATTTGATTGTGATACAAGCAATTCACAAAAGTGTCGTAGTCGTTGTTAAATATAAAATTTCAGGATGTTTCCATGGTTTCCTATACAAAATTTTAATAAACTTAGCGAATAGGAGACTTAATTCAAACTGCACAAACAAAAACACTACTTTTAGGTATTATATTTTCAAATTTCTAGGATAAGTCTATGCCTTCACTAACTATAGGTTTTGAACGTAGTTTTGCTGACAAAGCTCTTAGTTCTAGCATTATGTTGCTAATTGGAACGAAATAAAATGTATAGCGCAGTTAGGTTTTAGTAAGAAAAGGCTCACAAATTTGCGTTTTGGTGTAGTCGAATTATGAGCAAAATCAGTAAATCATGCTTACGTTTATCCCTGAACGTTGAAATTTCATACCCAAGATTTAGTAAGTGCGATTTTTGAAAAACTCACATTTACTGAATCTAGTCCCAGGCTTCAGATTAAAAATCAAACGTCTTAAAAGTTTCAACTGTGCAATAACGGAACCTGATTACATTTAAGTAGGTACTAGAAATTAGTTAACAGCGTTGTTATTGAAGTTTATGGGGTTCTGTACCTACGAGAATAAAACACAAAACACTTCTTTCGAAATCAAATCTTGTGTACATTTGCTTCAAAATCTGAATATAAAAGTAAATTTGTTCAATCGCGATTCGTTATTAATTTATAAAATTACCGCTTCCAAGAAGTATTCCTGTCTTACTTACAGTTAAAATATTTCTTATGCTAAGCTACTTAGTTTTCAAGTATTCGGCGTGCCTTAACACCACAATACTCCTGGAACACCACAATACTCCTGCAATTTTTACATAGGATTTCTTTGTAAAAAAGTTTTCAATTCAAATTTTAACTCGACGGCCATCGTAATAGCTCCATCAGTGGAAAGCCCTGACAAATTTCTTAGAGGCACACGTGCATTTGAGAAAAATTTTCTTAGCTCAACTAGTGAAAAAATCTATCACGAAATGTGTTTGATAACCGATCGAAATATCTGGATACTAAAATAAGAATTTTTCTGATAGGGCCGTGTAATGTGTTTCCCTTAGATTCATCACTTTTCTTATTAATGCCTCGCCTAAAATATCTCCTATGAAATGTCATTGGTCTGCTCCATTTTATTGACTGAGCAATTTTTGTGGTAAGATTTCCACATACATAAGTAAATTGAAAATTATATGTGGGTTAATGAAAGTGTGCCAAATGTTGTGGGCAAAGTTGTGAATTTTAAATATAAAATGTAAGGCGCGATAACCTCCGAAGAGATCTAAGGCCGAGCTTCTCTTCCAATTTGCGTCGTGGCCCTCTTGATTTTCCCCACAAATTGGCCGGACGGGACCTACATGTTTTATGTCGACTCCGAACGGCATCTGCAAGGCAGATGAGTTTTCACTGGGAGCTTTTCATGGCAGAAATACACTCGGAGCGCTTGCCAGTCACTGCCGAGGGGCGACCCCGCTTAGAAAAATTGTATTCTAATTGAAAAACCTTATTTATAAAATATATATTTTTGCCGGCTCGAGGTCAATTAAAAAATAAACACAAGTTTTCTTTAAATTTACTAATTAAACATAAGCACAACAAATTGAAGATACAAAACATGGAAATTAAGGAAACAGCTGGACGCGAAAGAATTCGAAGTTTTCATGGAAAGTGAGAAGAATATTACCAATAAGTTAAGAGTGACACTGAAGAAACGACAAGAAATGAAACATGAGAAACTGCGATGCCAACGCAACAGTGCATTAACCACGAATAACAACAACGACTGGTTTGTTAATATTACGAAAACTAAGTTTCCACAAGATATAAAAGCATTGTTAGCTAAAGGGCCGAAGTTCGCGTTACCCATAGAAAAACAACGATTCCCCCTCTTCCAATACATCGCCGACGGAGAGGATCTCATACAAACTCTCAGCGTGAAAGAGGAACAAGAGCAAGCGCGCACAAAGTTCTCATTACTTGTGAAACATCACACGACAACTAATAAAGAAAGTGCAATAGACCGTGCAATATTAGACACATTATTTCGGACGCGGGATTTTCTAAGAAAAAATGAAAATATTAGAATTTTAACTTCGGACAAGGGAAACAAAACCGTCGCAATGGAGATAGATGACTATAATAACAGAATGAGTGATATTTTAAATGACTTGACTACATATAGAATTTTGAGACTTGACCCAACCTCCAAATTACAAAACAAAAATAATACTATAGTCGATAAACTATTTAAAATGGGATATATTTCGAAGTCTGAAAAACATAAACTCACCACAACCACCGCCCTTCCCCCTAGACTATATGGACTTCCAAAAATACACAAAGAAGGAGTACCACTCAGACCAATTTGCTCAGCGATTAATTCCCCATCTTACGGTCTGTGTAAGTTCATAATTAATATTTTAAGGAACATAACAGCCAACTCTCCATATAACATAAAGAACACACTTGAATTTAAAGAGAGGATTAATAATACCTTGATTGTGATGATGAAAAACTTATCTCCTTCGACGTGGTTTCTTTGTTTCCTAGCATACCTACACAATTAGCACTTGACATTATACAAGATAAATGGACGATTATAAAAGAACACACCAGGATACCAAAGAAAACGTTTATGGATATACTTAAATTTTGCATCGAAGAAAATAGGTACTTCAAATTTAACGATACAATCTACACACAATTAAAAGGAATGCCCATGGGATCACCTGCATCGCCAGTCATTGCTGACATAATTATGGAAGAACTTTTGGAAAAAACAATGACAAAATTAAAACAGAAACCGAGAGTACTTACAAAATATGTTGATGACCTTTTTGCAATCATACAAGAAAACGAGATTCAAAATACGCTGAATACGCTTAATTCCTTTCACAAGAATATCAAGTTTACTGTAGATTTAGAAGACGGGGGCAAATTACCTTATCTGGACTCCATTATAATAAAAGAAGGTAACCAGCTAAAATTACGGTGGTATGAGAAACAAACAGCGTCTGGACGAATCATCAATTTTAACTCTAAACATCCTAAAACGATGATTATGAATACAGCAATGGGCTGTATACGACGCATGTTAAATATATCTGACAAAACTTACCACAAGGAGATTACGGACGAAATAAAATATTTATTAAAACAAAATGACTTCCCAGACAACATTATAAACTCCATAATAAAAAGATCAAAATACAATATTCAGCATCAAATTCAAGACAAACCCAAACTATTCAAATCGGTAACTTACGTACCCCATTTATCTGAACGCTTAATGATGTCAGATTGCTACGACAAAGAGAAAATAAAAATATCTCACAAGCCTACAAGTACCCTTAAAAACATATTTAACAGAACTAAGTCAAAAATACCGGAAATGGACAAAAGTAATGTCATTTATAAAATCCCATGTAATGGAAACCAGAAAGAGCTGCGCAACAAGGTATACGTTGGTACAACCAAATCAAAATTAAAAACGCGATTGGCACAGCACAAATCAGACACCAAACAATGCCAAAATTCTTTTACACATAAAACTGCGCTAATGGCACACTGTGCATCGAGCGGACCCTCTCCCAATTTCGCTAAAGCATCCATCTTACAGCAAGAAGCAAATTATTCCAAGCGTTTCTCACTTGAAATGTTACACATTATAAACACTCCGCCAAATATACGACTGAACTACAAGACCGACACGGACAACGTCGCGCATATTTACAGACATTTAATTACAAATAAAGTAGTAACAAACTCTACGCCTAAGCAAGAGGACGTGTAAATTAATGTATGTCATTTGTTGTTACTGTTTCATCAATATTTTGTTTATATAATGTTATTTGTTTGTATAGATTTTGCAGTTTATATCCCTGAGGACGGTTACCGCGGAGTAACCGAAATATATCGGATTTTTAAAGAAAACTTGTGTTTATTTTTTAATTGACCTCGAGCCGGCAAAAATATATATTAAATATGAAAGGTCGCCAAACAATTTACTCTTATTTATAAAATTTTGATGTTGCTTTGCCTGGGAGTTGAACCCAGGGCATACGGTGTGATAGGCGGAGCACGCTACCATCACACCACGGAGGCCGCCGAAGGAAGAAAAGTACGAAAATCGTAGAACTTCCTAAAAAGGACCAAAATTGAAAAAAGGGTCCAGCGGACCAAGTGGGGTTGGAAGGGACCATTTTTGATCCAAATGGACCAAAAGTGGCAACCGTGATGATAATAAAATAATAACTTGGAGCGATATGTGTTGTACCAATTTATCTAAAACAGAATTATATAAGCTCAAGAAGAAAGACTATGAAAACTGTTTCTTTAAATTTTTTTAAGTAAAAATTTTAGGTTTCGATTGTGTCTAAAAACCGAAATATGCATATCGCCGGTTTATATTCAATACCCTTTATCAACAAATACTCGCTTTTCCAGGAGAGCGATATTGTAAATTACTAATAATATGGGGTGCATAACATAATTTCAGCTTACAAAATCCCGACAATTCATAATCCTGGCACGACCAAATCCCGACAGCGTGTAAATTGGGAAATCACACATGTCATAAAAAATACATATCTGTCCAATCCAACACCGGCTACGTGATCCAAAGTATTTTTGAGCAGAACATCTTTCGGTGTAGGCGGCCTTCGGCCACTCTTCAATAAAATAACCCTTAGCCGATACAACACCGGCTATGCTATTCACAGTATTTCCGCGCAGAAAAATTTTCTACATAGCCGTAATGTGTAATAAGGAAAGTAAAGTAATATTATCTGGATTGTGTGTTTTCGGGATTTGGAATTGTCGGGATTTTGCCTAGTCAAGGTGGTGTTTTGTCGGAATTTCTGAAAATGTTGGGATTACGTAATCCTGGGTTCACACCCAGGGCAAATCAACATCAAAATTTTTGAAACAAGTTTTTTCAATCAGAAGAAAGTTTTTCTAAGGGGGGTCGCCCCTCGGCAGTGATTTTGCAAGCACTGCGAGTGTACTTCTGCCATGAAAGCTTCTAAGGGAAAACTCATCTGCCTTGCAGATAACGTTCGGAGTTGGCATAAAACATGTAGGTTCCGTCCCGCTAATTTGTAGGAAAAATTAAAAGGAGCACGACGCAAATTGGAAGAGAAGCTCGGCCTAAAATCTCTTCGGAGGTTTTCGGCTTTAACAAAAATGTTAAATTTTTAAGATATCGCAATCCGAGTCCGAGATATATGCCAAAATATTGATTAGGGGTTTTGTTTTGTTATAAAAAATTCTTAGGGGGTACTTTTGAAAAACGAGGAGTGAATCCTAGGCGTGCGACATTTTTGGATTATTAAAATCTAGGTCAAGAAAATAACTTGAACTTTTCTATACAATTAAGTCCCGTCATATACAAAATATAAGCAGGGTATTGTGCGTGAGAATTTAGGAAATTCTGCTTAAAATCCGCCAGGGTGAAGATCTCAAATAGCATTGGTTAGTTGCTCCACCAGGTAATCAAAGTAAGATTATTCCTTCAGTACAGAAATTTATTTCTTCCTTTTAAAGTAAGCATAACATGATAGAGAGTAGATAGTTTACGTAATTGAGCACTACTTAAATTGGCATTGCTTCGAAATATTATTATAGAAGCAAACGTTTTTATAAATCGTGGTGTTTTATACCAGGCATAACCATATGACCAAGCAATGATCCTGTATGAACGGACAACTGTATGTTACTTTCCCACCGGTAACTAACTTCTACATTTTTTTTAGTAATTTACAGTATTTTATGTATACATAAATGGTTTTAGCCAAAAAATTGAATCCAATATGTACAAAAATAAAAGTATAGCTAGTCTTTAATAAAACAAGTAAGAAAGTTTATGTTCGGGCGAAATCGAACATTGTATGTACATATACCCAGCGTGTTCTCTCTAACTAAATTAATAGTTCATATAATTTTTAACATCTTATATATTATTTCTAATTGCTGTTTTTATGTACGGGTCCCTTTTTCGCTCTTATTTGGAATCCAAATCTATAAATAAAGTTTTGGTTGTAAAGATGGAGATTCGGGCTATTAGCGAGCTTTGGACAATTTTGGTCGTAGTGCTTTTGTTTAGCTATATTTTATTAAAATAATTTGTTAAAAATATACGATTGTGAGTACACAAAGAACTGTATTTGTACTATGGCACTATTGTGAATATTTGCACTGTATTACCAGCAGTTTTAATTGATTGATATAGCAGCTGATTTCTGTTGATATTTGATAACTTTTATATTGCTTGCGCAAGATGCGCACGGATCCAGTTCGTTAGTTCATATAACCTTATATGGACCCATGCGCGGGGCTGCAAGGTGTCGCAGTTTATGTGTAGGTCTTACAACCTTGGACTAAAAAAGTTCCTACCATCATAAAAAGAGAGGACTGTAGACTCATTACGGGTATTCTGACTGGACACGCCTTTTGGCGTCACATGCTTTTAAATTAGACTAGATATGTAATAGCAGATGTATGAAGTGCGGGTTGGAGGACGAAACGATCGAGCATGTTTTGTGCTCGTTCCCTATGCTTGCCAGGCTAAGACTCAACCTATCAGCAGTGATACAGCTGTCAGATCTAGAAAAAGCAAGTGGCATAGGTCCTAGAAAGTTTCTAGTATTTGCCAAGAGGACGGAGTTATTTTGTAACATATGTAGGTTTTTGATAGGGTTTATGGTCGTTAAACAAACTACGGACTCGTTTAGTCTATGTGAGGTTTTAACGGACTGGCCAGTTCAACCTAACCTAACCTCATATAACCCTAAACTTGAACTATTTGCTTTATTTAATTAGTGTCTAAAAAGCGTGTACTTCGAATTGAAATAACATAAATAAAATTAAATTTAAAATTAAGATTAGTCAATACTGTTTTTGTTTAGACATTAAACAATACGAGCCGGACCCGTGCGCATCTTGCGCAACCAATACAAAAGTCTCTTATTAGATATCAACAGAAATCAGCTGTTCTATCAATCAATTAAAACTTACAGCATTATGAATCAAACTAAGTGTGATATCTTCTGCATAGACGTCAAAATTCCAAAGTGATTGGATCACCTGATTTGTAATTGACTATCGCTGTCTCATTCTGTATCTCTTTCTATCACCCGTTGAAGATAGCCGCCCTATGCGCCGCCATATTGAACACCCTGTCAAAACGGTAAAAAGTAGTCATATTGACATCCTGTCAGGCAGTTGAAAGATAAGATATCACACTTAGTTTTATTCACAATGACTTACAGCTTGCGCTGCTATACGTATAGTAGCAACTACCGGTAATGCAGTGCAAATATTCACAATAGTGTCATAGTACAAATAGATTGTTTGTGTACTCACAATCGTTTATTTTTAGCAAATTATTTTAATAAAATATAGCTAAACAAAAGCACTACGACCAAAATTGCCCAAAGCTCGCTAATAGCCCGAATCTCCATCTTTACAACCAAAACTTTATTTATAGATTTGAATTCTAAATAAGAGCGAAAAAGGGACCCGTACATAAAAACAGCAATTAGAAATAATTATATGATTTGGAGCAGTACCAACTTAAGACATTTAATTCGTATATCGTAGCCCTGTTGCCATGAACAGAATGTTCCTGTTTTACGAACCCACACAAGGACGGAAATCCTTTTGCTGCTGTATTAATAATTTCATATGATTGTAAATTTAAAAACGATCATATTTCATGTACTAGCACAGTACGGAAGAGCCAACATTACAGATTAACAAAGTTCGGAACCCGCTCAGTTCACTATTTAATAGCATATCTCCATCTAGAGCTTTAACTACAAAGATTTATTAAATCTCATACATATTTTAACCTGCACTGTCTCCACTGTAGCATTGTGGATAAAACAAGTGTGATATCTTATCCGTCAAATGCCTGACATGATGTTCAATATGGCTGCTTTTAAGCGTTTTGACAAGGTGCTCAATATGACGGCGCATAGGGCCGGCTATCTTCAGCGGGTGAAAAAAAGATACAGAATGAGACATCGATAGTCAATAAAAAATCAGGTGATCCATTCTATTTGTAATTTTGACATTTATGCAGAAGTTATCCACATTGCACCGTAGTTTTATTTGACGTTTTAATTTTTCAAATTGAAAAAAACTATTAGGTGGGAACACATGCACAGTTTAAATTTTTGTGAAGTTTGTCAGTCCCAAAAAAATTATAATTTTCTTCAAAGCAAAAACATAAATTTATAGTTTTACTAATATTTGAAAACAAAAATCTAAACTTGAAAATCTTCAAAACAACATCCGTCATTCGTAAATTTAAAAATTGCTCCTAACTTAAAATATATTCATATCAAAAAATTACCATACAGACATATGAACTGTAGGTTCCATACTTGAAATATTGTAGTGATTGAAGATTTAACTTAAATCTTCTGCGTTTCGAGATTTAATTTTTTATGATAAAACTTGAAAGATTTAACGTTAAATCCTTTCAGATGCCTAAATCTCGTATGAAGCTCTAAGTGGAGATATGCTATAAGCAAAAATTTTAAGCTGATTTCACATTTTAAATTTTACACCTAAATTTTTCTTGCAACAGGGCCATGATACGCAATTGAGTTAAATAATTTTATCTTTTGATTATCTAATATACAAAGTGTGCCCAACTCTGACAACATTCGATGTGGAATATAGAATTTAAAAGAAATAATGCATTCATATTTACCTCCAGAAATGCTATCCTTAGTACAAGACTCAATTATTGGCTGCAATACGGCATCAAAATCACGCAACACTATGTTATTTTCTTCGGCTTGCTTTTCCAATTGTGCATTTTGTGCTGCTTCAATTGCCTCTTCAATTTGTTTTGCTTGTTGTGCCATCATAGCCTAAAGTTTTTGTGGGTATTCAAGTTTTTAAGAGTTTTTTTCGACGTAGTACAAAGACGAGCGAGCGAATGCGAACCACAACAATTTCAACGTAAAATAGGTTTTTTTCGATATTGAGGTTTGAGTTTGTATCATGAAGTTTTAAAAATATATAAGTAAAGCAAATATTTAAATATAGTACATAAGATATGTATAGGGTAAAAAAAATCTTTGATATGTTTGATTTAAATATAGGTTTATAAAAATGTTGCGAATTTGTAGAATCATTTCTAGCCATTCAAGTGAGAAACTGAGTGACACACGGTGATCACAGAAAACATCACCAATCCAGCAGCAGAGATAAATATATTCGTTTCCAAGATTCTTAAGACAGTTGGGTCCGACCACGGCAGTGAGGCGTATTCATACTTAGCCAAGGACAATCATTCCGACAACTCTCACCGAAAACCAAGAGAAACAACATTGGACATGAAATTTCTTAAGTGGAAAACAGGTGTAACGATATTTTCAGAGAAAATTAGAATATTTGGCACACTGCAAAATCAATATATATTTAGGATTTAAATAGAATTTTTTTCAAAATATTTCATTAAATTGCACTTTTAGATGTTTTGAATAAATAAGGAAATTGCATTTTTAAGCAGTAGCGGTCAAGATAAGAATAAATGCTTAAGCATAAAAAATTTTAATTTTAAATTTGTCAGAAATAAAGGTAATTTAAATGACTTGGAACTTGAACTTGGTTATGTATTTATTGGATGAACTTAAAGACTGCACGTACACTCAACAAATGGTTTGAAAAAAATAAAGCAATTCTCGAAAGCTTGCAAAGCCCTCGAAAAGCTGGTTAAGCCGAGGAAACCTCGCAAACGTATACAAGAAAAACATTACATTTGCAGGTTTTAATTTATATACATATGAGTTTTTTAAACTATGTCAAGTTTTACCAAGTTTAACTCAAAGCAAATTCTTTCCATCGCAAAGTACTCTTATACGCGACGTTTTGGGTTCCGCATTTCATTAACAACTAACGCAGATTTGCAAAATTTTAAAACGAAAAATATCGTAAATCTCGACACCAATATGGAAGAAACACATCAGTGATTGACGTAACAGAAATAATGAGCTATTTTAGATATTAATGAGGGCATAAACCAAGTGAAAGCCAAGAATTATATCTGGTTTTCAGTGCCTCAAAATGAGTGACATCAAAAACTGCCTCATACTATTTCGATGGCCGTTTGGTGCCAAAGGTGGTTTCATTAAGTTAACTGACTCGATGTCGATAAAGCAGTGTTTGGTCAAAACCTAACCTCAAATTTTGTGTTCATTTATTTCTCCACCCATTTTATTATTTCCCCTTATTTTACATGGTGGGACGTCATAAATTTATAAAATGCCAGCTGGCAATGAAGTTTTCATGTGAAGTTTGCCCTACCGGTTGGCAATTCCCAGCAAAAATTGTTGGATTACCTATTCCATTTTTTTCATGTTGGAGTACTCTAACAATACTCCTTTGCAATGCGTTTGCGGACCACCATCAGCCGATCATTGCTCGTGTTTTAACGACCGACAAGATGACGATCGAACAGGGTTGCCAAAAGTAAAATATTGCATACAAATAACTGATCCGCGCAACTGGTTTTATGTATACATACTATAGTATAGAGAAATATTCAAAGAGGAATTGTGTCGGAAAGAATTATCGGAGTGAATTTAATTTAAAAGACAAACAATTTTATTGGTAAAAAATAAAATAAATAAAATAATTATAACCAAATATATAAGGGTAAAATATGGAATACAGCGCGCGTCACAAAAGACGTATTCAGAAAACAGAGAGGGAAAAGTTTGCGCGTAGATTGAAAAATGGAGAAAATGCGACGCTTCAAATTGAAACTCCAAATTATGCCGCAGGATCAGAGGTTATGGAATTGGTCAGCTCTCCTAGCATAGTACCAGAAGGCAAACTTTTTATATTTTTACATTTTATACTACGAATATTCTTATGTTATTTAGCATTTGCGTGAATAAAGAAACTAATATGATTTTTTTTATAAATTTTATGTTTTGTTTTGGGTGGTTTCTTCTCTAGCGATGGGTTTAAAAGTACTCTTCCATAGCTACTCCAAGGAGTAATGCTTTGAGAGTACTTTCTTAAGTAATCTCCTGTGTATACTCCATTAGGTAATCCATCGAGGGTGGTTTAACGAGTACTCGTTTGCTAGTATTCCAAAGAGTAATGTATTGAGAGCAGTTTCGCAAGTAATATCTTGTCGGTACTCCATGGAGTAATATTTCAGGAGCAGTTTAGAGATCCATATAGTAGTTTTTCTGGAGTAATTTGGCATATGATCCTCTGTGGGTGCTCCATGGAGTACTAAAGTGAAAGTACTCTCACGTATGTACTCTATGGAATACTCACAAACAAAGCGAGAGTGGGATCACGTACTCCTCTCCTAGGACATCGCAATGTTAATTGTAGCACATTTTTTGTATGAATATAGATTAGTTTTGGAGCACTCCTATACTGCTAAAGGAGTATTCCTTACACTATTTATGGAGTACTCGCGTTTTTTGAAGGGTTGTCATTTACACTTACATATCTTTCATTTTATATGTCGCTTTGCAGTCAAAATAAAGTTTTCGTTCAAATTTGACCAAGTGAAAGCGAAGCATAACTCACAGTAAAAGCTTCCTCAATTGATCCATTATGTCGCACAACTGACTCGAAGCCGATTAAGCAGTAGTTGATCAAAACCTTACCTCAAATTTTGTGTTCATTTATTTCACAACTCGTTTTATAATTTTCCGTTGTTTCACCAGCTATGGCAGCATTGATTGTTGGGACGCCAGTTGGCAAATGAAGTTTTAATGCCAAATTTGCCATGCCGATGGGCAATTGCCGTTTTCATATTGTGACGAATATTAGCATCACTCAGCTGATACTAGCATCACTAAGCTGATACTAAGCAGGCACTCGTATGTACGTAAACAAATCAAACATCATTTACGCACATATATACAAAGCAACGAAGAGATACTCACAAACACATGTAATCATCAGCCGAAGTTGGTTCTCACACATGCACATGCGTATATGTAGCTAAATTACCAAGCAGGAGATACAGCAGTTCTAGAAACGAAACGTCTAGACTTTAGTAGAAATATGCGAATGAAGCGACGGAGAGTATAAAAGTGCAAGCTGAGTAGTCAGTAATCAGTTTTCATTTAAGCACGCTATTGGTTGTGAAGTATAAGTGTTATTGTGAAGTACTCTCAAAATAGTCTAATCAAGAGAATTTTGCATTATTGAATTTTGGAGTTATTTATTCAACAGTTTAGAAATTCGAACGTCAGCAGAAGGTTTGGAATAAGCGGAATTTCCCAAAAATCGTTACAATATATTTGTCATTTTAACTGTCTCTTCGTTGTCAAAACGGTCGGTAAACGCAATTGATGTCCAAAGCCAAGCTGTTTTCATTAATATGTAAAGGTTTGCGGTCAGATACAAATATTAATATCCTGCCAACAACTGCAAGTCTAACTTTCCACTATTAGTGATGCAGCTGGAATCCAAGGATTTCATTCAAGATCTCAGTTAAACTCAAGATGCACCGAGATAAAGAGTTCAATGAGTTTTTTATCGAGTTCGAAGAGACATTGACAAACACTGTCTCGACTTTAAATATGAAGAATTGATTAACGAAATGCAGTAAAAGATCGTGTTTTACAAGAGAGCATTGTTTGTTACATTTGGGGAACATAAAAAATTTCCTGACTTAAAATTTCTCAATTTCGGTTCTAACAACGTCATCATAATTCCACAACCCCTATATAATATATGCTGTCTAAAGAACCAATTAGATAAGGCGCGAAAATAGACTGCAGAAAACTGGTATATTGATGTAGAGTATATGAAAAGTGAGATAAGATTAGGTCAAAATAGATATAAATAGATTGATGACGTTTGTTGGTTCAGCCTCTGCAGTCTCATCGACAGTAACTAAGCACACAAAAAAATGCTATGTGCGATAACCTCTGAAGATATTTTAGGCCGAGCTTTTCTTCCAAATAGCGTCGTGCTCCTTTTAATTTGTCCTACAAATTGGCGGGGCATGGCTAACGCCATCTCGAGAAACTTTTTTCGAATTAAAAAAACTTGTTTCCAAATTTTTAATGTTGCTTTGCCCGAGATTTGAGCACAGGACTTTCGGTGTGATAGGCAGAGCACGCTACCACCACACCACGGCACACAATGTTTAGATTGGGTTCCGTTCGGTCGGATTCATTTAGGTTAGGTAAGATTTCAATTTGTTTGAGTAAGCTGAAATCATATGTAGGTGCACTGATTAATCCATCTAGGTTTTGTGAATCGTTTAAAATTAAATAGGGTTAAGTAAGGTTAGGAAAGGTTCGGTTTGATTCAGTTGAAGTCATTCGTAAGTCAAGCCTAGACAGACTTGCCTACACTTGGCTGTAAAAGTAGCACTCCTTCACAGTTATCGTTTTACACGGGATTCACCACTTCTAAATGCATGGGAATTCATGTGACGTAATCACACACCCGCCTAGGTTTTTTTTCGAATTTGTAATCCTTTCTTTTGTTCACATTCACCAAAAGACTTTCCATATCCGCAATACTCCTTTAAATATGCGGAGGATTTTTTTGCTGTTACAAGAAGGACGCAAAAGATTATGCTCACTTTACATACACAAATGATTTAATCGTTATAGTAAGAACGCGACGTAAAAGTTCATTGAAAATTTCGCATAAAAATGTTTCACTTCACTGTTAAAAGGTACAAAAGGCGTTTTTAGTATTAACGCTGGGTGGAAGTTCGCTTAACTTTTGTGGAAGTTCGCTTAACTTTTAAGTACCTTAACTAATATTCCGTTAGAACTTTCCAGCACTACATGGGCATTATATTAGCATATAAAAATAAATAAAATGAAAAAACAAAGTTGGTTGAGCGCTCAAGCGTAGTACATACGAAATAACATTACTCAATAATAGCGCCTTAAAAGTTGGCAAGTACTAAAGTGGGGGAAAACCTTCTCACTATAGCTGAGCCAACAAAACCGAAATGTCCGTTCATATTGTGACGAATATTAGCATCACTAAGCGATAACAGCATCACTAAGCCGATATTAAGCAGCCATTCGTATGTACGTAAACAATCAATCATCATGTACACAAATATATACAAGGCAGCAGAGAGATACTCACAAACGCATGTCATCATCGGCCGAAGTAGTACTCACATATACACACGCATATGGCTACAAACTACAAATATACATGTACATATATGGCTGGTAACCAAGCATGAAGTTTACGAAATTACTAGACCTTGGGAGAAATGGGTGAACGAGGAAAGCGAAAGTATAAAAACAGCGCAAGCTGAGGCATGACTGAGCAGTTTGATTTAAACACGCAATTAGTTGTGAAGTAAGAGTTATTGTGAAGTACTCTCAAAGTAGTCTAATAAAGACCATTTTGCATTATTGAATATTGGAGTTATTTATTCAACAGTTTAGCGATTCGAACGTTAGCAGAAGGTTTGGAATAAGCGGAATTTCACTAAATTCGTTACAATATGTTTCTGAGGGTAAGAAAAATTAGACAAAAAGGAAAAACAAAAGCGACAGCGCCAAATAGAAAAATCTACAAATCGGAGCAATTAAAAGTGAGCAAAGGTACAAAACAGTTTTCAAAATTTTTGAAGAATATTTTACGTAGGAACAAAATCCTACGAGCATTAATAATATGCAACAAACACGTTCGGGTTTCTTTATATTTTTTGGATATGTGAAGAGTAAGCGCGAATAACGTTTTAAGCGGCAAAATCAGACCTTTTCAGAAGAACAAAAAAAAAATATAAATTATAAAAAGTTGCATACAAACAATTTTTAAGCTTCAATTTGAATAACATCTCAATTTACTGTTTCAGTAAAAAAACGTTATATTCAATGCTTTGTTGTAATTTTTCTGCTGTCCAAAGCATCATTCAAGTTGGGTTTTAAAACGTTTTTCCATGTTACCTGTTCTGGAGCGATTTTTGGGGGTATGATTTGGTTTTTCTTCATATACACTAGGGGACGAGTCTCTTAATCATCACTATTATTTTATGCTATTTTGCACTTAGCAATTACTTTCGAAATTTCTGAATGTATTACTGATATGTCTGGTTGTATTTTTTGAGCATAGAGTGCATCATTTGGCAAGTTTGGATTTGGAGTATGTATGTGTTGAAATTGGTGCTTGAAACGTTATTTGCGATTACCAATATATAATTAAAATCGACTTATGAAATTAAGCGAATCCATCAGGAGCAGGCGACAAAAATCGACTGAATCAAGCAATCGTTTGTTGAACTTTTACCAGTAGACGGCTAACAGAAACAATTCTTAAATGTTTTTCTCAAAGCGAATTGAATAGAAGGTGAATGCGTAAGCACATGCTGTCGCTTTTTGTTCTTTTTTCCATGATTTCATATTATAGTTTGCGAAATGAGTAGGAATTCACTTTTGCCATCACCTTGTATAGATCCGCCTTGTTAATCGTTTATTTTATGGCTTATATATGTGACCCGACCTATGAAAAGGTGGCTTATGACTCAAAAAAGAAATTGCGAGAAACAGATGTTAAAGATAAACAATGCATTTCTTCAGTTTCTTAGTAGTTTTTCTTTTGCATTATGAACAGTCATGCACAAAAGGCAACCAAAAAAGGCAAAAGAGCATAAATGAGATAAGTTCGTGTGTGTATATAAACCAGTTTCTGACCGAAAAAAATCGTGTGAGCGCTCAGATTTAAAAGCAATGCTGAACGAGTAGGACGTGTGTCGCTTGTGAATAATGTCTGTCGAAGAAGAATTTTGCGTGGTTTTTCAAACATAATTCTGTGAAAACGAAGAGAATGGTGATGATTCTTTCGATGATGTTGGTATCAATTACGAGGACGAACTACAAGCATTGTTTCAAGCTGAAAGTCAAATGGAAGTGGATGAAAATATCATCCCCAGAACACTTCTAAGCAAGTTAGGACTTTCTAGTTTTCACCACGTGAAAGAGCGTCTCAAAAACTATCGAAACCAGAAAAAAAAATGGAAACATTTTTTTTGAGTCATAATCCACCTTTTCATAGGCCGGGTCACATATATTTTTGATTTTTTGAACATATATTTATATTCAAATGCGTATGCAATGAATAAAGCAGTTTAATAAAATTTTGGAGTGGAAATTGGATATGCAGTGGAGTAAAAGTTGATGGAAGTCGTAATGCTTGGCTTTCATTGGGTCAAAATGATAGACATAAAAAACTGACTCAAAAGCATTTCCATTATGTCACATTGCTGACTCGAAGTCGATAAAGCAGTTTGTGACCAAAACCCACGCTAAAATTTTGTGTTCTTTATTTTACTACCCATTTCATTATTTTCCGTTGTTTCACGCGTTATTTAATGATGGAACATCCGACTGTTGGCAAACGAAAATAAACTGCCACCATTGTTAGCAAATGCAATATAAATTTCAAATATGCCATATCCTTTGGGCAACAGCTCTTTGTAGTTTAACTGTCACTTTGTAGTCAAAATGGACGGCAAACGCATTCGATGTGTATAATATTGCTATGTATGTGGTCAATTTTGACGTAGTGAAAATCAAACAAGTTATAATTTTGATTATAAACGTTGCTTTTTAATGATTTATTTCGAGTTTTTCTTTTCTCCAAAAAAAATTTGGAGTTTTTATTAGCTTGGAAAATAAAATTTTTATTTTTTTATTCTCACTAAATGAGTATTATTTTTTGCTCACATAACAAAAATTGTATTCACACAAGGGCGGGTCAAATTGTATGGGGAAAATGGTGGAAAAAAATTCAGGTGTACAGCAAGTTTCTGAATCTATGAGTCATACTGAGTAATATTGTCCATGTGACCATAAGTCTGAAATGAATTTCGAACCTCCCTAATTTTGTTAGTAAATTTTATATCCCAATCCGAATCCGAATTTGGCATTTATTTTCATGTATTTTATTTCTGAGAGCCGCTATTCGGATTGGGATATAAAATTTTCTAACAAAATTAGGGAGGCTTGAAATTCATTTCAGCCCTATGGTCCCATGGACAGTATTATCCAGTATGACCCACAGATTTAGAAACTGGATGTGCCTTTTCAACAATAAATTTTACCCACCCTAATACACACAAATATCTTTGTTGTATAAATAGCTTTTATTATCTGAGCAAATAAACAAAATTGTTGTATTTAAGGACTGCTACAAAAAGTTCTGCAAATTAAAAAATGCTCATATAGTGCCAGTGGTTGTTTGTACTTCTGCTTTATTATCATGAAAATACATATTTATATCAATGCAAGTTAAAGAAATTTAATCGTTGCTGTCCATATGACCGAACGTTTCTGGAGAGACCGGTCATCAAATTTTGTACAATGGTTATGTCCATTTTTAGCGATACTTTCCGCCACATTCTTTTTGTTGGTTTACCTATTTTCAAAAGTTTTATTTTCACCACACCCCAATATCGCTCAGTATGCCGCAACTCAGGCACGTTGGTTGGATTAAAGTTTTTCCTAACATAATGTACATTTTGTCATCTTCGAACCAAAAACGAACGTAATCTGCTGGAGCCAAGTCTGGCCATTATGACGACGTACGAAGTCAGACGTTTTCATGTAAACTTCTGCGTTTAAGGTCCCTAAAAGTCACAAAGAACGGCCTGGATTTATGCCCACAAAAAGCTTGCCAAATCAGAACCTTTCTAACTGGCTGGCTTTTTCTCAATTATGAATGTCATCTCTAGACTGTAAGCAGTAGAACTGGATACCTGGCAACCTTGCCAGATTCATTTTCACATATGTTTCGTTGTCCATAATCACATAGCGTAGTGGCTAAGGCAACTGAAGTTTTACCGTGTGATTCGCGTTTCGAATCTCGGTGAAACCTTTGATAATATTACGAAATTGCCTGATGATGATTACGTGGCGGTTTTGAAAATGGTACCATCGCAAAATGCCAGTAAATGTTTCCTTCTTTCTTTTCAGTTTCTCTTAGAAAAACATAATAATTGAATATTCAATTATTATAAGCCACATGCATTTCGAAATTTTCGATATCGAAAAAGTGGGCGTGGTCATAGTCGGATTTCGCCCATTTTTAATACCAAGATTAAGCGAGTTCAGATAAGTAAGTGAACTAAGTTTAGTAAAGATATATGGATTTTTGCTCAAATTATCGTGTTAACGGCTGAGCGGAAGGACACGATTGTGTATAAAAACTGGGCGTGGCTTCAAACCGATTTCGCCCAATTCCACAGAAAACAGTCATAGTCCTAGAAGCTATATCCTTACCAAATGTCACAATGATTGGTAAATTTTTGTTCGAATTATGGCATTAAAAATATTCTAGACAAATTAACTGAAAAAGGACGGAGCCAAGCCCATTTTGAAATTTTCTTCTATTTTTGTATTTTGTTGCACCTTATCATTACTGGAGTTGAATGTTGACATAATTTACTTATGTATAACTGTGAAGACATTCAATTTTTTGTTAAAATTTGACTTCTAAAATTTTTTTTCGTCATCCGATTTTGCTTATTTTTGCCATTGTCCAAAATTTGACCAATTTTCTCTTCTGCGTCATAAGGTTAACACACCTACTAACTTTGACCGCTTTATTCGTCTGTTGTAATGAATTATCGCACTTTTTCGGTTTTTCGAAATTTTCGATATCGAAAAAGTTGACGTGGTTATAGTCCGATTTCGTTCATTTTAAATAGGGATCTGAGATGAGTGCGCAGGAACTTACATACCAAATTTTATTAAGATACCTCAAAATTTACTCAAGTTATCGTGTTCGCGGACAGAAGGACGGACGGACATGGCTAAATGAAATTCTTTTTTCCCCCAGATCATTTTGATATATAGAAGTATATATCTAGATTAGTTTGTTGCCGTTACGGGGTATCTTTATGCGAACAAAATTAATATACTCTGTGAGCTCTGCTCAGCTGAGTATAAGAATTTATAGGGAGCTCTAAATTTAGAGAACTTTCTGTAACAGTCCTTATTTGCAGTGGCAATATCTCTCCAATATGATTTTTTAGTTTAAATTTTTATTAATAAGTTATTTGCAATCCCTGATATTTAGTATGTATGTAAATCGTTGGTTTCATGTGCAAATGTGTTAACTTCATTTTGATTGTTGTTCTCAAAAACAAGATTTGTTGTTGGCTTATGTGTATAGAATGTTGATGCTTATTATTCTATATTCATCAATTCAATTCAAATAAAACTTAAACTAAGAAGAACAAAGTTGTGTCATGAGAGGAAAAATCCAGAATTATAATGATGCGTTGAAATTCAAAGTATAACTAAACGTTGGCTGTAGTTGCTAAAACTCAGCTGTTCTATGATGTTGGCACATATTGCTGCAGCGTCGATTTGGGTAGTCACTACACCACCCCTTTCCAGAAAATTCGCCGATCCTTGGGAACAAATTCCGCAGATTAACTATGCTGTGATGTTCGTATTGTATTTGTGGAACGGTCTCGAAATGCCGTCGTAGTTCTCGTAAAAAATTATGTTGGTCGTTTGAAAATAATTCCTTGGTTTTTGTTTGCAATTGCGTTGTCGATTCTTTGCTTTGTTTTTGAAAATCCACCAACACGTCGTAGTGTCTTAGGAAATCCGCACCTATTATAGAATGCGCAACATCGGCGATTAAGAAACATCACTTAAATGGCCCTCGTAGGCCGAGCTAATGTTATCTGTCGTTTGCCGAATGTATTAAATGCAGTATTGTTTGCAGCAACCAGTTTCATTGCGTTTGGTTGCGTACTCTCATCGTGACGTTTGGGTACCACCGAAACTTCGGCGCCCGTGTCGATGAGGAATTTCGTTGAAGACGTTCTGGTTCAAATGTAAAGGCGGCTAAAGTTCATATCCTCCTCCGACATAGACGCTTTGTACGAAGGGCTGACTAGTTTTCCGAAAGCTTTGGTGTGAAAGGGCATGGTGGCCGGCCAGAATTATGATGCGTTGAAATTCAAAGTATAACTAAACGTTGGCTGTAGTTGCTAAAACTCAGCTGTTCTATGATTTTGCCACATATTGCTGCAGGGTCGATTTGGGTAGTCACTACATGTGTATACCTTCAATTAAACTAGTTATTTTTTCAAACTTGTGGACAAAAGAAAATTACTAATAGAGATATAGTAAAATTCGAATTCTGGTTGTAGAAACGGCAACGCGGTTAATTCTGGTTGTTCAAAATATGTGTTTTGAGTTGTGCTATCTTAATGAAATAATACATTTATAAAAGTGGACTTAACATGTTTGTTGAAGGAGCCAACGATATATTATTTTATTTTTGTTTTAAGTTAGTTATTTAGTTGCATTACAGTCACCATCATTCTTTATTCATGTAGCGCCTTTCCAGTCGTAGCCAAACAAGAAATGTCAAATTTCAATCTATTACCCGCTATTCACATAAGGAGACTCGTTTCTGCGCGAACTTATTGATCTGAAATCAATTCAAATAAGTAGCCGTGAAAAGAGTGTGAACAGTGTTTCAGTATAAGTTCCAAATGAACTTGCGAGTTTGTGGAGTAGCAGCGCTCAACAAGCTAGCTGAAATTGTCAATAAGAAGCAATATATTTTTAATGGAATATTTAAAATTTTACTAATGCATGTACTCACTTTTAAGCAGCATACTGCAGTTTAAATTTTCACTTAAAGGTATGTTAAATTCTTTCTTTTTAAAATTTAATTTCAAATCAACCATAGTACATGAAAATCAGTAAATAATCTAATGTAAGTATGTACTATTAGTGTAAAGGCCTAAGTAATCATACGGTTGTTACTATGACCTGCAACTTCGTCATTAATTAAGAATCAACAATGGGGTCAAAATAAAATGCTTATCCTTATTAAAGTTAAAAGAAAATATTAAATAAATTACCGAATGTTGCGCGGAAAGATTTGATTCCGACTGATGTATTTGTTCACGTAAAGTATTTTGTTGTATATTAATCGCTTCTATTTGTCCAGTAAAATTTATAGCAACATTTGTACTATTATTAGCAGTCGATGGTGGTGGCTGCTGCAAGTTCATATTGAAACTATTTGCATCATGAGTGTTTTGAGTCAAGCCTTGTGCTTGTGGCACATGTAACTGGTTTGGTGGTGCTTGCGCATAATGATGAGGCACTGCGGGCGATGACGCAGGCTGTGTTTGATGATGCTGCGTCATATGATGTGGAGGCGGTTGATGGATCGCCTGATTTTGTTGATGCATGCTTTGCTGTTTCAGAACTGTAACATAATAGTAATAAAAATAGATATGTCTTATTAATTTCGCATATGCCCCTATACCATTTATACAATTAGAAGTGCCCTTTTTGTGGCAAGTAACCTAGTGAACTGTTTCCCACATTTTTCGAACTTTTTTGCGTTAGCTCTTTTTGAGCTACCCATCTCATAAGGAAGTTTTCGATAAAAGTATAGTATACTATGTATCTATGGGGATTCAGGAACTGTGTAGCGCAACCCTTTCAAGGATTGGCAGCGCAATTTATAGCTTATCCTTCTAGCGTGGTCGGTCTACATAGTACGTTAAAGGTGTTTGTTACCGGAACGTACCGGATCTATATTCGGCAAAGGGTCATCATTTTATTCCCGTCGGAAGAACGGAAATCCGTCCGCATTCCAGCGGAAATAATAAGACAGCACGACCCTGGCAACCCCCAAATAAGGGACATGAACCAGAATTATAACTTCTCTACTGGTATGGGTAAGCTATGGCCTAAAGTAAAGTCCCTATCGAACCTGACTAAGGACAACGACAAAATATCCATCGCATTTGGCTATAAAGTGCTGTCGGATGCAAAAAAATGCGCGAACGCTTTCCGCCGACAGTATTTTATTTTTTTATTTATTTAATTGCATTCTACGGTATGTAATGCATTCTACGGTTAACAAAGATAGACGGCGGGCCAACAATCGCGCAAACAGTCACAAACACAGCGCGTTCCTATTGCTATCACCGCAAAAGAGGTTGAACATGCCATCGTTCATGCTAAACAATCTAAGATAGTAGGCCCAGGCGGCATAGCCATGCTATGCTTAAAAAACTTGGCAAAGAGGGATTGAAATATCTAGCGCATATCTTCAATCTGACATTGTCCACCTTCGCCATCCCCGAATATCCGAACCGTGCTCATTAAGCCGTTTGCCAATATCAAGTTTGCCTGGCGGAATATAAAAAAACCATAGTTTAAAAATGGGCCGTGCTAAATTTCAGTGGAACTGGAACACGCTTAGAACTGTCGCATAGCATTTGAAAATTTTTAAAACCAAATATAAGGATACAACAGTTCATATAAAAATATGACAAACGTTAGTTTTTCAATCACATATTACGTTAAAAAACTCAGAGAATTAGATTATAAAGGTTAAAATAAGAACGGTTTGATATTTCGCGAAGTTATCGACCTTAAAGAGCGAAAAAAGTAATTTTTGTACAATCTCCAATTTTTTTATATCGAAAACGATTCTCACCCCATTAAACACGTTATTTCGCCTTAGCATCCTGCCAATCTATCTTTCTTTCAATCAGACCATCAGTTTATGAGACGTATGCGAGAAGTAGACGACAATTCAGAATCGCATTTTGATATGTTGCAAAATACAATAAAAAAACATTACCTGGTTTTTTTTGGCGGAATAGCAAAGCTCAATCATTTTCACATCAAATTGATGTGAACCAGTTTCAAATCGGGAGAGAAATCGCATAGTTATAGTAATGTTTAGTTAAATAGCTTCATTTGGCATATCCAAACTGTACAGCACACGCAATCGGAAAATTTACATCAAAAACATCAACCTTTTTTCGACGCAAATTTCATACGAATGCTCGAGGGTTTTTATGTATCAAGTTTTGGATCGATATTTGTGCTTAATGTAGCTATATCATTTTTACCAAATTTGCTATAACTGTATTTTTTTCACCAATTGTTTTTTATTGTTTGAAGAAATATGATCTGGCATTGATTAAGCTTTAATATAACAGGAAAATGTTGCAAAATCCTTGATCCTTATTGATGAATTTTGCAACGTACTAATTACCTACCTCTATTTCTCGAATAATTGTACAAATTCTCCTAAGATATTCGTCTGATTGAAAAATGGGGTGATACCCGTTTTCGCTGTTCCATATAAAAACAGGGTCCAGTCCTCGTCAAAGAACATATGCTATAGTGGTCCTATCCGGTCAGTTCCAATACAGTTCTTCAAAAAATAATATACATATACCTCACCGAATTTCAGCAAGATATCTCAAAATTAAGCAACAAGTTTGCGTTCGAACATACAGATGGATACGGTTAAATCAATTCAGATTATTATCCTGATCATTTCCATATTTTTATCCTTTAAGAACTTACAATTTTGAGATTCAGACCAAACTCAATGTACCACTCCATTGCGTGAAAGGTGTAAAAAGCATCTTTTGATTTGGTTGAAGAAGCAAATTACAAAAAAGAGCATCTTTGATTTGGCTGAAGAAGCAAATAAAAAATAAAAAGTAACAGTAACCCTGACTTAAGGTAATTTTTTATCATCGAGGCAATGTAATTTTTTATCATCGTAAAAATATTATGGATCGCACCACCCGTTTCAGAGCAGTCAGAGGTCGTTTTCCAGAAATATCTTTTGACATGAATATAATTTTGACCGTGTTTTGCGCTCCAGTTTTGGCCTCCAAACAGGTGTTGGACCCACCTAGGGTAATTTTTTATAAGCGCGGCCAAAGGCCGCCAACGCAGAAAGGTGTTCTGCGTAAAAATACTATAGATACCACCCCCGGTTTTGTGAGGGACCCGCTGGTCTTTTTTCGGGTTTTCCCTAATATCTTTTGACCGAGTTAAAATTTTTATTTTCAGCCTTCGGATTATTAATAGTGATGTCAAGACGCGTCGTTTGACACCTCTCCCGATATTTTTGGTAACGTATTAGCAGTCGACCCCTCAACTAGACTTTTACTGAATATAATTTTTAGTTTCCTCTTTTGGATTCATGGTCGCGTATTTTGACACCTCCCCTGCACGTGGTTTAGCAGGTGTGAGCTAAAGTAAAGAATTACCAAGTCCAATTATCCCAGATAATTCGAAAACTTTGATTTGCATATTCATACTTATATCTAGTGGGTGTAAACGTGTGTATAACCTTTTTCGCGCAAAATCAAACGGAATATCTATAAAATTTGTGCAGTTCATTGAAAGCAGGCTCAAGATAATAGAAGTTTTAGTGAACACATCTAATATGACTATGTATTTGGAAAAAAGAATTAAATTTCTTACATGCTTGCTCAGCGGCCACTCGATATTGATAATAGCTCGCAAATTCACCTCCATAGAGGAAATCAAACTTTGGATTACCGTGTTGCTTTTGTTTGGTGATCATTTCGAATTCAGGCCCATTTCGTGCTACAAATTCAGCCAATTTGTCGATAATGTTCCGTAGACTGGAATCTAAATTAAAAACCATTTCGATTGTAAATTTATATATACTTTGGAAAATTAAAATTTTTTTTCTTGCGGTGCCGGAAAAATTAGTCGTGAAGGGTTATGATTTGGCCACGAACTCGAAATGCAAATTACAAACAATTTTTTTTCATTTGCATCATTTTCTTACCACGCGGAGGAGGAGGAGTATCCATCATTTTGTATTTAATGAAAATTTTATCACTATTGATATTATATTTAACTTTTATATATAATTTTCACAAGAGTTGTGTGCACTATAATTTTTCTCTTGACGCCATGTTCAATTAGTCCAGTGACAGCTACTTGGAACAAAACGAAAATGGCACAAGTACAGGGCGCTCCAGCAGAAAATATCTCGTAATTCTTCTGACCTAAGGCGCGTACACATTGAGCAGCGCGACATGTAGCTACAGCGACAAGACCTTTTCGTGGTCCTGGGTCGAAAGCAATTCTTTAGACACCTCTCTTTATATTCTAACGAATTTACTTGCAAATCCTCTTATTTGCCCTTTTGCTAGGTTCGTATCGCTAAAATGTTGAATAAATATTTCCAATATTGAACAATGGAAAAGTGGCCTTTATTAAAATACTTCACAATAACACTTATACTTTGCTACTCGCTGACTTAATAACCAAACTGATTGATAACTCAAATGAAACTCTACTATTGGCCGCCAGGTCGCGTGCTTAATCAATAACTGATTGATTGCTCAACTCAAACTGAATTACTTCTTACTCGCCTGCCCCGCTTTTATAGTTTACGCTGCATACTTCAAGGCTCTTCGATTTCCAGAACGTACTAGTTAATTTCGGCTACAAAATCGCCAGCCACAACTACGTGCACAAATTATTGCCCTCTCTTGTGACGACTTAGATAAGATATATGCATGTGTTTGTGCATTGCCGCTCCGATGCTCGTATACGTACATATGTGTAGACGCAATTATTTATTCGTTTATATAGATACATAATGATTGAATTATTGATGTGAATGTTTGTAGTTTACAGTCTCTCGAGTACACATAGGCGTATAAGTAAATGCATCTGTGTGTGACATCTCTTTCGGCTGCCTTATATATGTGTATACATGATTTGATTATTGACGTAAATACTGCTTGGCATGGCCTTAGTATCGCCTTAGTGATGGTATAGCTTAGTGATGCTAATATCCGTGACAATATTTTTGGACGAGTTTTAGGAATTGTGAGCTAAAGTAAAGAAATACCGCGAAATTAAATTAACTTCGCAAAAAGCTAACGCGCTTTCCAGTTTTTGTTATGCATACCAATAGCCGTATTTTTTTTACACGTATATACGTCTACGTTTACGCGTAAAAAAAACGCTTATCGGAATGCTTAGGAGACCCATCTAGCGGTAACTAGCTACCGAACATGTTGTACCGAAAAGCGCAGACACAAACCTCTGGTGGCCATAGTGTATAACATATAGCTGAATCAGTTGCGATGAATTGTGGACACGTACCAATTTAAGAGGTGATACATAGAGTTAGTGTAGAGGTGAAAGATAGACATATATAGTGGTTTTTTTTTGCAAGCGAGCTTGAAAAAAACGCCTCAACTAGCTAAACAGTTTCATTATGGGAAAAGCATACAGACGGTGGAAGCTTATCAGCTAATTGTTACTTTTTTTAGCTGCTATGACATTTCTACTTCTAGTGCAGTATGTTTTTGACACTCAACCAGAGAATTACAAAAACAAGATACATGAAATGCGTGTGTTTGTTTGTATGTATGTCACCCTGCCTCCACGCTGTTATTTTGTTATTTTTGTTTATCTGCACATTCGTATGTTCATTTCATTCGCTCGTTCACAATATTGCCCTATTTTTGAATATACAACACTATACAACACTATCAGTCAGCTCGACAATTACCCAAGCGGTTTCAACTGAAACCGCTTAGCCAACTCAACTCGATTACTTTTTATTGTTGCTTTCCATGCAATTCGGTAAGCTAGCTAGTGATTTAATTGTAATAGTTAGCAATGAAATACAGCTTATTTCAGTTGAATCTGAGTATAATGAATATTGAAATTTAGTAGTACTAATTTTATGCGCGGCAACTTGAGAAGAGTAGATAAAGTTTGACGCTTAGCAGTCCATATAAAGTTTAAGCGTAAACGTCTATAGATGAAAAAAACACAGCTATTTTGGTTTGACGTTTGCATACATGTTTTACAAGATGCACACGAGGCGTAGCTTCATAAACGCGTACAAGATATGACATTTAGCTACAATTTCTCTACGCCTTAAGATCTGCACACGAAGCTACTTTCGAGCGTCGCTACAAAAAGCAAACAATTACTGAAAAAAATAAGAAATTAAATTTCTTCAGGTATATCTGTCCCCGAATCCAAAGGAAAATTGGCATTAAAATTTGTTTGCATCCCCGTGCCTTTGTAAATTATGAAAGGCAACTTTACACCACCTCGGACTAGAGAAAAAAGTTATTTCTAGTTTCCAACACTTTTTACCCTTTTAATAGCTTCAACAATGTCTAACCAAGCTTTTGTGGTGTTGAATACTATTTTCAGCTTTGGTAATATACCTTTCACGCACTTTTATTAACTAAAATAAGATTTTCCAACTATACAAATTTGCATACAAAAAAATGTAAACAAACATTTTGTTTTTCCTTTTTTTCAAGCGTTCGTACGCTCAGGGATCCACATTGCTATACGCTTAGCTACATGAAGCTTTCATGCAGCTTACGCCTCTTGTGCAGCTGTCGATTCAAGTACATGTGTTCGACATGAAGGCGTACAGATTTGGCCTGCATCGTCTAATACGCGTAGCCTCGTGTGCACCTTGCCATAGTCGCGACGCACAAATCACACACAGAAGATTCGCGTTCATCTATGTCACACTTAACTGCTTGAGCGAATGAAAGAAAGAGAAAAAACAAGAGCTAAAGGAAAATGACGTAAAAATTGCCCACAAAAAACAGCTGATCTTTTGTTTACATGCGCAATGCGCAATCTTGTGAGTGTGATTTGTGGTCGCAACGTATACTTCATGGTTCAATTATGTACAGGTTGGCTCATCTCATCAGCTGATTTTATTTATGTCATTGCATGGTCGAAGGGATTGTCAAAAGGATATGGCAAACTCAAAATGAAACCAACACATTGGCAACATTTTACTTACACATACAAAAACTGCTAAGTTTTATGTTTCCATTCCATACAATTCGCACCAACACCAATTCACAGATTTTGACAATTTGAACAGACATATTTCGTTGCTTTACAGATGAGCCAACCTGTATATAGTTGAACCATGATATACTTATTTGCGTGAAGGGTCAATTAATGGTGACTTATCCATCACAAATAAGACAAGAAGATTACGCAGTGCGCATGTAAACATTAGATCAGCTGTTTTTCATGACGTTTGGGTTGACCCTTTTCATTTACCCGCGCCTTTATATACACATATTTGGTGTTATTTGTGAGAATTCTAATTAAATAATTATATTAGTAATGCGTTGTGCTGTGTTTGGGTGTAACAACAAAAAAAACCAGTGAAAACAAATGGATATTTTTACATTTTCCAAAGGATGCAGTAGTGGCTAAGAAATGGCTTCATTTTTTCCGCCGAAAGGACGTAGTGAATCTCAAAACAGCATGCATATGTGGAGTGCACTTCACTCCCGAAGGTTTCGAAAGAAATATGCAATATGAATTAATATTTTATAATTATATAATATAATTATTAATAGCAGCCTAAAATAAATTTGAAACATGATATGGTTATTAATATATCCACATCTTTTTATAAACACCACTATCCGGTATGGAGTCTTTATTTCTGTTTGTTGTGTAGATGCTGGTTGTCCGGTGGATGCACCCGCTGCTGAACCTGATTGTCGTGTGTCTGTCCAATTGGTAAATTTTCTTCGAAAATTTCACGTAAAACACGAAATTTGATTGCTTCTCCTATATACACGAATAAATCATGCTTAGCACCATCTTCTAGTGGACATTCCCATACATAGATTGAACTTACTTTATTGGATAATTTTCGCTTGATCTCGTCCCTTATTGCCTCCACCAATTCCAAATGAAATTGATCCGGTGCTATTCGGATGGTGTCCTCCAATTCTGTGTTCTGTAAAAATTAAAGTGATTATTAAAAGTGTATAGGGTATTAATAGGCCTCTCGAAATCCTAACAGCTATTCTTATAGGACACTGTAGACTGAACAGTCACATGCAAATGCTGGGTATAATATCGAGCAACACATACCGATTTTGTCATCGTACTGTAGCCAACTTCATTTCCCAATTCCTCGCCCATTCTGAGCTATAGGCGCTGCAACCCACATGGCAGCTACACGTCTAGGGTTTGTAAACCAGATTTGTAACAACTATTAAAATCTGAAAAGATGAGATATTAAGTTTTAAATATTTCAAATTGTGCTGTATTTACCTGATGCTCCTTTACTGCAGCTATTAGATACCCTTTAAATTGATAAACGATATTGAATATAATTTAGCACCATTGCATGCTATAATCTGTATCAAGCCATTGATTATAGACTTGCAACTAACTCAAATGATCACTATGCATATGATTGAAGTTCTTACGAGCTGTATCGGCATGTATGATTTTATCTTTTGGACGATAGAATATTGCGCTATTCACAGAAGGCATGCAGCAATTGATACCAATTCTTCGGAACATTTGTACCTAAAATTACGGAATTCAAATTTAAAAATCCTGTTACAAAGTATGGAATTCCGAGTATGAAATCAAACTAAATTATACGCATTGGTTAGTTACATTTCAACCTCGGAATGCAATTTTTCCAAACTTCTCACTAGCAAACAGCATTTTACCCATCATTGAATCAACTGGAAATTCGGCCATACGTCTACCCAATTTTGTTAATTCACCATGATGATTGAGAGCACCCAAAGTCTATAATTGTTCTAGAGCTAAGTTTCGGCGATATTTGTAGCCAGCGCACCTTTTAGCATTGGGTGGTGTAGGTTCGAAAATTTTTGCTTGCATATCACTTGGTTGATTTGCATACACTGGTATGATGATAAGTTCACGTATCTTTGGAGCCCAAACGCTTAACACGATCTTTTAAAACTTCTTGGCATGTTTCAATGTCATGCTGTATACGAAATATAAGCACATCATCAAAGAATTTTGAAAATTTATCAGCATCCAAAGTTGCTCTGAAAATTAAGAGCTTTAATTCTGGTCGTAAGCGTGCTATAACTTTGGACATAAGAAACCCATTAAATGTTTGAAAAATTTAAATTTGAGAAAACTACCTACCCTTCTTTAAATTCCTACGGCATGTAATAGCGCGTTATCCTTACCAATTGACGGCCTTTTTAATGTTTTTCGCAATTTGTAGCGGCTGCATTTTGTGTTCCCAAAAATACACAAAACGTTTGGCAAATAGTGTTTACATATGTTAAAATTAGAGTTGACCGATACGGTTGAAGACATTTTAATTAAACAATTATTCATTAAAATAAAAAGAAATTTACACAAAAACATCTTGTATTTTGTATGAAAAACTATAGAACAGCATATCAGCTGTTCGCTCAGTGGTCTACTGTGACGTATTTGCGCAGAACGAAGCAATTTTGAACTCGTGAATGCGCAATCTGTGTATGTGATTTGGCTAACACAGCAACCCAACAACAGAGATGCACAACTTTTCACCAAATATCAAAAAGTGGGCCCGTCTTTCATATATGTATATATGTAAATAAACATATTTCTACATATACGTTATGATATAATTAACTGTAAATTATGAAATAAATTAAATCGAAGTGCAGTGTTTAGCGATCTTGACAGAAATAAAGCAAGCAAGTGCTGTGGTTATAAAAGTTTATGGTGATTAAGTAAACCTCCCACCAAAACACCAAAGTAATGAATACGGAAAAATCAGCGCTGTGACATTTGTCAGGTAATTTTCACCGCATTAGTTGCATAAATTGGTTAAATATTTTTAACAGACTGAACTCTACATTGTATAACTGTATGTATATTGTATAGTAAGTGTCCATTGACCTTCGCCTTTGTATTATGGCGCTTTGAGGGCTTGTCAATGGTCTTCTAATGACGACACGAGCAAAAACAGCTTGTACATATGTATTTGTACATATGTATATATGTATAAGTACATATGTATTTACAAAGGTATAAACAAATAGGTAACGTTTTACAAGACGGTGCACCACCTAATTTTTATCGAAAATTATCAAAGGTGGTATCAAATTTAAATTTTTATTTCTGTCAAAAGATATAAGCAAAAAATCGGTTGAAATTTTCATGGGGTTGTTGGTTTTTGGCAGATTTGTTGTACACACACACGTACTAATGCAGAAAGGTGTTCTGCGCGCTTTTAGTTTTGATCCCCAAACCGGTGACGGACCCACCCAGGGTAATTTTTTATAAGCGCGGCCGAAGGCCGCCAACGCAGAAATGTATTCTTTTGATACCACCATTGATAATATTCGATAAAAATTAGGTGGTGGTCTTGTAAAACGTTACCAACAAATATAATCGCCTAAAATTTAAATTAAATATTTCCGACAGCTAATGTAAAATACATATTTGATTGCCTTCTTCAGGCGGCAGGCTGACAAAGCTACGCCAGCATGTACATAGTTATTGTTCTAACCACAAAATACCTCCATAAGGTTTATGGAAGTACTACGGTAGTGGGCAGTTCTGTGGCTCTTTTACTAGCATCTTCTGATACTATCTCTACTGTTCTCGAGGTTGTAATCTCCTTTTGAGACTTTAGCTTCTTTTGCATTAACTACTGTACATGCAGTTTCAACAGACAACTGCTTGATGTAGTGTGCCCATATGTATGCCAAATAAGGGCACATCGCCCTTTCACTACTATGTGATTCAGTTAATAAATTTGGCTAGTCACGACGACGGCCGCCGTGGTGTGGTGGTAGCGTGCTCCGCCTACCACACCGTATGCCCTGAGTTCACACCCCGGGCAAAGCAACACCAAAATTTTAGAAATAAGGTTTTTCAATTAGAAGACAATTTTTCAAAGCGGGGTCGCCCCTCGGCAGCGTTTGGCAAGCGCTCCGAGTGTATTTCTGCCATGAAAAGCTCTCAGTGAAAACATATCTGCCTTGCAGTTGCCGTTCGGAGTCGGCATAAAACATGTAGGTCCCGTCCGGCCAATTTGTAGGGAAAATCAATCACGACGCAAATTGGAAGAGAAGCTCGGCCTTAGATCTCTTCGGAGGTGATCGCGCCTTACATTTTTTTTTTTAATCACGACGAGAACGCCCTAAGCCTAATCCACATAGAGTCGTAAAATTTTTTGTTGCATCGCGCCTGGTGAACTTTGTTATCAAAATCAAATACCCAATTTTTTACAAATGGAAGAGACATCCCAGGGAGTTGCGCGTCACTATAGCTTAAATTTTATCTGGATATTGTCAAATGTTGCACCCCGTGCCACCTCACTGTTAATACAACAAGATATTAAAGATCGTTTTGTCGGTCTTATTTTATGAAAGGACTCGGAGTTTACCCGAAAAATATTCTCTTTTCAGCATAAAGCTCAATGTTGACGATCCTTTGCTGAATATAGATTCGATACGATTCGGTAACAAATATAATTAAGGTACAAGCCCGACCATTTCGGGAACGATTAATATGTCCACATTGAACCTTCTAGGCCATCCCAAAAAATATTCCAATCGATTTTGAATCCGACACCGGGACAAGGTTGTAAGTCCCGTGTTAGTCCATATCCTCGAGATTTACCCAAACCTTCGAAAAGCGTTTTGCATTTACAACGATAACCACAAATAGGTGTCCAGTAATTTTGCGAGTGCTCCTTCCAACATATCGAGTAATAGATAATTCAAAGTACGCAATGTAATTCACACAAACATCTTTGGTGCGCCATATACTTGATAGTTTGTCGATAAATTTCATACACTGGGTTATTCCAGATTTTATACTTAGCTAACCACTTACTTCTTATTGGTATGCTATTTTATGTTAAGTATTCATAACTGAGGCTTTACATATTATAAAGCTAAAGCTTACCAATCTTCAAGTGATTTACCGATAACATTTTTTTTTAGTTTGACTGCTGTCATTAAAAGTAGATATTTATGGCCCATCAAGTTGTGAAATGAATACATATTCAAATCCAACATAAATAATATTTTGGTAAATGTTGAAAATCGAAGAAAAGATTATTTTAGGAATTCTACTATTTAGCTGCAGGTGTACGAGAAACACCAACTTTGGTGTCCTTGGGGAGTGTTCTCGATGTTGGTGGTCCTTTGCAGGATGTAGATCCGTAACGTCCCGGTAACAGCACCATAAAGGTTTCATAAGCAACCGAGGCTCTGGCGACCCCGAACTCCTCGTGGATCTAGGGGGTGGAAGGACGGGATGTCCTAGAAGGTCGCATGTGGTCATACCAAAGCGTCCCCGATATTGGTCGGGCTAGTTAGTACCTTTATGGTGCGTGTTGCCGGAACGTACCGGATCTACATTCGGAAAAGGGCCATCAACATTTTCATTTCATTTCATTTCACATCGATAACACTCCCAAGGTCTTCGGGGAGTGGTCTTATCGCTACAACAACAACCTCTGATATGCGCCAGGAGTTAAAGGGCCTGACTGCTAAAGTAGACACATTTTTTAAAACGATTTTCATAGCCGAATTGCAATTGGCTTCTTTAATATGACTTAATGAAAGGCAATCTTTTCCAGGGGAAACGCTATGCAAATTATAAAAAACTTGGACAGTACACGTTATGTACCTGACAGTTTAATAATAGAAAGTCCATTGGGCATCTCCATTCACCATACTCTGTGTGAAACCCCACTGTTGCTAATTGCTTACTTACGCAAAAAATCTTATTTATTAACATTATTTGCATGTGAAAATGAGAAATTCCAAAGCTTAAGTTGATTTCAAATGACGAACGATCTACGTCAACGCAGTTTTTTTATGGAAGCTTTGTCAGACTGCCAACACATTCATTAAGGTTGTGCAAAAAAAAAAATCTATTTAGTTGTAAAACAATGTGAGATTTTTTTTCTTTGAGGAACAGAAAACTTTTTTAGAGCTTTATTTGATAAATTATGTGCTTCCTAGTAAATCTACAAACGACTAAATTTTTAAGACCTTCATAACTGAATGGACTCACCATATGTTTGTCAACTTCAGGGCGGCTTTGAACAGGACGGAAAGAAGTAAAATGTACTGGGATTCAAGGGGTTGTGTAGCGCAATATATAGCTTCTCCAACCCAATTGTCAACCTCACCTTCGAGCGGCGAATCCCGTTTCACTAACAGACGAGGCTCTGGCGACCCCAAGCTCCTCATGGAACTTGGGGGTGGGGAGGGAGGGATGGCCTGAAGGTTTAATGTGTCCATATAAATCGTCCCCGAGATGGTCGGGCCAGCACCTTAATGGTGCTGTATTACCGGAGCGTATCGGATCTGTATCCGACAAAGGACCATCACATCGATAACACTCCCCAAAGCCTTCGGGGAGTAACTAATCGCTACAACAACAACAACAAGAACAAGTAAAATGTACTCCCCAGCGGGTTAGGGGGTCAGAATATACCCGCGGTAGGTATGCCTGTCGTAAGAGGCGACTAAAATACCAGATTCAAGGGGTTGTGTAGCGCAACCCTTCAGGTTGCCAGCGCAAAATAAAGCTTCTCCAAACCCCATTGTCAACCTCACCTATTCGAGGCGAATCCTGTTTCATTAACAGACGAGGCTCTGGCGACCCCAAGCTCCTCATGGAAGTTGGGGGTGTGGAGGGAAGGATAGCCTGAAGGTTTAACGTGGTCACATAAATCGTTCCCGAGATGGGCGGGCTAGCACCTTAATGGTGCTGTGTTTCCGGAGCGTACCGGATCTGTATCCGGCAAAGGACCATCACATCGATAACACTCCCCAAAGCCTTCGGGGAGCAACCTTATCGCTACAACAGCAACAACAACAACAACAACAACAACAGCAACAACAACAACAACAAGTAAAATGTACACTTCTTGTCTCAATTTGAGTTGCCTGCAAAGGCTTTAAGGTTTTGAGAACTGATGATAAGAATTGGTAAGGACCTCTCCAAGCCATTTGAAAACAAAAGCGGGCTACCGGGTGCGGTTTATTTAAACTTATGCTGGAGAAATACTACAAACAGCAAAACAAAAACTCGATGGTAAAATATATTGAAATAACGCGACATCGCGTAATAGCTAGTAAGTAATAAATGCCTCGAGTGGTATACCTCGGATGACATTTAGGTTGAGCTTTTCTTTCAACTTGCCTTGCTCAACCATTTAATTTTTTCCTAAAAACCAGCTGTACAGGACCTATGCATACTGCCGAGGGGCGACCACGCTTAGAAAGAGGTTTTCTAAAGTATTTTGATGTTGCTTTTCTCGGGATTTGAAGCCAGAACCTTCGGTGTGGTAAACTGAAAGAAAAAAACTGGTAAAATCAAGCGAATTACGGATAAATTCAACCGTTTTCTCTGTAAATTTGTATCCATCGCAAATAGCTGCTGAATCAACTTAGCACACATTGTTGTTTCTGAATTAACCGTTTTAACAGTCGAATCAACAAAAAGTTCATCAAATGTAAGCCACAATCCTTAAAAAAACTTGTTTCTAAAGATTTTGATCTCAGGATTTTCAGTGTGGTAGTTGTAGCACGCTACCATGAAACCACGGTGGCCGCCTAGCTCTGGTGTGTTAACTAACAATTAATGTCATCCACAATGAAAACGGTACCCAGTAACTGTTTATATTACAGATATTTCTCTTTAAACAAATCAGTTACATTAATTGAGAACTTGTCATTTTTACAGAACATTGTTAACTTGAGAGCAACAGTTTCTCTTCTATTCAAATGACCATACAAGTTTGTCCTCTTGACAAAAAACTTCGTTGAATTAACCATAATGCGATCAATTTTACTGAAAACTGTTAACAACAAACTTGATTAGTTGATTTAATTAACTTCATTCCTTTCGGTGTAGGCGAGCACGCTATCTCCACACCATGACGCATATTCCTAACACAAATATTAAATTTGTATGCAAACAGATGTGAATGACACAGCTAGAGAAGTTCAATGACAGCAAAATGAAAGATAATTTTATATAAATACATATATTCATTAGGGTGATACTTTCTAATCGAAAATTTTGTATCAAGGTTGAGAGGTATCGAAAATGAGCCAAAGTTAAGATATGTATCTGTATAGGAACTCAAACAATTGTAATAAAATTTTTTGTTTCATAATACCCAAAATCTATAACACTATAGTTGGCGATATCACATGAAATTCTGGGCCGCATTGGAAACGGTTAAGGCGTGTTGTATAGGGGTTCAAGTTCAGATTATGCGAAGAAAACTCAATATATTCAAATATGAACACTAACCATTGTGCGGCAACCCTTCATCGGTTCCGATCGCGACAAAAATATATATTTGATATGGCGTAGAATAATATTAATGCTTGTGTGTATTCATAACTAAAAAATATTTTTGTCCTTGGTATTACCGTTTGAATGGGTTAGACTGGAAATAATCGGTAGTTTGATTTATAAGGACCAGCCTAATAAACATACGCACGTCTACTATATATTTGAGAAAGTACATAGATATGTCCTAACTTGCAGGCTCAACTGCTTCACATCCCTCAAACATATTCGGAGCACTCATATACATATATGAGTCGATAGGAGTCCAATAGATTAGAGAAAATGTGGGTTTCAGAAATATTAAAAAAGTTCAATTACAAATGGCACATATATATCACTCCTATATGATGAACATTAGGAGCTGTTTGCCAAGATTGTAAAATTAAAAAAGAAGCTCCGGAGCCAAATTTCATATCTTTTCTTCCAATTTTTGCATTTCAAATGACAATTTTGTAGCTTATACAAGATGCCATCCCCTCAAACATTTTTGGAGCCCTCATAATTTAAGAATCAAAAATGAATCCAAAATATGTGAAAAATTTGAGTCTCAGAAATATGATCGTTTAGCATTCCTTTATGACTCCGATATGATGCAAATTATGAGCCATATCCAAAAAGTTTTCTTTTAACAAAGCAAATTCGGAAAAAATATCCATAGTTTATTTTGAAAAAATTTACTTTCATATTCCATTTGAAAAAAATCATAGTTTATAACGTGTTTCGCTGTTCCCGAATCAAATTAGCATTAACGCTTCTCTCTGATTATCTGCGTAATGATCAGCATTTTAACAGTAAGTATTTCGTGCTTTTTCATTGTAACCACAAAACTGCCTCCGCGGTATACCTGGTGGGTCTATCGAGTCTTCTATGTATTTTGTTAGAGCTGGCGTCGGTATGCTCTACTTTTATGGGTTTCCTTCGAAAATTCTGTTTTCCAACTAATATTGGAGATATGCTTCCTAGTTTTTAATGTCATGCGTCCAAAATCCGGCCTGATCTTGCCAGTCCTAGTCCTTAATATAAAGCACATAAATGACTCCGAAAAGTTTCATATAAGAAGCATATTATGAGCTGTTCTATTTAGGCTCACATGTATGAAAAGAGGCTGATATCGGACGGCCTTTGTAAGAAGGGAAATTCACACATTTCGGACTCATAATGAGCGTAAATGATCCGAATTAGAACTCCTTTCTGACTCCAAAATGTTTGCTGGGTAGAATCGAGTGGCATTTCATCAAAAACATAATAAGTCAATTCAGAGTTTTGTGTATTTGGTATTGGAAACGTTACAATAGCAAATAAAAGCTACGGATCGTGAACAACTTTTAATTAAAAATTTTTTCTTTGAACAATTTGATTATGTGTATATTTGTTTATACAATTGTTTTTTATTGATTTTAGAGAAAAACAAGTAAGGAAGGCTAAGTTCGGGTGTAATCGAACATTACATACTCAGCTGAGAGCTTTGGAGACAAAATAATGGAAAATCACCATGTAGGAAAATGAACCTAGGGTAACCCTGGAATGTGTTTGTATTACATGGGTATCAAATGGATGGTATTAAAGAGTATTTTAAAAGGGAGTGGGCCATAGTTCTATAGGTGGACGCCATTTCGGGATATCGCCATAAAGGTGCACCAGGGGTGACTCTAGAATTTGTTTGTACGATATGGGTATCAAATGAAAGGTGGTAATGAGTATTTTAAAAGGGAGTGACCCTTAGGTTTATATGTGAAGGCGTTTTTGAGATGTCGACCAAAATGTGCACCAGGCTGACCCAGAACATCATCTGTCGGGTACCGCTAATTTATTTATATATGCAATACCTCCCATGATTCCAAGGGCTTTTGATTTCGCTCTGCAGAACTTTTTCATTTTCTTCTACTTAATATGGTAGGTGTCACACCCATTTTACAAAGTTTTTTTCTAAAGTTATATTTTGCGTCAATAAACCAACCCAATTACCATGTTTCATCCCTTTTTTCATATTTGGTATAGAATTATGGCATTTTTTTTATTTTTCGTAATTTTCGATATCGAAAAAGTGGGCGTGGTCATAGTCAGATTTCGGCCATTTTTACAGAAACCAGTTATTGTCATAGAATCCGTGCCCCTACCAAATTTCACAAGGATTGGTACAATTTTGTTCGACTTATGGCATTAAAAGTATTCTAGACAGATTAAATGAAAAAGGGCGGAGCCACGCCCATTGTGAAATTTTCTTTTATTTTTGTATTTTATTGCACCATATCATTACTGGAGTTGAATGTTGACATAATTTACTTATATACTTTACATTTTTTGTTAAAATTTGACTTAAAAAAAATTTTTTTTTTAAAGTGGGCGTGTTCGTCATCCGATTTTGCTAATTTTTATTGGGCACACATATAGTAATAGGAGTAACGTTCCTGCCAAATTTCATCATGATATCTTCAACAACTGCCAAATTGCAGCTTGGAAAACTTTTAAATTACCTTCTTTTAAAAGTGGGCGGTGCGACGCCCATTGTCCAAAATTTTACGAATTTTCTATTCTGCGTCATAAGGTCAACCGACCTACCAAGTTTCATCGCTTTATCCGTCTTTGGTAATGAATTATCGCACTTTTCGGTTTTCGGATATCGAAAAAGTGGGCGTGGCTATAGTCCGATTTCGTTCATTTTCAATAGCGATCTGAGATGAGTGGCCAGGAACCTACTTACCAAATTTCATCAAGATAGCTAAAAATTTACTCAAGTTATCATGTTAACGGCAGACGGGCTCAATCAAATTTTTTTTCGATATTGATGATTTTGATATATGGAAGTCTATATCTATCTCGATTCCTTTATACCTGTACAACGAACCGTTATCCAATCAAAGTTAATGTACTCTGTGTGCAAAGCACGCTGAGTATAATTACAAAGTTGTTGCTATTCCTTTAAGATTTAAGATTTATTTATTTAAATATTTTCCTAGCACAACAATTAAGTAAATTATTTTACAGCGCTAGTCAGGAATTGTAAATAGTTAAATTTAAAATGAATTGATATGACAATAGAATTAACAACAAGTAAATAAACAATACAACAATAATATTAGTGAAAATAAAAATAATACTTATACAAATATGATTATTAGATTAAGCAAGTAGAAATCAGCATTAAGACAATAGGGGGAAAAGAAAAAAGGAAATAAGGAAACAAGATGACGAGATAATACAATTTCATTAGCAAGAATACAAAAATAGTTTCGGCTTACAAATCATTGTAAAAAGTGGTTACCTCATTTTGATTCAAATCATAATTCAAATTATTTACACACAAAACGGTACCATCACGGGGACAACATGTGTACAATTGCACATCATCAGCATAAATATGGACGTTACAAAACTTAAGCACATTTGGCAAGTCATTGACGTACAGAACAAATAGAAGAGAGCCGAGAATAGAGCCTTGTGGGACGCCTCTGAAAACATATAGGAAGTCAGACTTTCAACTGTCTAAAGAAATCGCCTGAGTCCTGTCGCCAAGATACCATCTAATAAGTGAAGTTGCATGACTCGAGAAATTAAATAAACTTTTCAGATTCTTACAGAGTAGGGTGTTGTCGACAGAGTCAAAGGCTTTAGAGTGGTTAAGAAGGGTCAGAAAAATAATATGATTATCATCAACTCGCTCTCAAATGTCTTCTATTACAGATAGCAGTGCCGTTGTACAGCTTCTCTTTCACCGGAAGCCAGCCTAACTGTCAGTAATGAGCTTATTGTCGTGAACATACCTCCTACCTACCTATAGGCCGATACTCGTTATTTTGCTTACGAATTGGGATAACCTTAGCAGCTTTCCAGTATTTAGGAAAAATACCAGTGGCCAGGATAGAGTTGACCAAATAACTTAAATGGGGAAGGATTATGGGAAGAATGATCTTTAAGAATTTATATACCATTTCGTACATTCCAATTCTATATGTTTTTTAATCCTAATTGTGTAGAATAACTATAGGCGCGCTCCAAGAGCTTAGTTATATTGTGTTTATAGCAGTCCTTTTATAAGCAGTACTTCCGCTGTTCAATACTCACCTCCCGAAAAGCAGCGGAACTAATAGGGGGAAAGAGTAAACCATCAAATCGAATTAATTCACCATCGAAAAAATTTAGCCTTCTATTGCGGTAAATTAGCTACCACCGATTTCAAATAATTTATACATCTTTTCTCACTGTATGGGGGAACCCTGAATGTAAGCATAGGATGTAAGTGTAAGCGTAAGCGTGGTGTTTGTAAGAGGTAGCTTAATAGAGGATACATGTAATATTGGCATATGTGGAGTACTAGAGAATAGAATATGCGTAATGTAATGTCGATATTTGTATGTACTGTATGGAGTATTAGAGAATGTATAAGCGTAAGCGTAGTGTGTGGTATGGTATGATGTATGGAGCAATAAAGAAGAATGAGAGCGTAAGTCTACTCACTACACTGTAGCGCAATGTGGGAGCAAGTTACGTGGTAGAGTTCATATGAACGAATTCACACAGCAATTTGAAGGCACCTAAATATAAATTAAAATTTCTGGTCATACGAGTATACACCATATTATTGCATGCAATCGCTCCAACAGATGTAAACCCTGCTGTTTTGTTTGAAATGATGAGCACAAAGTGTTTACAAAAACAAAGCACTTGATTAGGTATTTATGTTTACGAGCTGGACCCGTGCGCATCCTGCGCAACCAATATAAAAGCCTCTTATCAAATATCAACAGAAATCGGCTGTTCTATCAATGAATTAAAACTTATAGCTTACGCTGCCATCTGGCATGTGGTAGCTACTGCCGGTAATGCACATATAAAGGGCGAATTAATGATGACTTATATCCATAAAGGCATAACCAGATAAAACAGCTGATCACACCTACCTTATAGAAATCAATGTAATCGAGTTAGCGTTATGGTAAGGCAACATTAATCGATTACATTGATTACATTGATTTCCATAAGGTAGGTTCGATCAGTTGTTTTATCTGGTTATGGCTTTATGGTTATAAGTCACCAATAATTCGCCCTTAAGGAAGTCGAAAACTTTCCCAATTCCTTGATTAGCAACTGTGTGATTTACACGATCGCTTGGATGGGTTGCTGCACTAAATAGTTGAATCGATAAGCTTCATTAGTTGCTCGCCATTGACCCAGCTATAACAATTCGTAATGATCATCGATTCCTTTGCTTATCTGAGTTATAAATAAAAGCTATATAATAAAGCTTATTACAAATGTAAACAATGCAAACTCGGCTTGTTGTTATCATAGCAGCGTTTAAAGTTCGTTTTCCGATCATTTTGTAAAAAGTTAAGGGCTTTTTGGGCTCTTGTTCGGTGCATGGCGCTAAAATGCGACAGTCAATTTGTGTCGTTTGTAGCTGATGGATTAACGGACGTGCAGCTTTGAAGTACAAAGATTAAGTTCCACAAATATAAACAGATGTATGTACAGAAAATTCATATACATTTCTAATTTTTATTTTTACATATGTATATTTGAAATAAATCTTTTAGTTAACAAGTATGTTCTGTATAAAGAGATATTTTAAGTAATTTGGAAAATTTACTTCGTCAACGATTATAAATGTGTTAACTTCATAAACGTGATTATTGTTGCTGTTATTGACTTCCAGAGCACGGTTGCCACACCATGTTTTCCTTTGGGCCAAAATTCATCGAAAAAAAAAAGAAAATACCAAATCTCAAAGAAATGGACAAAATTTTTTTATTCTTTAATTCGTTTACAAACAATTTGGCAATTCACAAATGTGTCGAATTCCTTGTAAAACCTTTAATTTCAGCTTGTGGTAAAGTTCAATATCACACACTTTCATATTAACAAAAAGCCTTATATAAATATATGTTTTAATGAAAAACCTTATGGGAAAGCCCGTGTGACAAGCTTAACTTTAGATTTTGTATTGTACCCTACAATGTTCGACATAGATTTATAGTTATTTAAGGAAATGGTGTTACCTCTGTCCTGTTATTTGGACACTAAACACCATTAACTGTTATCTTTGCAAATTTTATATACATAAGTATACTTCTGTTTTATGAATTGTATAAATTTAAGATTGCACAAGATAATAATGAATAAAAATGAATGAATGAATGAATGAATGAATATATAGTATATACAACATATATAGCATCATACAACCGATTGTTCAGATAAGAAACTTTTCGCAATTTCTACCCCATTTTAACAGATATAAGCTTCAAATATCACCAAATGCTTACGTATATAGCATATATTGTTGTCTGAAGAAATCGTAGAGATCGGTGGTATATATAGTATATATCTCATACAACCGATTGTTCAGATAAGAAACTTTGCGCAATTTCTGCTCCATTTTAACAGCTAGAAGCTTCAAATATCACCAAATGCTTACGTATATAGCATATATTGTTGTCTGAAGAAATCGTAGAGATCGGTGGTATATATAGTATATATCTCATACAACCGATTGTTCAGATAAGAAACTTTGCGCAATTTCTGCTCCATTTTAACAGCTAGAAGCTTAAAATTTCACCAAATGCTTACGTATATAGCATATATTGTTGTGTCAAAAAATCATAGAGATCGGTGATACATATAATATACATATATATGATGGTATATATAGTATATACATATATATAGTATATATATATATTTTTTTGCGCTTTCGGCCCCATTTTAACAGCTAGAAGCTTCAAATTTCACCAAATGCTACGCGTCGGTGGTATACATAGTATATATCTCATACAACCGATTGTTCAGATAAGAAACTTTGCGCAATTTCTGCCCCGTTTTAACAGCTAGAAGCTTCAAATATCACCAAATGCTTACGTATATAGCATATATTGTTGTCTGAAGAAATCGTAGAGATCGGTGGTATATATAGTATATATCTCATACAACCGATTGTTCAGATAAGAAACTTTGCGCAATTTCTGCTCCATTTTAACAGCTAGAAGCTTAAAATTTCACCAAATGCTTACGTATATAGCATATATTGTTGTCTGAAAAAATCATAGAGATCGGGGGTATATATATCATATACCCCATATAAACTGTAATTTTTGCCCCTTTTTACGGCTAGAAGCTTCAAAATTCATCAAATTTCATCAAATAGTTACGTTTACGTCATATATTGTTAAAATACGTGATTCGTAGTCATAGTTTTTACACGCAGACCACAAAAAAACCTGAAACTTTGCATCCTCACACAAAGTACCTACCTGTTTTTAACACTCTTTTATTAGCTTGGCCTGTATGTAACGGAATCTTTGAGCTTAATTTTCACCAGTTTCTAGAAGTCTGATTAATTTGAAACTTTGCATACGTATCAAGGGCCGATGACAATGCATTGATGTGGTGGTGTGGTGACATAAGGTCAACGGCCATAAAGTCAATGGGCCTTATTATCACTTTGAATGGCCATAAGCTTGATTGCAACTTTGCACACGTATCAAGGCTCGATGACAATGCATTAATGTGATGGTGCGGTGACATAAGGTCAACGGAAATAAGGTCAATTGGCCTTATTGCCACTTTGATTGGCCATAAGTTTGATTGAAACTTTGCACACGTATCAAGGCTCGATGACAATGCATTAAAGTGATGGTGTGGTGACATATGGTCAACGGCCATAAGGTCAATTGGCCTTATTATCACTCTGAATGGCCATAAGTTTGATTGAAACTTTGCACACGTATCAAGGCTCGATGCCAATGCATTAATGTGATGGTGTGGTGACATAAGGTCAACGGCCATAAGGTCAATTGGCCTTATTACCACTTTGATTGGCCATAGGTTTGATTGAAACTTTGCACTAGTATCAAGGCTCGATAACAATGCATTAAAGTGATGGTGTGGTGACATAAGGTCAACGGCCATAAGGTCAATTGGCCTTATTATCACTCTGAATGGCCATGAGTTTGATTGAAACTTTGCACACGTATCAAGGCTCGATGCCAATGCATTAATGTGATGGTGGGGTGACATAAGGTCAACGGCCATAAGGTCAATTGGCTTTATTACCACTTTGATTGGCCATAAGTTTGATTGAAACTTTGCACACGTATCAAGGCTCGATGACAATGCATTAATGTGATGGTGCGGTGACATAAGGTCAATTTGCCTTATTACCACTTTGAATGGCCATAAGTTTGATTGAAACTTTGCACACGTATCAAGGCTCGATGGCAATGCATTAATGTGATGGTGTGGTGACATAAGGTCAACGGGCATAAGGTCAGTTGGCCTTATTGCCACTTTGAATGGCCATAAGTTTGATTGAAACTTTGCACACGTATCAAGGCTCAATGACAATGCAATAATGTGATGGTGGGGTGACATAAAGTTAACGGACATAAGGTCAATTGAATTTATGACCACCCCAAATGGCCATAGATTTGAAACCTTGCACATAATGCGAAGAACGCATTCCTTTATTAATGATAGAAGGGGATGCATGGCACATCTACGAAAGAGCATACTGGAGCCCTTTTTAACACGCTTTTATTAGCTTGGCCTGTATCTATCTATGTATCTATGTATCCATGTATGTATGTAACGGAATCTGGAGTGGAGCCGAGAGCCCCGGTAATGCAGATCTCCGAATTCCGTTGCACCTTTTGAAGCATTTTAAGATAGGTACTTTTAGCTAGTGCAGGCCACCAGACCAATGCACCATAAAGAAGAATCGGGCGCACAATGGCTGTGTAAATCCAGTAGGTCATCTTAGGGGAGAATCCCCAGGAGGTGCCAATTGCCCTCTTGCAGGTGAACAGCTCTGCTGCTGCCTTCTTGGATCGCTCCACTATATGGTCACTCCATAATAGCTTCCTATCCAGAATGACTCCCAAATACTTGACTTGATCGCTAAACGCTAAGAACATACCCCCAATTCTTGGCGGTGAAAGATTTGGTACTTTGTACCTCCTCGTGAAGAGGACAAGCTCGGTTTTATCCGGGTTAACTTCCAAACCTGTGGCGGGTTGTACTCCTGGAGCAGCTCCAGGATGTCAGCTGGAACCCAGGCTCTAGCCCTTGGTCGTGAGGGGATATCACGCGCCTCCACTACCTTGAGGCGCGCGCCCGGATATACCACCCCTATCAGCGTGACGGCGGCCCTATAGAGGTTTACCGACCTGGCGTCGTCACAGGCAATTAGCTTGACATTGCCCTGGAACCACCCTGCATCGGTGTAAGATGGCGGTGGACCAGGGTTGTCTTTCTTAATCTTAACGGCCACCGTAGCGAGCGCGGCCTCGATCCACTTCCACTGTTGTTTCGGGATCCTGCCATCTTCGCTGCTCTCGTCTATAATGCTAATGATCTCCCGACCCTTTTCAATTTCGGCGAAAGACCGCGTCCAGCCCCCCTACGTCTTGGCCCTCTTCGGTGCCGTGGGGTTGGATTCATCCATGGACCGCTGGCGTTTCGAGGTTTCATCACTCTCGACTAAAACTTTTAAAATTACTTGAAATAAAAAATTAAAAATAAATAATAGTTTAAAAAAACTAAAAAAACACGCTTTTATAGCTAACCGAACTAAAAAATAGAAAATAATTTTCAATTAAAAAGTGGTAGAAGGTCAAACAATCATTTATAGTTAATAACCTCAAAATAAAATTATAATAAAATTTAAGTCATTAACAGAATAATTTAATTCACAGTAAAAAGCGTGGGGTGCTTGATATTGAATGTTACAATAATTCTATTGGCAACTATCTGAGAGGAAAGATATGAAATGTAGTCAAATGCACCCACGCTTTTTACTGTGAATTAAATTATTCTTTTAATAACTTAAATTTTATTATAATTTTATTTTGAGGTGATTAACTATAAATGATTGTTTGACCTTCTACTACTGTTATATAAACTCTTATTAATTGAAAATTATTTTCTATTTTTTAGTTTGGTTAGCTATAAAAGCCAATTTTTTTAGTTTTTTTAAACTATTATTTATTTATTTTATATTTATCTTAAAAATCGTTTAGGTATGTAGATCTGTTCACTATATATTTCTTATCTTATACATCCGATTATTCGGAGATTACGAACGGGATAAGATTATTGTTCAGCCCCATTCATGAAAGGTATGAAGTCTTCGGTACAGCCGAAGACAGTCCCGTTCTTACTTGTTTTCCATACAATTTGTTTTCGAGAAAAATTTACATTTCAAAACTAACATTTATTGAATCCAGCCACATTCTTCAGATTGACCATTGAAATGTCTTCAAAGTTTTGACTGTGTAGTAATGTAATTTTGATCACATTTAACTAGGTAAGAGAAATTAGTCAACAATGTTAATATTAAAGTTTCTGGGGTTCTGCTCTCCAACGGAAATAATTTGGCACAAAGCCTTTATAAAACATTTGTAAAGTTATCGCTTTCAAAAAATATTTCTGCCTTACTGCCAATAAAAATATTTCTTGGGTTAAGGTAATTAGTATTTTAAATTATATACACTGAAATTTTTCAAATATATTGTAACGAATTTAGGGAAATTCCGCTTATTCCAAACCTTCTGCTAACGTTCGAATCCCTAAACTGTTGAATACATACCTCCAATATTCAATAATGCAAAATGGTCTTTATTATACTACTTTGAGAGTACTTCACAATAACACTTATACTTCACAACCAATAGAGTGCTTAATCAAACTGAATCCTGACTACTCAGCTTGCGCTGCTTTTGCCTCATTCGCATATTTCTACTAAAGTCTAAACGTTTCGCCTTCTAGAACTGCTATATCTCCTGCTTGGTAATTGAGATACATACATATATGCGTGTGTATGTAAGAGTAACAACTTCGTCCGCTGAGTACATGTGTGAGTGAGTTATCTCTTCGTTGCCTTTTATATATATGTGCTAAAATGATGCAATGATGCTAGACCATTTGCACAAAATCCTGAACTCCCCTATTGTTTCACAAACTCTAAATACCTATCGCTGTGCTTGCACGCATAACTTGAACATAACTTAAGGGAGTGGCAAGTGCACTTAATATAAAACAAATTAGTCTCATGCTTTGATTTAGTTTGCAATTCAAGAATGGCTTCATCAGTGGCAGACCCCGTCTAATTTCTTTGAGGTGCACGTGCATTTGCAACAACTTTTTCTTAAGTTCAAACAGTGACAAAGAACTATCACGAAAAGTGTTTGATAACCGATCGAAATATCTAGCCACCATAACAAGATTTTCTGATTGGCCGCTTGTATCATCAATGATTAACGAAAATTGGCTTGCTTCAAGATCCAACACTTGTTTAAACTATCTGCTGCTGAGTTTGCTATTGTTCGTCTTCATTTTAATAACAGCAATTTTTTTCGTAAGAAATCCATTGAGGTAAATTGAAAATTATATAAGGGTTAATGAAAGTGTGGAAAATTTTGTGGGCAGTGTTGTACATATTTTCCTCAGTGCGAAATTAAAAAAAAATTACCAAAATCTTGGCTACAGCCTAAAAAGGACCAAAATGGAAAAAAGGGACCAGCGGACCAAATGGGGTTGGAAAAGACCATTTTTGGTCTAAATGGACTAAAGCGGCAACCGTGTTTCAGAGCTGCCGAATTATATACTATTCGCACATATATATGTATTTGTGTACTGCATGATGATAATGTGGTTACAATGTACTAATGTTAGCTCTTCTGAGTTACAAATATCTGTACGTGAGATTTAGGGCCGTTTTCATAAGCTTCAGTAGCCGCTTTTTCTTTTTCCCCATACTAACTGAAGCCTCAGTTAGGTGTACGGTGAAAGTGTAAACAAAAGTCAGCTGTTAGGCTAGTTTTCGTGTATTCACAATAAATTTTTGTGATGTGTTCAAAAAAATATTCACAGTTATCGATTTAACCGGGTTTTAGTCACCCTGTGTTGGTGAAAACGAAAATTATAAATGAAGTTATCTGGTAGATTGCTTTGCTCCAGATAAAATTTAACATTGTAGATGTTCCGCTAGAGCAGTGGTAACCAAAATTTAAACTGTCGCTGTGTGTAAGAGTATAATCTTCGTAGTGGTAGTAGCTTAAGGGCCAATTAAACTTCCTTAACCCTAACGCCATAGTCGTAACCATACCCATATCCACAACCATCGCCATTGTGATCGAGTAATGGTGCCATAACCTTAAACATCTGACATTTTCATAAAAATGAGGAAAACGCAAAACAATTACAACGCATTACAAACATATTCCACAAAAAATAAGTCTGTTAGTCAAAACTTATCCAAAACAATAAATAAAATATCATATATGTAATACTCCTGTATTGCTAATAAAAATGTTCGCAATGTGTTTTGAATTCGAAATCAAAACAAGACAGCCTATAAAATTTTTGTGATTGTAGCAGCATAAGTGTGACAAGGAAAAACTTAAATTTTGGTACATTCGATTATTGAATACAAAAACAAAAACATTTAAACAGCAATATATCGGCACTCTGATGTTGGGGAATGTACCTAGCCTTTTGTAGCAATATAGGAGTATCACATATATGTAAAATATACAGAAAGTTAATAAATTCACCAACTCAAATATTTTTAGGTTATGGATATGGCGAAAAAGCAAAAACCAGTTGGTTGGCTATGGTATAGTTATGGCTTTAGCGTTATGGTATGGCACCATTAATCCATTACATTGATTTTCATAAGGTTGGTTCGATCAGCTGTTTTATCTGGCTATGCATAAGTCACCACTAGTTGGCCCTTTAGTCGTTGATCAATGAGCAACGCGGCAAGACGTATGCACAATCAAAGCCACCATACATACACGTGAACATAAAAAGGGGTTTGTACTTTATCATCTTCGAAGCTGAACTCCCGGTGTACTAGGAATAGATCTACGGTACTAATGGGCTAACCATAGTTTGGAAATACTTTTAAAAGTTTTTAATTTCAAAATAGATACATCTACTACAGCTCAGTTCAATTATTTTTGAAAATTAAATTTTTTTCTTTTGGTCATTACAAATTAGGCAGCTAAGGGGTGATCAAGAGGAATTCGTGCAACTTTGTCTTTTTTAAATCACTTTCTACATACCACAGAAATAATCAGGCAGCCATTAAGGCAATCATCTCACACAGTACATCAAAGAGAAGTGTCTTTGAATGTAAACAAGCTTTGAGGAAACTTCGCTCACGCTGTGCTTCGCTTAGGGCGATATTAAAGGAAGATAAGGTAACGAAAAGGCTGATAAGTTGGAGACATAGGAAGGAGATGTAGGAAGTGCGGGCAGTAGGAAGAAACTTTTGAGATTGGTTTCTGTTCGTACATTGGGTCGACATAGTTGCCAGATCTCGAGGCACCTATTAAGTTTCGCCCTAGAAAGTATTTGCCAAGAGGACGGAGGTAATTTATAACATAAATCCTGGTACTAAATTGATGTTTTTCCGTTTGGTCACAACTAGACTTTAGTGCCGTCTTTATTCACTGGTCAGTTCAACCTAACCTAGGCACATGCACATTGCACATACGTATCATTACAGATTTTCATGCCTAAACCTTAATGAAGTAAATTTCCGAAAACAGCAAGCCAAATTTGACAAGCGATTACGGAAACTTGTCCCAATATATATTTTCTAATCTCTTGGCTAAGTTAAGGTGGTGTGTCTGTTGAAAATTTTAATCTGATTTCTTGTAACAACCCTAATGAACATACTTCGTATGTAATGGTAGGGATTATTAATGAATAGAGCTTGTACTTTACCCCCTCAACAGCTGAGCTCTATTTGAAGCCGAAGTATGAACAAGTTTGCAAATATCTTAGGGGTTTTAATGTTGCTATTCTTGAACATTTATCTGCTTTCGTTTTAATGAAATTCTATTTTATGCAAAAGTATTTGCATTGCAGATGGTAACTTTGAAAATTTCGTAAAATATGAAAGAAGTAAGAAATAAAGTTCAAAATAACCCAAAATATTTAGAGACGAAACTCTTAAGGCCTGATACGATGACCTTAGCACCCGCTGATCAACACTAAACAAGGTAGCGGATGAAGATAGGATATGTGGGATCATATCAAACGGTGTTACTTTTTGTGTTGGGACTCTGTATATATGCAATAATTTATCGGTAAAGTACGTCAGTCATTCCCTCATACGCGATAACAGATCCTGATTGGGAACTCCAACGGAGGTAAAGTTTTCAAGTGAAGACCACCCTCTGCTGGCAAAGTCGGGTCGCTGCGCCGGAGCTTTTTTTATCCATTCGCGTATCATGACCTAGCCAGCGAGGACTTTGGGTTTTTTTGCTGCTTTATATTCATGAGTAAACAAGATCTGTCTTTTTAGATCGAATTGGTCACGTGATTGCTTTCAAGAAATATGATTAGTTGTTGTTTATAACCAGTCTAGTGCACACATGATGTGCATCTAGTATTGTGTTCTTTTCTATTGTGTTTCAAAAATAATCTGCATAAACCATCTGTGTTATGTATATTCAAAAGAAAACAGTTGTTAGACGAGCAGTAGTTAAAATTGAAAATTAATGCTCTTTCTTAGTCAGTGACAGTTTTTAATTAACTTGGCGTTGCTGATTTACTTAGTGCCCACATTTTTATACTCAGCTGAGCAGAGCTCACAGAGTATATTAATTTTGTTCGCATAACGGTACCCTGTAACGGCATAAACTAATCGAGATAGATATAGACTTCTATATATCAAAATTATCTGGGCGAAAAAAGAAATTCATTTAGCTGTGTCCGTCCGTCCGTCCGTAAACACGATAACTTGAGTAAATTTTGAGGTATCTTGATGAAATTTGGTATGTACGTTCCTGGGCACTCATTTCAGATCGCTATTTAAAAAGAAACGAAATCGGACTATACCACGCCCACTTTTTCGATATCGAAAATTTCGAAAAACCGAAAAACTGCGATAATTCATTACCAAGGACGGATAACGATGAAACTACTTGGTAGGTGGGTTGACTTTATGACAAAAAATAGAAAATTAGTAAAATCTTGGACAATGGGCGTGGCACCGCCCACTTTTAAAAGAAGGTTATTTAAAAGTTTTGCAAGCTGTAATTTGGCAGTCGTTGAAGATGTCATGATGAAATTTGGCAGGAACGTTACTCCTATTACTATATATGTGCTAAATAAAAATTTTAAAAGTAAAATTTTAACAAAAAATTGAATATCTTTACAGTATATAAGTAAATTATGTCAACATTCAACTCCAGTAATGATATGGTGCAACAAAATACAAAAATAAAAGAAAATTTCAAAATGGGCGTGGCTCCGACCTTTTTCATTTAATTTGTCTAGAATACTTTGAATGCCATAAGTCGAACAAAAATTTACCAATCATTGTGGTAAGGGCATAGCTTCTATGACGATAACTGTTTTCTGTGAAAATGAGTGAAATCGGTAGAAGCCACGCCCAGTTTTTATACACTGTCGACCGCCTGTCCTTCCGCTCGGCCGTTAACACGATAACTTGACCAAAAATCTATATATATTTACTAAACTTAGTTCACGTACTTCTCTGAACTCACTTTATCTTGGTATTAAAAATGGGCGAAATCCGACTATGACCACGCCCACTTTTTCGATATCGAAAATTTCGAAAAATGCCATAATTACATAACAAATACGAAAAAAGGGATGAAACATGGTGATTGGATTGTTTTTTTGACGCAAAATATAACTTTAGAAAAAACTTTGTAAAATGGGTGTGACATCTACCATATTAAGTAGAAGAAAATGAAAAGTTCTGCAGGGCGAAATCCAAAGCCCTTGGAATCATGACAGGAATACTGTTCGTGGTATTACATATATAAATAAATTAGCGGTACCCGACAGATGATGTTCTGGGTCACCCTGGTCCGATATCTCAAAAACGCCTTCACATATACAACAAAGGTTCACTGCCTTTAAAATCCTCATTAATACTTTTAATTTGATACCCATATCGTACAAACACATTATGGAGTCACCCCTGGTCCACCTTTATGGCGATATCTCGAAAATGCGTCCACCTATAGAAATAAGGCCCACTCCCTTTTAAAATACTCATTAGCACCTTTCATTTGATACCCATATCGTACAAACACATTATAGAGTCACCCCTGGTCCACCTTTATGGCGATTTCTCGAAAATCCACCTGTAGAACTATGGCCCACTCCCTTTTAAAATACTCTTTATTACCTTCAATTTGATACCAATGTCATACAAACACATTCCAGGGTTACCCTAGGTTCATTTTCCTACATGGTGATTTTCTCTTATTTTGTCTCCAAAGCTCTCAGCTGAGTATGTAATGTTCGGCTACACCCGAACTTAGCCTTCCTTACTTGTTCTTTCTAATAGTTTTGATAAGTGATGGAACTGTAAAAAAAGTGTGAATGTCAATAAAAAATGTGATAGAATCTGGAGTGTGATGTGGGAATGATCCAGAGGCGTGAAAAGGCAAACAGGTGGGGACGCTATGACACTGACAGGCTATAAAAGTGGCTTACTTCATGCAAACATGCCGACCAGTTTCAGCTTAGATTTCAATTTTCCCGAACAGGACATGCAATGGGAGCATTAATTGCGTAATTTGTTCTAAAATAATCACAATAAAATGGAAAGAATTTGATTTTGAGAGATCTCTGGGGAACATTAAATCGAATCCCTTCCAGCAAATATGAGCAATCAATGTAGCCTTTAATAATGTTATATGTGAATTACAAGCACAGTATACATCTGCGATTTTCCAAAGACTTGAGCCTTAAAAGTCAAAGAAGTGCATTCAGATCCTCTCCACCACCTTAGCAAACAAAACGTTGATTATTACCGGAGTTACAACTTCGGAATTGTGGTGAAAAACTGAGTTAATAGGGCGGAGTCCATTTTTTTAATTTTGAATCAATGTTACTGGGACCCAAATGTTTGTTTTAAATACAATATTTGAACGAGTTCGTGTCATTAATATCTAGTCTAAGTCGTTGCAAAAAACGTTTCAACAACTGCTCGAGCCTTAACTCAAAAATGGTTGAGACCACGAAAAAGTACTTCAAGCGGGACCTGCAGAAAAGTAAAAAAAATGTCAGACAAAATTAACAGGTTGAAAATGCAGTTCGTGTGTATGTTCGCTGTGAATTGTTCGAACAAACTTGCTTTGAATGGGATGTATGTATATGGATGTATGTAAACACTCGAAAAAAAAGCCAGCATTCGTTAGCGTTATTTAACTTCTGAAGTGCATTTATAGGTAAGTATGGATGTATGTATGTATGTATTTTTATTTCATATCAACTTGACATACATATGTACATACATATTTATGCGTATTAATGTTGTTAATGGGTAAGAATGCATACATCTCTTGAAAAATACTCTTTAGTTCAAAATTTTAAACGTTTCGGTAAAATTCTTAAATAAAATTTCTCTTTTTTTTGGTTTGTTTGTTGTATGTATGTACATGCTATGTATGCTAATGTTTGTGCACTACGGATATTTAATCTATCTATATATATATATATATATATAAAGAAGGATGTATGTACATGTGTTTGTATGCAGCTTATGTACTCCGAAATCCCTGAGCCGGTTGTATTCAAATTTGAAAGATAGCTTCACATAAACCCCAAGTGTTCTTGTGAAGTTTCTTTCCGGGGAGTGGACAAGGGTGCGATATATTCGAACAAATTCTATTCACGGCTCGATTTGCTTACAATTTAGTATATAGGGTATATATGTAGCTCTTTTTAATTATAATCCACTGATAACTGATGTTTCGATTAAGTAGGTTAGGTTAGAGTGGCCACCGGTGCGAGCACCAGTGCATTTAGGCCCAAAAAGGTCCCATTGTGATTCCACGTGGATCTCTCCCCTACTCAAACTGACAGTGTGGTAGCAGATTTCGAGATTGCTCCACCTCACACCCGCTTCCCTAAGGAAAATCCTTTCCAAAGTGAGCTTACAGGTAGCGAGCGGCATGCTCAATCCCTTCCAGGACGACGAAAGCGGAACGGATGTGCCCCATCTTGCAAGTTCGTCAGCCACCTGTTTGCCCGATATATCGGAGGCACCCATACCAGGCTAAGGGAAGTTTGCTCAGCGATCTCGTTAAGGGATTTGCGGCACTTCTCTACTGACCTAGACTTACATGTGACCGATCCAAACGCTTTTAGGGCAGCCTGCCTGTCAGCGTAAATACGAATTTGATTACAGCCGAGAACAGCATTTCTCAGGTGATCAACGGCCTCATTTATAGCAGCCGCCTCCGCCTGAAAGACGCTGCAATGATCGGGTAGGCTAAAGGTCAGATTCCACCCTAGTTGAGGCGCAAAGACCCCGCTGGCCATCTTTTTATCCAGTTTGGAGACCTTAGTATATATCTGCAGCCTATCGCTCAGGTCCGGCGGCTTCTTCAACCAATAATTCCTATCCAGGATAACAACTTCGTACTTCATATCAAAAAATATAGCAGGAGCGCAATAGTCGAATCCAGATTCTTAAGGATGGCTGAATGGCCATCCACATTGTCTCTCCAGCCGGATAACTCTCGCATCCGTAGAGCAGAAAAGGCAGCACCTATTTGGCCATTAAATCTATTGGCAACACATTAAAAAGAGTACCCAGCGGCTTCACAGGGGTGGTGCACTTCTTTGCACCTTCTGGAACACTCCGTAGGTTTGATTTAGTATCTAAGCTCGTCAACCAGACCAATGCCCCGCATAAAAGGATTGGTCTAACCACTGCAGTCTAGAGCCACAGGGTAATATCCGGCGATAGTCTCCATCTTTGCGCTACAGCTGCCCTCCAGTTGTACAGTGCCTCCGTTGCTTTTCTCGCATGCTCCTGAGCGTTTTCTCTCCAAGATAGTTTCCTATCCAAAATTACTCCTAGGTATTTGGCAGAGTCCATCAGCGTCAGGGTCGTACCTGCTAGCACCGGCAGCTGCAGCACACCCGGAAGATTTAAGAATAATAATATTCGAATAATTCGCGAATTTATATTAAACTTAGGCCCACTTGCAGAACGTTAATTTATCTTTTTAATTCAGAGTTAACTTGACATGAGGGGTTAAACGCATACATATTGTAACGAATTTACTTGCAAATCCTCTTATTTGCAATCCTCTGCTAAGTTCGAATCACTAAACTGTTGAATAAATAACTCCAATTTGTAATAATGCAAAATTGCCTTTATTAAAGTACTTCACAATAACACTCAAACTGTGCAACGAATAGCTTGCTTAATAACCAATTGATAGCTCAAATGAAACTCTACTATTCAAAATAATACTGCTCTTGCTCGCTAGAGTCGCTTTTTGTCGCTTTTTATACTCTTTGATTTCAACCTTCGCATCTTCTAGGTGCTTCCAGAATCTACTAGTCCAGCAGCTCTCAAACTTCTCAGCTGTAACTACAATTTCACAATTTTATACAACTTCTAGGCGCTTCCAGAATCTCCTAGTCCAGTAGCTCTCAAACTTCTCAGCTGTAACTACAATTGCACAATTTTATAGTTTTTCTCATTGCATACTTATAGGAGTATCTCAGATATATGCATGTATTTGTGCATTGACTCTCCGCTGCTCGTATACGTACATGGTACATATGTGTAGACGCAATTATTGTTTCGTTTATGTAGATACATAATGATTGATCTATGGATGTGAATTCACGTCACTGCTTAGAATCGGCTTAGAGATGGCAGCACTCCTTAGTTTTGCTAATATTCGTAACAATATATATAAAAAAATATTTCTTTATTTAATTTTCCAAATTTTAACTGAACTTTGTTGACTACCTTTTTCTACTAATAATTTAATTATTTTATTGTAACTAATTATTTGCATGCGATTTAAACATTTTTTTGAATGTTTACAAAGATATATATTAGTACACGCACCCATTTTTATGCCTTTCATGAAAATGAAATGGTATATTAACTTCGTCCCGAATCTCAAAATTTGTAAGTCCTTAAGGGAAAATAGATAGACCCACCAATAAGTATATCCAAATGGTCAGGTTGAAGAGCTGAGTGATTTAGCAATGACAGTCTGTCTATTTGTATGCAAACTAGTCCCTCAATTTTTGAGATATCTTGATAAAATTTGGTGAGAGGGTGTATTAGGTCTCCGGTCAGAAATTTGTCGGTACCGGCCGGATCGGATCACTATAGCATATATCTCCCATACAATCGATTTTTCAGAAAATAGGATTTTTGTCATACCTTCCTCAACTTATAAGATTGAAGCTTCACTCTTCACCATATGCTCTCTTATATTGCACATATTGTTGTCTGAAAAAATGGATGAGATCGGTAGTACATATAGCATATATCCCCTACAACCGATTGTTCAGATAAGAAGCTTTTCGCAATTCCTACACCATTATAACAGCTAGAAGCTGCAAATTTCACCATTTGCTTTCGTATATAGCATATATTGTTGTCTGAAATAATCATAGAGATCGGTGGTATATAAATTATATACCTAATTTTTTCCCCTTTAGCCGTTAAGATAGAAGCTTAAAATTTCATCAAATACTTACGTTTACGTTATATATTGTTAAGGTAAGTGATTCATTGTCATATCTATTTCATGCAGACCACAAAAAACGTGAAACTTTGCATCCTCACACAAACTACCTACCTATTCTTATACCCAGCTGTACTTGTACACAGGGTATTATAGCTTTGATTGGATAACGGTTGGTTGTGCAGGTGTAAAGGAATCGAGATAGATATAGAATTCCATATATCAAAACCATCAGTATCTAAAAAAAAATTGATTGAGCCATGTCCGTCCGTCCGTCCGCCCGTCTGTCTGTCCGTTAACACGATAACTTGAGTAAATATTGAGATATCTTCACCACATTTGGTACACGAGCTTATCTGGACCCAGAATAGATTGGTATTGAAAATGAGCGAAATCGGATGGTAACCACGCCCACTTTTTATATATATAAAATTTTGGAAAACACAAAAAACCTGATAATTTCTTAAATAATACACCTATAATGTTGAAATTTGACGTGTGTACTGATATCGAGACTCTTGTTAAAAATTAAAGAAAAAAATGTTTAAATTGGGCGTTGTTGTTGTTGTTGTTGTAGCAATGCTCGCCCCACCTAATAGCCGCGACCGATCACAAATTGTCATCAATATCCTCTAACGGGAGTCCAAGGAAACTTGCCGTTTCAACAGGGGTGGACCATAAGGAAAGGGGTGTTAGAGGCGTTGGTTCCACATTACAATTAAAGAGATGGTTGGTGTCATGTGGGGACACATTGCAAGCAGGGCATACATTTTGTATGTCGGGGTTGATTCTGGATAGGTAAGAGTTTAACCTGTTACAGTATCCAGAACGAAGTTGAGCAAGAGTGACACGCGTTTCCCTGGGGAGTATGCGTTCCTCTTCTGCGAGTTCTGGATATTTTTCTTCAAGTACTGGATTCACCGGGCAATTCCCGACATAAAGGTCCGACGCCTGTCTATGGAGTTCACCAAGGACCTGCTTGTGTTTTTCCGCTTCATACGGCTGGGTTCTCAGGTGCCGTATTTCCTCAAAATGCTTACGGAGATGACTCCTTAGGCCCCTAGGCGGTGCTGGTTCGTCAATCAGATGTCTGTTGGGATGCCCAGGTTTCTGGGTATTCAACAGAAACTGTTTGGTCAGCATCTCATTTCTCTCCCTGATGGGGAGTATTCTCGCCTCATTATGCAGATGGTGTTCTGGGGACATAGGAAGACAGCCCGTGGCGATTCTGAGAGCAGTATTTTGGCAGGCCTGTAGTTTCTTCCAGTGTGTGGTTTTTAGGCTTGGCGACCATATGGGTGACGCGTAGCACGTAATCGGCTGGCTAATTGCTTTGTATGTGGTCAAGAGCGTTTCTTTATCTTTTCCCCAGGTACTGCCAGCAAGGGATTTGAGGATTTTATTACGGCTCTGAATTCTTGGAACAATTGCGGTTGCGTGCGCACCAAAATGTAGATCCTGATCAAACGTCACACCCAAGATTTTGGGGTGTAGGACAGTCGGTAGCGTAGTGCCATCGACGTGGATGTTCAATATGGTCGACATTTGGGGCTTCCATGTTGTAAATAAGGTCGCGGAAGATTTAGTCGGTGACAATGCCAGGTTTCGCGAGGCGAAAAAACTGGAGAGATCAGGGAGATAGCCGTTTATTTTATTGCATAGCTCATCGATCTTTGGGCCTGGGCCTGTGGCCATTATTGTGCAGTCATCGGCGTAGGAAACGATTGTGACTCCTTCCGGTGGTGAAGGTAGCTTAGATATGTAGAAATTAAACAAAAGCGGGGATAGGACACCACCCTGTGGCACCCCTTGTTTAATTCTCCTTTGTTTTGATGTTTCGTTTCTGAATTGCACCGATGCCTGCCGACCACCCAGATAATTTGCGGTCCACCTTTTAAGACATGGGGGAAGGGTAGACCCTTCCAGGTCTTGCAGTAACGAGCCATGGTTGACCGTATCAAAAGCTTTTGATAGGTCTAACGCTACGAGTACTGTTCTATGGTGGGGATATTGATTCAAACCGCAATTTATCTGGGTGCTAATGACATTTAGCGCGGAGGTAGTGCTATGGAGTTTTCTGAAGCCATGCTGATGAGGGGCTAGCTGCAAATGTGCTTGGAAATAAGGGAGCAAAATGGCTTCAAGCGTCTTTGCCACTGGCGATAGGAGAGATATCGGACGATATGACTCACCTAAGTTAGCTGGTTTCCCAGGCTTTAGTAGCGGGACCACCTTGGCCATTTTCCATTTCTCGGGTATGACAAAGGTGGAAAGAGACAGGTTGAAGACATGCGCTAAATATTTGAAACCCTCTTTCCCTAGGTTTTTAAGCATCGGCATGGCTATGCCGTCTGGGCCCACTGCTTTGGATGGTTTAGCGCGACCAATGGCGTCCTCAACCTCTCTAGCGGTGATGGAAATTCGTGATGCGCTGATTTTGTGTTTATGTGCGTGTCTATTGGCTCTCCGTCTATCTTTGTCGACCGTAGGATGCATTATATATTGTCGGCAGAAAGCGCTCGCGCATTTTTTCGCATCCGACAGCACCTTATCGCCAAAGGCGATGGAAACTTTGTCTTTGTGCTTAGTCGGATTCGATAGGGACTTTACGGTGGACCAAAGTTTACCTACACCGGTAGAGAGGTTACAACCTCTTAGGTGCTCTTCCCATTTCGCCCGCTTGTGTTCGTCCACAAGCAATCTGATGCGTTGGTTTATATCCCTTATTTGGGGGTCGCCTGGATCAAGCTGTCTTATAAGGTCGCGTTCCCTCGCTAAGCCCGCGGCCTCCGCCGGGAAGTGGGGCCGGATTTCGGGAATTCTCCCGGCGGGAATGAAATGTGCCGAGGCGGATTCAATGACCTTACGGAAGGCACGCTCCCCTTGGCGGGCATCAGTCGGGATAGGGAGGGCAGCAAAGCTGCTGTCTGTTGCAGATTTATATTCTTCCCACTTTCCTTTTTTGAAGTTTATGAAAGTGCGTTTTTCGGTGACGATGAAGTCGGCGGTACGCTCGAACGAAATAAGTATGGGCAGGTGGTCGGATGCCAATGTTACCATCGGCTGCCAGTTGACGCAGTTTACCAGTTCTGCGCTCACGATTGAGATATCTGGCGAGCTATGACAGCTTCCTACCATACGTGTGGGGGCGTCTCCGTTTATTGTGCAGAACGTCGTTTCGTCTATTTGATCCGCCAACATCTCACCCCTACTGTCCGCCCGCAAGTTTGAATGCCATAGGTCGTGATGGGCATTGAAATCGCCTAAGATTATGCGATTGTTGCCAGTGAGTAAGGCCTCGATATTAGGGCGGTATCCACTGGGGCAGGAGGTGACAGGAGGGATGTAGATGTTGATGATTTCTAGATTTGCATCGCCTGACCGGACAGATAGGCCTTGACGTTCTAAGACATTGTCACTGCGGTCGATGCCAGGATCAAATATATGATATTGCACAGAGTGGTGTATAATAAACGCGAGGCCGCCTCCATTTCCGCTCTCGCGGTCTTTCCTGTGGACATTATAACCAGAGCAGGTCTGCAATGCAGATCTTGCTGTGAGTTTAGTCTCTTGAATCGCAGCAATGCGGATGTTGTGCCGCTTCATGAAATCGACTATCTCCGTAATCTTCCCAGTTAGTCCATTACAGTTGAACTGCAGAATTCTGAAGTGCATGAGGGGTGACGCCGCCACTCTAGGGGTAAGTGAGGGGTGACTACGCCTAGGTTGTGGAAGGCCAGGACGCAATTGCTGTTGTGGCCTTGGGACTGGGCGCCCTTGGGCAAGCATTGGGGTACCCGGATGATTTGGGTTTGCGACCTGGCAACATGGCGCGATGAAACCCGTCGAGGGGTTGCCGTCGCGGAGACCAGAACATCTAGGAAAGTGGCACCACCCAAGGCAGGAGCTGCATTGAGCGGATGTCGCAAACCTATATATTCTGTGCTGGCAGACGGTGCAAACGGAGGCAGGGACTAAGAGTCTGTTTCCCTGACCTGCACGATTGCTGCCAGAAAAGAGGGGGGGGGGGGGGGGAGAAGAAGACGGGGGCAGGGGCTGATGCTCAGCATTGCTACCAGCTCTACTACGAAGGTAGTAGTTATGAGTGGTATCAGCTGTTTGAGTTGTTGGCGCCGTGGGGCGCGAGCAGCAGCGGGTACTTGTTGTGGCTTGCTGAGCAGCGAAGCTGCTGGAAGGTAGTGGGGATACGCTTAGGCGTAGACTACGGGACGCCCTTGGGCGTGAGCAGCAAGGAGCCACAAAAGATTTATAAAAGTTACGTGGACGTCGGGTTTTGGGATCAAGCCCAGAACAACCTGTCCGATACAACCATCCCTTGCACGAGACACACTGAACAGAGTATGACCGTCCTAAAAAGATTCTTTTCTGGCAAATGCAGCAAAACCATTTCTCAGGACCGGGGTCAGGAGACGGACCCGGATTGGGTTCGATACCTTCCCGGAGCAAGAGAATATGTAGCAGTCCTGCTGCAAGGAGCTGCTGGGAGGATGACAATTTGTGGGAGGGACGAAACAAATTAAATGGGGTCACACTGAAATGACAGTCCTTGGTCGGGAAAAATCCCGAGTCGCTCCGGTACATAGAACCGACTGCCTTGGGCGTGGTACCGCCCACTTGTGATAAAATCAATTTTACAAATATTATTAATCATAAATCAAAAATCGTTAAACCTATCATAACAAAATTCAGCAGAGAGGTTGCCTTTACTATAAGGAATGCTTTGAAGAAAAATTAACGAAATCGGTTAAGGACCACGCCCACTTTTATATAAAAGATTTTTAAAAGGGTCGTGCACCAATAATATAAGCTATATCTTTGCAAAAAAAAAGCTTTATGTCAATGGTATTTCATTTCCCAAGTGGATTTATAACAATAAATAGGAAAAACTTCAAATTTTAAAAAATGGGCGTGGCACCGCCCCTTTTATGACTAAGCAATTTTCTATGTTTCGGGAGCCATAACTCGAAGAAAAATTATTTCAGAATAGAACCCTATATATATGTATTATTGGACAGCCTTATAACGCTATTAAGCACACAAAACAAACAAAAATAGCATTTCAAGTGTACAGGTGGGTATGTAATATTAGGTTTGACCCGAACTTAGACTTCCTTACTTGTTTATTTTCTATTTATCTTAAAAATCGCTTAGGTATGTTCATATGTTCACTACATATTTCATATCTTATACAGCCGATTATTTGGATATTACGAATGGGATAAGATTATTTTCAGCCCTATTCTTGAAAGGTATTGTAACGTATTTAGTGAAATTCCGCTTATTCTAAACCTTCTGCCAACGTTCGAATCGCTAAACTGTTGAATAAATAACTCTAATATTCAATAATGCAAAATAGTCTTTATTAGACTACTTTGACAGTACTTCACAATAACTCTTACTTCACAACTAATTGCGTGTTTAAATCAAACTGCTTTGTCATGCCTCAGCTTGTGTTGCTTTTATACTCTCGGTTTCCTCGTTCACCCATTTCTCCTAAGGTCTAGTAATTTCGTGAACTTCATGCTTGTTTACCAGCTATATACATGTATATTTGTAGTTTGTGTCCATATGCGTGTGTATATGTGAGTACTACTTCGGCTCATGATGACATGCGTTTGTGAGTATCTCTCTGCTGCCTTGTATGTATGTGTGTACATGATGATTGATTTGTATACGTACATTCGAATGGCCGCTTAGTATCGCTTAGTGATCACAATATTCGTTACAGTATGAAGTCTTCGGCTGTGCCCAGTCCCAAACTTACTTGTTTTTATTGGATTCATGTAAACTTGTCCTAAAACTAAAAAAATCTATTTTTTTTTGGGAAAAAAGCTACATGTTTAGAACTAAAAACTATTTTTTTAGAACTATTTCATTAGCTCTAATATTCGATTAAATATATCTAATTTACTTTGGGAGATATGTATGTATATATATATTTTTTTTTGCTCCTAGCGAGGGCAAATCGACCACTGTGCAATACTAATTTATATATTAAATCGATAAAACACTTACTTTATGGTATATGGTCTTTATTCAGCTCGTGCATCTGCATTGACGTCACCTGTACACTACGTACACTACTACACTAACATTCTAGCTCAGATAGATCAGTGACAACATCAACCCTTTAACATGAAGCTGGGTAAACGTTTTTCCATTGCATCCATGCGGAGCGTAACATCCAATCATATACCGTCGACTACAAACCGAAGCCTTGTTGGTGTAATCGATGAGGGTACTAGCAGTGTACAGTTCTCATTATACTCAGTTCCATATTTCAAAGAAGTGACGAATTATAAAATTGAATTGAAATTAATTTCGCCGCAAGATGGTTGGTATGAACAAAATCCATTGGAACTAATGGATGCGATATATGAATGCTGTGAAAAAGCCTGCGCTCAGCTAACGGAATTTGGTTATAGCGTAGCTAATATCAGTTGTATTGGTGTAACGAATCAACGTGAAACGACTGTTGTTTGGGACTCACGCACCGGCCTACCGTTATATAATGCGCTCGTTTGGAAGGATATCCGAAGTGAACAATGTGTTGATCGTGTACTCTCTAAATTGGATGATCAAAATAAGAATCATTTTAAACATATTTCCGGTTTACCCGTTTCACCATATTTTTCGGCATTAAAATTATGTTGGCTTTTTGAAAATGTGGCTGAGGTGCGGAAGGTACATCGTGAGGGTTATTGTAAAGCTGGTACAATTGATTCGTGGATCGTGTGGAATTTAACTAAAGGTAACACTTATCTTATAACTTTAAACGAGCAATTCTTGTATATTTGTATGTTTGTATAGCCGAACGATCTCGGGAGCGGCTCAACCGATTTAAATGAAATTTGGCACAGAGATAATGTATCACCTTCTAAGACTTTTGTACCTAGGTGTTGCCACTCAGAATGTTTCACAAGGTTGCCACCTATTCGAAATTAAAAAAAAAATTGCATGATATATGCCGATATGGGTATGAAACGAAAGGTATTTCACTCCGCATTAGGTTAGGTTGAACTGGCCGGTCCATGAGGACCTCACATAGACTGATTGAGTCCGTACTGTTACCAGAAGCTTGTTTTAACGACCAAACTGAAAAACCCTATCAAAAACCAACACCTATGTTATAAAATAACTCCGTCCTCTTGGCAAATACTAGAAGCTTCCTAGGACTTAAGCCACTTGCTGCTTCTAGATCTGACAGCTGTATGACTCCTAATAGCTGGAGTCTTAGCCTGGCAAGTGCAGGGCACGAGCACAGAACGTGCTCGATCGTTTCCTCCTCCAATCCGCACTTCCTATATCTGCTATCACTGACCAAGCCTAATTTAAAGGCATGTGACGCCAGAAGGCAGTGTCCAGTCAGAATACCCGTCATGAGTATACAGTCCTCTCTTTTTAATGATAGAAGCAACTTTGTTAGTCTAAGGTTGTAAGACCTACATATAATCTTCGACACTTTACAGCCCCGCGCTTGAACCCACGCCTTTCCCGCTTGGCCCATCTTGTGCACCTCTCGCCTTCGCTTAATATCGCCCAGTCTAATTGGGACGTCTACTGAGCAAGCTTCAAGGGATGCGCCCCTGTTAGCTAGTTCGTTCCATCTATTCCCATATGCCCTGGGACCCAATATAGATGTATGCTTCTCCCTGTCTCGATTCTCCCCAGAGACTGCTTACACTCTAACACGCATTTAGATGCTGTGCTATGCGAGATTATTGCTTTAATTGCTGCTTGACTGTCAATATAAAAGTTAACACGGTTGCAGCTTAAGCTATTCTCTTCCAGGGTTTCTACTGCTTTGGTAATATTTCCGCTTGGGAAACACCACAGTAATCCGGCAGCCTGTAGGATCTGCTTAATTCCGGATCAGCACAGTATACCGCAGACCCTAATCCTTCCACTACCTTGGAACCATCTGTGTACACATGTATCGCCTCGTCCGCCATTTGCGCACCCTTGCGCCCACCGCCCACCTCTATTGTGGCCTTAAGATCTCCCCCGAAGCGCAGATAGGGAATCAGGTAGTCTGTTCGTCTTGTGATTGATGACGCTATACTACTATGGTCATATGGTCGGCGCTCAAGCTGCCCCGAGGCACCGAGCCTGGTTGCAGTTGTTAATGCTATGTTCTTTGCTACCAGGTCTACAGGTGGAATGTGCAGAATGGCATACAGTGCAGCTGTCGGGGTTGTTTTCAGGGCTCCCGTAATGCTAAGAATCGATAGTCTGCATACCCCCTCTAATTTTTTGAGGTATGTTGTTTTTTGTGTGGCTTTCCACCAAATAAGAACTCCATAGTATAGAATAGGGCTTACAATCGCTGTAAAAATCCAATGAGAAAGAGAGGGCGATAAGCCCCTACGTACACCCCAGCATTCTTTTACATGCATAGAGTGCCGTTGAGGCCTTCTTCACCCTCTCCTCCACATTGAGCTTTCATGACAGCTTACTGTCTAGGATGATTCCTAGATATTTTGTACGAGGTTTCTCCTGTACGGTCACCCCTCCTAACTTAGTCCTGGTCCAAATTGGGACCTTGTACCTCTTTGTAAACAAGACCATATCCGTATTCCCGCATTGACTTTCAACCTGACATTAGATGTCCAGGTATGAATATCCCGAAGCGCCCGATCCATCAAAGAACCAATCGTTGGAAGGCACTTTCCACTTATGACAATTGCAACGTCATCTGCGTAAGCCGTAAGTTTTACGGGTCCCTCATCAAATCGCCTGAGCAGTTGGTTGATGACCAGCGTCCACAGCAGACGTGATAGCATCCCTCCCTGCGGCATGCCCCTGTCCACTGATTTCGTGGCCTCGTACAATCCCCATTGTGATGTAATCTTCCTGCAATTTAACATGCAGCCGATCCATCTGATTAAGGCGGGATGTACTTTAATGTAATTAAGAGTATCCATAATCGCCCATTTAGAAACATTATTGAAAGCTCCGGCAATGTTCAAGAAGACTCCTAGAGCATACTCCTTATATTACAGGGATTTCTCTATGCTAATTACCACCCTATGCAATGCGGTGTCTACCGACTTGCCTTTGGTATACGCATGCTGTGTTGTGGAGAGCAGCTTTTCATCCACATTGGACTTTATGTACACATCTATCAGCCTCTCAAAGGTTTTGAGCAGAAATGATATTAAGCTAATGGGTCTATAGTCCTTGGGATACACGTGACCGATCTTTCCCGCCTTTGGTAGGAAAGCTACAAGAGCAGTTCTCCAAGAGTGCGGTACATGATTCAGCCTTATGCACCCAAGCCATTCCACGACCGCCATACTTGAAACTTGTAGCATGGCATGGAATATACCGCCTTGGAGGTTTGAAACCACTTCCTCCAGCCACCGCAAGCTCGCGATGTTGTCGCACGCTATCATCTTCACACTATTATACCATCCCCCGAATCAAAGGTTGGAAGGGGCTTAGTTGGTTGTTCCCGCATCATCTTAAGCATTAAGCTAATAAGCTCCCTTTCCACAGATCTCCACCTTTCAGTACTCATTTGTCCGAAAGGACTGCTACGATCAACCAGCGCCATAGTCAGTGACTGCTTTGCCACATCACTCATCTTCTTGGGAAAAGCCGGAGTCTTAGTGTTATCTCACTTTGGCACCTCCGAGAAAGCCGAAGTCTTAGCGTTATCTCCCTTTGACTTATCTCTGACTCGCAGATTTCGGGGTAGTTGCTACCTCGCTATTGGGGCCCATCTGTCTTACAGCTTTGGGCCTACTTGTCTTGTCTATGCGACTGCCCTCCCTCGCGGCTTTAGGACTGGGTACATTCTGCCTCTTGAAAGCAGGCTTGTCGCCTTCCGCCGAACATTGCCTCTTCATTCTGCCATTCGACGCTTCTTCCTCCTCCGCATTACAATAGGGACAATTTTGAGTAGGGTTGCCCTGTAGGGTTGCCACCTATTCTAAATTTACAAAAAATTGCATGAGATATGGCGATATGGGTATCAAACGAAAGGTATTTCACTCCGGATTATAATAGGGACATTTTTGTGTAGGGTTGCCACCTATTCGAAATAAAAAAAAATTTCATGAGATATGCCGATATGAGTATCAAACGAAAGGTATTTCACTCCGCATTACAATAGGGAAATTTTTGAGTAGGGTTGCCATTTAGGGTTGCCACCTATCGAAATAAAATAAAAAAATTGCATAAGATATGCCGATATGGGTATCAAACGAAAGGTACTTCACTCCGCATAACAATAGGGACATTTTTGAGTAGGGTTGTCATTTAGGGTTGCCTCCTGCTCGAAATAAAAAAAAATTGCAGACGATATGGTTATCAAACGAAAGGTATTTCACTACGCATTAGAATAGGGAAATTTTTGAGTAGGGTTGCCATTTAGGGTTGGGGTGGCTAGACGAAATAGTACTCTACTTACTCATATTCTATTAAAGCTTTAAAGAAGAACATTAAAGTTAAAAATCTACGTAAAAAAATCTTACACATGATTCGACTTAATTTCACACGCGCTAATAAAATTGCAATACCAAGGCACCGTGTAAATTCTAGCAAGTTTTTGGAATGTAATAATATTGTGAGACTTTCATAGTGTATAACTAAAAAAATGTTTGAAATTAATAATTGGGTGCATGAGGATACTTGACCTAAATAACTTAGTTCTCGAAATCACTAATTGTCGTAACAATCCCTTATACTATAGGCTGGAATTACCCATTTTAAATTTTTCATTCCAGTTTATTTGGCGGTTAGTGTTTGATATGTTTTGGAAATCTATTTTTACATATATAAAAAGTAGAGTTTGATTAATGATGACATGTAGAACAAAGTATGTTATGCGGCATACTCGAAGATTGCCGAACAAAGCTCGGTCGTCCAGGTACTATTATATTATATGAGTATATTATTGTGATTCCATATGCGGGTTCCTATAAAAATACTTTTTTAGCCGGATAATCATTTCTCATCATCCCTTGGCGGTACATTGCTGTTTCCATTTAGGAGAGCAGAGAAGTGTTCCCCCCGTAATCTAAGTACTCTCTTGACATCGGTTACAAGGTCGCCGTTTTCTTTCTTACAGGAATTCGCCCCGGACTTAAAACCTTCCGTCTGTTGCCGAATTTTTTGGTAAAATTTACGCGCGCTATTCCTGGTGGCCAGACCTCAAGCTCCTTATACCTACATCTCTCTGTCTCTGCTTTTTTCTTTCGGTAAAATACTCCTTTCAACTCGCGGTGGCTTCAGTGCGGATTCTTCGTCGTATCATTTGTTTTTCCGTGGTCCCCATTAAACTTCTGTAATTAACATGAGACCGCTTCCTTTATCTCACACACGATGTTTGTGATGTCCTTGGATATTGTAGCCATGCAAAGTTTAAAGATGAAATAATTCGTAAGGTCGGTTATACCCGTTTTCTTTCCAGTTAAGCCTTTGCAATTTTATTGCAGTATTTTGAGGTGCGACGTGGAAGAGGCCGTCATTCCCGGGGTCGGGTCGGGTGAGTGTTATTTGATGGTATGTGTGTTGTCACGGCCATGGGATTTGAGGTACTAGTTCACCTAACAGTTGGGCTGGTGTACCCGACGTTGAACCGATGTCGCAGTCGAACATATATTGTGGTGGTATACAGGGCATATGGTGTGAGGTGTTGGTTGTGCTGTCCTATACGTGTCGTGATGCCAGAAAGAGAAGGAGAGGCTGGGAAGGAGCTGCTGCTCGGCAAGGTTGTTTAGCGCAAAGTTTTCAAAGGTTGACAATGCAATTTATAACTTCTCCAAATTAATTGTCAACCTCACATACCCGTGACAAATCCTGTTTATTTAGCAGGCCAGGCTCTGGCGATTCCAAGTTCCTCACGGAACGTGAACGTTTTCATATAAGGACCATTAACATCATTAAAACTCCCATAAACCTTCGTGGAGTCTCCTTATCGCTACAAGAAAAAGAAAACTGCTCCTATCTTGTGGGAAGCAGCGGTGTGAGTTTGAGGCGAGCAATAGCGGGTATTTGTTGTGGCTTAGGTGCGGACGTTTCCTAGATCAGTGCAAGTGACATATATGGTCCGCGAGCCCATTGAGGTTTGTTTTTATAAGTATGCGATCTGTAAGATAGCTTTCAATGGCGCGTTAAAGCTAGCATAGAATTCGGAATCACTGCTCTAAGGCGGCCGGTAAGTCTGCCTACCTCGCACTGTTGTTACGTTTAGGGGTTCAATGAGCACAACTCACTTGGATTTGGTGTTAGGTATATGCTAGCAAGGACAGCTTTGATTGCACCCAAAGAGCATTTTACAGGTCTCAAGCCCCCTGCTCATGCGTTATGACCGGTATGGGGAACTTCCCATTAGCATGAACAACAGCTGCTGCCTTTTATATGTTTCTGACGAAACAATCCGTGCGTTAAACATGAGTTAAACATACCCAGTTCGACCTCTGTCCAAGTTTTGTACATTTTTTCAATTTCCTCTGCTTGGATTCCGTCTAGCTTAGGGTTTTAGTGTTTTTCAACTTTCTTGCTGCTAGTTGTAGTTCTGCTGTGGTAAAAGCGGGGGTTCTTCAAGTTTGTTGGTCGCAACCTTATTTCGCTAGCAGGGAATAATGCGTTTGTTATGTTAACCGTACAAACTCTGATGTCAGTATCTTGGGCCTTATCGTTTTCAGTACTATTTTGTAGCCAGGCTCTATGGGTCACTTCATGTTCATAATATAGACCTTCAACTGATTTATCTCTTTTTTGCATGACTGCTTTGACACGTTGTTTATACTCCCCATAAGGGAAGTCAGTTTTGCCTTAACTCTGCTCTATTCTGCTAACTAGTGAACGGTATTTATGCGCTGTTTACGTGCAGTATGGATAAGGCGAGATGTTGTTGTTGTATTCACAGTGCTTCGCACCATTCAATCGGCACGACCACTCACAAATTGTCATCAAAGTCCTGTAACGGGAGTCCAAGGCAACTGGCTGTTTCAACAGGGGCGGACCATAGGGAGATAGGTGTTAGAGGCCTAGGTTCCACATTACAGCAGGACATACATTACGTATGTCGGGGTTGATTATGGACAGGCAGGAGTTTAACCTGTTACAGTATCCAGGACGAAGTTGGGCAAGGGTGACTCGTGTCTCGCTTGGTAGTGTGCTTTCTTCTTTTACAAGGGTGGGATATTGTATGTTAATAACGGGGTTCACCGGGCGCGTCCTAACAAAGGCGTTTACCGATGGATTTGGCTAAGGGCCTGCTTATGCTTGCCTGGATCAAATGGCTGTGTTTGGCAGGTGCCGGACCTCGTCATAGTGCTTTAGGAGATGTTCCCTTAATCCCCGTGGAGGCGGTGCCAAATGAAGCAGTTTTTTGCAAGGATGTCCTGGTTTACGACAATTAAGCAAGAACTGCTTGTTCAGCATTTCGTTGTGCTCTTTAATATTGAGCTCTTTGGCCTCACTATGTAGATGGTGTTCGGGGGCCATAAAGAGACATCCGGTGGCAGTTCTGATTGCAGCATTTTGACAGGTCTGTAGCCTTTTCCAGTGTGTATTTTTAAGACCAGGCGACCAGACTGGTAACGCGTAGCTCATGAGGCGCCGGCCAATTGCTTTGTACGTGGTTAGCAACGTTTCTTTATCTTTGCCCCATGTGCTGCCGGCAAGCGACTTGAGGATAAGGCGAGATCGAGGAGCGGGTGTGTAGACGGCAGCAATTAGAGCTTCAGTGTTAAAATTCCGCCCGCGGGTGCTTTTAATAATTACCGCCATAGTTCTGCCTGTTCTTTTTAGGGTTATTAAGCAGGAAACATGCTGTATGAAGAAAAGTAGTATGAGACGGTGTACTCCTTTCTCAAAGACAAATACACTGAACTTGCAGCTGAGGAAACCAACCTCCCCACGGAAAAGCGCCTCACTGTAGCTCAACTTCGAGCTGGATACTGTAATAGGTTAAACTCTTACGTATCCAGAATCAACCCGACATACCCAATGTATGTCCTGCTTGTAACGTGTCCCCATACGACACCAATCATTTTTTCAATTGTAATGTGGAACGAAAACCTCTAACACCCTTATCTGTTGGGTCCAACCCTATTGAAACAGCTAGTTTCTTCGGACTCCCGTTAGAGGATATCGATGACAATTTGTGAGTGATCGCACTCATAGGATATGTCGAAGCACTGCTACAACAAAAACATCGAAGTCGGGCTTATCGTAGCTGCTCTGAAATGGACTTCGTCTCTCTAATACCAAATCCAGCTTATTTAAATGATTCATACTAACTAATTTAAGCCAAAGGAGTACCTATATATTTTCACATATACCTTCTTTTCCATCCTTTCTCCTTTTTAGGTGCACTGCATATAACCGATGTCACTAATGCCTCACGCACGCTACTCATGGATATAGAAACCTTTCATTGGCATCCACAATTATTGCGAACTTTTAAAATAGATAAAAGAATTCTACCAGAAATACGTAGTAGCTCGGAAATCTACGGCACTATTACTTCCAAGCGATGTGTACTAACGGGCATACCAATAAGTGGCATAATTGGCAATCAACATGCTTCGCTACTCGGACAGATGTGCATCAAACCTGGACAAGCAAAGAATACCTATCGGTCTGGTTGTTTTCTGCTCTGTAATGTTGGCGAACGCCCTATCATTTCAGCACACGGACTCATCACAACAGTCGCCTATAAATTGGGGCCGAACAAAGCAGCCACATATGCCTTGGAGGGTTCAGTGGCGGTTGGTGGTCACGCTCTACGTTGGTTAGAAAATCGTGTGCGCATACTTAAAGATATTAAAAATGCGGAGAAGTGTGCCGAAGAGGTAGCAACAACGGGTGATGTTTATTTTGTGCCTGCTTTCACTGGCCTGTATGCGCCCTATTGGCGCAAGGATGCGCGTGGCTTAATTATTGGTTTGACACAATTTTCCACCAAACAACATATAGTAAGAGCAGCATTAGAGGCAATCTGTTTCCAGACGTGCGACATCCTCGAATGTATGCATCAGGAGAGTGGATTTCATTTGAACAAATTACATGCAGACGGTTCGCTTAGTTTGAATAATTTACTAATGCAACTACAAGCCGATACGGCTGGTTTGACTGTCTTCCGTTCACAATTGACAGATACCACAACTTTTGGTGCGGCATTGTGTGCTGCACAAGCGGAGGGCATTGATTTATTCGAGTTTCATCCCGATGAATTGTCATATGAAATTGTGGATTATGATATATTTTTGCCAACAAATACCGCTGAAGAACGTCATTTGCGCTATGGCAAATGGAAGCGTGCTGTAGAACGTAGTATGGGTTGGGCGATCAAGAAATCCGTACGTCAAATGACTGATGAGTCATATAAGCTGTTGTCCTCTATACCGGCCGCTGTGTTCATTATGAGTACCTTTGCTATGTTTATACATGCAGCGGGGGGAAAATAATTGGTTAAAGCAGAGGCTCACACATTTACCAGTTTTTCATTATGCGCCAAATCTTGGAAAACCCCCAGAAAAAATTCACTCTCATCACCGCTTCAAGAATGAAGTCGATAGTACGAAAAGGAGATGCCGTTATGCCTGCAATCAATTTCCCCGCGAAGCGTATACATATGTTCAAACGAAGACTGAAGTGGAAAAATAAATAGAAAATATGGTTTTGATGATAAACAAGGACAACACGAAGTACCTGATGGCATGCCAAAATTTCGAAATAGTAAAAGACATCGTTTATCTGGAAACAAGCATAAACAAAAAGAAGAACACCAGCTCAGAAACCGAACAAATAATCATGTACGTCAAGAAATGCTGGTTTGAACAAAGCAGGCAATTCAGAAGTAAAGACCTCTCTCGGCGATCGAAAACCAAGCCACCACTATAACCCATCCATCGTACACGTCCTGCCAAATGGCGCAGAAGCATAAACACTGACAACTTCAAATTAGACGGTTCGGGGTGTGTTCGAAAGAAAGATTTATAGAACCCTACTGGCTGGCGACGGCGATTACCGGAAAGATTTAACAATGTATAAAATTTACGTAGACAATGACATAGTTTAAAGATTTAAGACCCACCGGCTGCGTAGACTAAGCCATGTTGTGCGAACGGGTGAAGATATTATCAGATCCCGCCTATGGCAGCGGAGAAAGAGGGGGATTCAACTTTATTGAAAGAACAAAGTACAGAACGAGCAAACAATCTTGAAATGTGTATGCCAGCAATCCTCCTGGCATCACAGCTCGAGCTTGGCAACAGCTAGTATCGCTCTGAATGCCCTGTATGCTCCCGACTCGGGAATATAGTCAAGACTTGTGAGTTATACAGGTTGCTTTTTGAGCTTTCAATTCAGTTCTTATGGTCGTTTTATCCATACCTTATTTAGGGGCCACCGCTGTGAGGACCCTTGAAATTTGTTTTCGCACATCTATAGCAGAAGCGGCGGCCGCCGTGGTGTGATGGTAGCGTGCTCCGCCTTCCACACCGAAGATCCTGGGTTCCCGCCCCGGGCAAAGCAAACATTAAAATTTTAGAAACAAGGTTTTTCAATTAGAAGATAATCTTTCTAAGCGGGGTCGCCCTTCGGCAGTGTTTGGCAAGCACTCCAAGTGTATTTCTGCCATGAAAAGCTCTCAGTAAAAACTCATCTGCCTTGCAGATGCCGTTCGGAGTCGGCATAAAACGAGTAGGTCCCGTCCCGCCAATTTGTAGGAAAAATTAAAAAGGAGCACGACGCAAATTGGAAGAGAAACTCGGCCTAAGATCTCTTCGGAGGTTATCGCGCCTTACATTTATTTTATTTTATAGCAGAGACACAGAAAACACTGTTAACACAACAACAACAGACACAGAAAATATTGTTAGCACAACAAACAGCGTTGCACTTGAACTCGAGACTCATCTCTGGTTTGGGGAGCCCAAAGAGTCACGGCGCTTCCTGGTTACTTTTTTTTTTCCAAACCCTTTTCATATAGCGTCTTGCATTGCTGCCTTGGTTGCGAGACAGTTAATTTCAAGTTGATCCAAATGTTGTGCTGTTGTTGGTGCTGTATCTCACCAACTTCTCCTACTGCTCTCTGAAGACCGTCTGACCGTCCCCTTTATGTTGAGCCCTTAAAGAGCCTACGCAGCTTAAAGCTACTTCCAGAAGAGGCATGCCATTCCTTATGACCTTGGCAATCGTTTCTGTTTTAGAGAAGTTTCCTGCACCTTGCTTCGCACTGATACGACATATTCCAGCAACTGTCCTTGATTTTTCTCTTTGAGATGGTGGTTTTCAATATATACGCGGGTATGCTGTGCTTAATGGCGACATGCTTCGAACTGACAAGGTTTTAATATGACGGTAATGTTATTAACCTCCCCGTCATTTCCACAAGGTGACCCCTTGTCTAAAAAAGTGAAAGACTACTGTCACCACGAGCTCATAGCATAGTCTTCAATTTAGTGCTGAATGTGTTGGTTTTTGAGCCATCCAGCTTCATTTGTCTACTGGATATGCTTCATTTGGTTCGCAGTAAGGATTTAACTTCCTCAGTACCCGTCGTCTACAATTCCTCCATCCACTACCTGAGCACGCACCCGATAGGAAATCGATACCACCTCGGACACATTAGGTAGCGCAGGGTGGTTATATATAAATAAAGATTTTTCTGCATTTAAGGGTGAGGTAGTATAGGATAGCGAAGTTTGACGACGGAAAAACGGGAGCTAATATCTATGGACCGAACTTCAAGTAATCCATGATACCCCACAATTTTTCAGGCAAAACTCCATGCAATTGAAGTTTGTGGTAGAGAATGTCTACGAAGAGGCTTATACTCGAGTAGTATCGTCATTATATCAGACATCCCGGCAGCCTTGCGTGGCTTGCAGTCCTACAGTACAGACGTCCTTCCAAGATAGCGGTTGAATACACTGGAGGCCCTAATGGTCCGGAACCCAAAAACAAGGTTTTCTTAAGGTGGGTTCCCGGACATCAGGAACATGAAGGTAATGAACAGCAGACTACATAGCCAAGCAGGGTTCTATTATAGCATTTTATAGCCCAGAGCCCTTCTGTGGACTAACAAGGGCAAATAGTAAGAAAATCATAAGTAACTGGAAAATAAATCAGACACTGGCAAGGCTGAGACTTTTCAATTTGGGTGGCTTGACTCTTTGTCCCTGTGTGATATGGAGTAAAAAGCCTGAAGATGTACTTGAATACATTAAGAGCATCCACATACACTTATAGGCTGAAATGTCAAGTACAATAGATCTAAATAAAGGTCGCAGTACATAATACCTAAACTAACTGTATTTTTATTAGGAAAAAAATTAAAAAAAATAGCAAATTGTAAATTGTTTATAAATTTTTGTAAATACATACATACATATTTTTTCTTGCTCATTTTTTGATCAACGATGGCATCAACCTACCATTAACTTGTGTATAGATTATTATTTATTTTTAAGTAACTTACGTACTTATTAAGTTTTTGGTTGTGATGAAATGCTTAAATGACAAAATATCCTGTGAATTATGTTTTTCGCTTTTTATGAATAAAGTTCAACAATGTGACTTAATTTAAGCCTACACATCCTCTTAGATGTTCAATTTTATTATTATTATAAATATATACTTAAATTGAAGTTAATTATAGAGTTTTTGTTAATTGTTTAATATCTTATTTGGAAGCTTACACAAATTTGAATTAATAAAGAGATTACATTATTGAAAAATATATTAGAATTCTAAAATTTATTAAGTTACTCGAATAAATACACTCAAATGTTCTGGATATATGTATATGTGCTTTGTTAACAGCACTACAATTAAATGTATTCGCGTACTTTCCGTACAGCGTGTTAAAAAACTGATTGACTAATTCTTAGCTAGGTTTACAAATGGTCTTTATTAGACTACTTTGAAAGTACTTCACAATAAAATTTATACTTCACAACCAATAGCGCGATTCCTGACTACACAGCTTTCGCTACTTTTATATTCTCTGTTGCCTCGTTCACCCATTTCTCCTAAGGTCTAGTAACTTAGCGAACTTCATGCTTGGTTACCAGCCATATATGTACATGTATATTTGTAGTTTATAGTCTCTCGCATAGCCATATGCGTGTATATATTCGGCTGATGGTAAGTATCTCTGTTGCCTTGTATGTACATGTGTAAATGATTGATTTGTTTACGTACATACAAGTAGCTGCTTAGTATCGGCTTAGGGATGCTAGTATCACTTAGTGATGTGAATATTCGTCACAATATGTTAAAATAAGCAAAATATTAGTATTTATACCTATTTACTTACGGTATTTGCAGTTAGACCAAATGTGAATCGCTCCGTTCTCGTTTTGCACGTTCGGAGAAAACATGTCTCCAGTCTATGGTTTAGCTCCTGCTGGTAACACTTATCTAATCAAAGTACGGTTTTTTTATTTTTTATTTATATTTTTATTTTTTTAAACATATCTTATGTCCCTATTGCGGTATAAAACTCAACTTAGTTGGGTTGTAATTAAAACAACTCAACTTTCAGACAACTCAACTCCTCTTTGGTATTACGAATTACAACTTATTTCAGTTGAAGTTGAATTGGTGCTGCCAACCTAAGAAAGTGATGACTTGACAGATAAATGAACAGCTGATCAATTTGTGGCGAAAATTTAAACATTTTCAAAAGTGATTTTGTTATTACAATATATTATATGATATGAAATCTATTTTATAATGGCGAAAATGTTGGTGATTAACATGTCGCGAATACGGAAAACATTCGCGTGATCATTCCAATCACTTGGAACTACCAAGCACCAAGTAAGAAAATGTTTAAGTGACAAATGATGAGCTACAAATGAAGTTATTTTGCAGATTTGAAGGGAAGCATTTTACTCATTACTAAACAAAATTAAGGACCATTTCCGCAAACGCTTTCGAGGGAAGGCTGTACCCCTATTTTAAAATTATGCGCCACATTCAGATTCCTTGCTGATGGCAGCTATCAAAAATGGTGTGGAAATGATTTTGGTGTTGGACTGGTTTTAGATATTATTGAGAAGCATATTTGTGCGAAGTGGATTAAAACCCAAACAGAAAAAATTGTATTTTAGTCTAAAGCAGGATGCCCAACCAAAAGACGCGTTTCGATCTCCGTTTCCCCAAGCAGGTTAGGGGGTCAGAATACACCCGCGGTAGGCATGCCTGTCGTAAGAGGCGACTAAAATACCAGATTCAAGGGCCTGTGTAGCGCAACCCTTTCCGGTTGCCAGCGCAATATACAGCTTCTCCAAACCCAATTGTCAACCTCACCTATCCGCAGCGAATCCTGTTTCACTAACAGACGAGGCTCTGGCGACCCCAAACTCTTCATAGAACTTGTGGGTGGGGAGGGAGCGATGGCCTGCAGGTTTAATGTGGCCATATAAATCGTTCCCGAGATGGTCGGGCTAGCACCTTAATGGTGCTGTCTTACCGGAGCGTACCGGATCTGTATGCGGCAAAGGACCATCACATCAATAACACTCCCCAAAGCCATCGGGGAGCAACCTTATCGCTACAACAACAACAACATCTCCGTTTTTAGGATTCGAAAGGGGAAATTAAAAAGTTTATTTCTGTCGCAAAATATTTACAAAAACCACAAAATGGCTCGAGAGGGTCCGAAAAATGAGGCCCGGTCCACGGTTTTTTTGCACAGAAGATTTTTAAAAACAACCCTGGGTAGGTCCAATGCCTTTCTGCATTAGTGTGTACACAAAATCTGGCAAAATACAACCACATGAAAATTTCAACCCAAATGATATGATAGAAATAAAATTTTTAATTTTGGTTTTCGAATTCTTAAATCGGAGGTCGAAACGCGTCTTTTGATACCAACTTTGAGAATTTGTATATGAATTAATGGGGGTTGCCCGTATTGCTTTTAAATGTATGAACATTTATTTCAAGCAATTTTTAATTTTATAATTTATTTAATAATTTGGGAAAAATTTAAACAACGTGACATCAGGACGGACAAGGCGACAGCTGTTTCGATTATACCTTGTAAATCTCTTCAAAGCTTTTTCTCCCGGGAGTGGGAGTCGAACCCGCACTCCTAGGATATATTATTAAATAAATTACAAAATTAAAAATTGCTTGAAATAAATGTTCATACATTTAAAAGCAATACGGACAATCCTCGATTAATTCATATAAAGAGACAACATTTGGTTAATTCGTTGTAGTTCTATAAATAGAACAAAAACAGCAAAATACCAAGTTTCTATGAAACCGCCTTACAAACATGCATAACTTCAACACATAACTACATACGAATTATGTGATGTGTGGAAGATAATATATGCGAAGGAAGGCAATTGGGAAAAGCTTTACAACAACTAAGGCATGACGTAGCTGAATGCGTTTGTAACCATTTCAACTATCGTAGGAGTGCGGGTTCGACTCCCACTCCCGGGAGAAAAGGCTTTGAAGAGATATACAAGGTATAATCGAAACAGCTGTCGCCTTGTCCGTCCTGATGTCACGTTGTTTAAATTTTTCTCAAATTATTAAATAAATTGAGAATTTTTGTTAAAAATTAGGTGGTGAACCGTCTTTTAAAACGTTACATTTTTTAAAACAACTGCAAAATTGTATGAAACAACTGCTAGTAATCAGTTGTAAGATTTTGACGTTTTTGACAACTACACTAACACAACGTTGTAAACGGTAATGCCACAAAAAGTTGTTAGACTAGACAACTCAACCAAAATTTTTTTTGACAGGTTGAGTTGTAATCTGTAATTGCGAATTTTAACTCAACCAGAGTTGAGTTGTAAAAGGTAATAGGGGCATTATACTTTTTTTCTATTATTTGTAAGCATTTTTTAATTATGTATTTTTTTATAATTTTTTTTAAAATTTTGTATATTTGTATATTTTTATATTTTTTTATATTTTATATTTTTTTAAATTTAGAGATCTTGTCTCCAATGCGTGCCTATGATTTGAGGTTTTGATAACTTATGTATTTATTTATTTACACCTGGCTTCCTATGCGAGCTTTTCCTTTGTTGTTTTTTTGGTTCTTGTTGTTGCCTAGTCGCTACTTCTGCGGCGCAGCCTTTCCAGACTTCTTAACCATCTCATTGTGTCTGCTTCCATCAATTTTTGATACTTCGGAGCACATGACCCAATATTGTGTCGCGAGAGTAATCTGCTCCAAAGATGTTGCGTAGTGCACTTCTTAAGCTACGAGACCATGGACATCCAAAAAAGAAGTGGTATACACCCTCTATTGTTACACCTCCGCAGTGGTCGCATATGTTATTTTCTTCGTGCTTCATCCAAGAAAGGTATTCCTTAAAACATCCGCGCCTGGATTAGAACTGAGTTAGGAAGAAATCTACTTCCCCGTGCGTTCGTGTCAGCCAGCGTTTTAGGACGGGGATGCACCGATGTGTCCAGCGGCGCCCTTTTGTCTAGTTGTTCCATCTCAGCTGATAGTATTGTGTGCTGATTTCTCGTGCTCCGAACTATGTATTTTCCTGTTTAGAAAACATTGCTGCTTCATTTGCCAATATGTCGATTGGAGACATTCCTGCTATTATTAGCGCTGCCTCATCCGAGACCGTTTTAATCGCACTGCAAACTTGGAGAGAGTATAGGCGGTACGCTGACTTTGCTGCGCGGAAGTACGGCGAATACTCTGTGGCCTGGTGCTTTGATTTTCGCGTATTTAACATTATTCTTGATAATGACGTTACCATTTGCATTTGCGTACTCTAGGTGGATTTTGAATGATAGCTTCCTATGTATCTATCATAAAACATCCCCAGAAACTTTACTGCTGGTCGCGTGCTGATTTTTATGACGACTTGCTCTACTCCCTTTCTATTTGATATGAGCACTGCCTCCGTTTTTTTTATTCCGAGAGTGTAATCCGTGTTGCCCGTGCCATCACTATTGGACGCTGCCTGTACTTGTGTTGGATTTTTTTGCATACTTCGCTTAAGTGCTTTGCAGTAACAATAATTTTAACTCCATTGGGCTCTTTGAGATGCAATACTCCACCATACAAAATGTTTCATAGCGGGGGACCGAGCACGTATGGGTTGCGTAGCCTATTTGATGTCTCTTTTGCTTACATTGCTGTTGTTGTTGTTCAACATTTTATTTTACAAGTGGCTTAGTGACGTGTCGAAACTGCTAATATTCGCCACAGTATCAATGGTCACTCTTAGTTTTACGTATTTAGGTATTTCATGCGATGTCATCTGATCACGAAACTTATGTGACTATCATATCCTTTGATTTAATATCGTATCATATGATAACACTTGCAAGGACAACACGAAGTTTAAAATAATTCGAAACACAAAATTTTATGTGATATAATTAGATCAAAATTGATGTAAATAATTTGGAATGATGGCATGATTTAAATGTGATCTTATAAGGTGATATGATTTTTTTGGTTTTGATTTTGTGATGTGATATTATTTAATGCTTTGATTTAGTTTTACTAGATTTTATAGTTGGGGCCTAGTGGTCAGGTTATCTGCTAATGTGTTGATATGTTATGTTTACATATATGTTTACAAAACAAAATACACTTGAAGAAAATAATGCTTGAGCAAGAACCTTTATAATCAGGTTTACGTGAAGCGTGAAGGGATAAGAATACTTTCGGGAAATGGAGCGCATTCCTTCACTCGATTGGAATTTTATTCACTGCACTGTGTTCAATTCAAGCAGTGCCAGTGGCTCGACCATGCTCAGTTCTGACTCTAACTCCTATCTCGTGCACGCTGAGCAACGTCAGCAATCGGGATATGGGGTAACCAATTTGTGTGTTGCCTATGGTAGCTTCTGTGGCAAAAGTTTTAGGACTATGATTTGAGGAAATGTATCGCAATGTCCACACCTTTTTAAAGAAAGGTGCCGTTATCCGCTTGGGTGATGGCATCATGAATGCAAAGGCTGGCATCACCGCCTATCTGGAAACAAGATGGACGGGAAAAATCATAAATGCCGTCATCCAGTGAGTTTTACAGCTCCGGCTCACGCTCAATTCTCACGGGAATGCTCTGGATCATTGAGAGATTTGAGAAGCAGATGTCGTGATATTTTCGTACACGTGAAATGTGATAGGCATATGTCGCCGCTGTTTTTCATTTAACTCATACGGAGAAAGGCTAAGCAGCGACATCTATTTTTGAAAAAGTAGGTTTTTTAAAGGCAGCGTTGCCAAACTAAAGACAAGTAATTAATAAATTATCTGGCTAGCAAATTGCACCAGACTTCTATCTGGATTTATCGTTGTGATGGCTAAAGACAAACGGGCGCTGCGCAATATTTGGCCTGCGCGCAGAAAAGGCAAAAAAAAACCCATTGTAAATGTAAGCAAAGTGAAAAACTGCCGTCACGTCGAAATGCTCATAAAAGCGAGGCGGTTCAATATAACGTTCCTCTGATATTCAAGACGTGCTTGGTGGCTTTAAGGGGTTAGGGGGATTGCGGCAGAAATGACGTTTTGTTCATACAGTCGGATAAGCTGCACTCGAAGCTCGCAGGTGATGAAAACGCACACGCACCTAGTCTTTGCGAGCAATTTTCGACTTGACGTACGCTGCGGGTACTTTAGCCTTCCAGCGAGATGAGAAAACCAACTGAAACTATGATGAAAGTCGCGATGCTCTGCCAAAGAAGGATGCTGCCTTCGGAGCTATATATCGTTTGGGCTCTGTGGAAAAGGCTGTTACCATTGCGAAAAGTGTGACTTTTTGTCGGAAGCAAGAAATGTGAGTTCGAGTGACGCTGATAGAAATGATAAATGCACTTAAAATTCTAACGGATGGTTTCAAGACGCGTTGTCTTCAAAAAATAAAGGACACAGCACTGCACGTGCTGAATGGTAAATAATAGCAACATCCCAGCTAAAAAATAACAAAGCGCCGAGAAAAACTTATTACTTGCTGAGAAGATGAAAGAGTCGGTAAATAGGAAGCAACTCTTGCTGAAGTTTAAATATAGTCCGCATCGGCAATCTAGAAGAAAGATGACAGCGCTTATTACCACGAAATCTGTCTAGAGTGTTTTGCCAAAGGTTGATGATCTAATTGGACGTTATCACTGCGTAATATTCCTACTATCGACCAGATCTCGACGATATGTCAAATCCACGATTGGCGATGGTGCTCTTATGGCGACTTTGTACAAGGTTGTGTTAAAGCGTAAGGAGTTAGCTGTATGCTGTTATGTCTAAATTTGAAAGCAAACAAAACGACGTTGCAATTGTCATAAGTGGAAAGTGCCTTCCAACGATTAGCTCTTTGATCGATCGGGCGCTTCGGGATATTCATACCTGGGCATCTAATGTCGGATTGAAAGTTAACGCGGAGAAGACGGATATGGCCTTGTTTACAAAAAGGTACAAGGTCCCAAATTGGACCTGGCCTAAGTTATGAGGGGTGACCCTACAGGAGAAACCTTGCACAAAATATCTAGGGATCATCCTAGAGAAGCTCAACGTGGAGGAGAGGGTGAAAAAGGCCTCAACGGCACTTTATGTATGTAAAAGAATGTTGGGGTGTACGTGGGGCTTATCGCCCTCTATTTCTCATTGGGTTTTTACAGCGATTGTAAGCCCTATTCTATACTATGGAGTTCTTGTTTGGTAGAAAGCCACACAAAAAACAACCTACCTCAAAAAATTAGAGGGGGTATGCTGACTATCAATGCTTAGCATTACTGGCGTCCTGAAAACAACCCCGACGGTTGCACTGTATGCCATTCTGCACATTCCACCTGTATACTGGTAGCAAAGAACATAGCGTTAACAACTGTAATCCAGGCTCGGTGCCTCGGGGCAGATTGAGCGCCGGCCATAGTAGTATAGCGACAGCAATCACAAGACGAACAGACCACCTGATTCCTAATCTGCGCTTTGAGGGTGATCTTAAGGCCACAATAGAGGTGGACGGTTGGCGCAAAGGTGCTCAAATGGCGGACGATGCAATACATGTGTGCACAGATGGTTCCAAAGTAGTGGAAGGAGCAGGGTCTGCGGTATACTGGGCTGATGCGGAAATAAACAGATCCTACAGGCTGCTGGATTAATGTACCATTTTCCAAGCGGAAATATTAGCCGTAACCAAAGCAGTAGAATCCCAGGAAGAGAATAGCTTAAGCTGCAACCGTGGTAACTTTTATATTGACAGTCAAGCAGCAATTAAGGCAATAATCTCACTTAGCACAGAATCTAACTGCGTGGTACAGTGTAAGCAGTCTCTGGAGAGAATCGGGACAGGGAGAAGCATACATCTATATTGGGTCCCAGGGCATATGGGAATAGATGGGGATGAAAAAGCGGATGAACTAGCTAAAAAGGGCTCATCCTTTGAAGCTTGCTCCGTAGACGTCCCAATTAGACTGGGCGTGATTAAGCGAAGGCGAGAGGGGCACATGATCGGCCAAGCGAGAAAAGCGCGGGGCTGTAAAGTGTCGAAGATTATGTGTAAGTCCTACAACCTTAGACTAACAAATTTCCTTTTGTCATTAAAAAGAGAGGACTGTAGACTCATGACGGGTATTCTGACTGAACACTGTCTTCTGGCGTCACATGCCTTTAAATTAGGCTTGGTCAGTGATAGCAGATGTAGGAAGTGCGGGCTGGAGGAGGAAACGATCGAGCATGTTCTGTGCGCGTGCCCTGCGCTTGCCAGGCTAAGACTCCAGCTATTAGGAGTGATACACCTGTCCGATCTAGAAGCAGCAAGTGGCTTAAGCCCTAGGAAGCTTCTGGTATTTGCCAAGAGGACGGAGTTATTATATAACATAGGTCCTGGTTTTTGAGAGGGTTTGTCAGTTTGGTCGTTAAAACAAACTTCTGGTAACACTACGGACTCATTCAGTCGATGTGAGGTCCTCATGCACCGGCCAGTTCAACCTAACCTAAGTATCTCTCTAATGAGTGTTCAGAAAACGCGACTGGGTGCGATTTCGTTATTCTGATTCTGGGGTAGATGATGATACATTTGGACGAAGATTTGATTCCACAAGGTGCACTCAATTGGCGTCAGTTATTGAGAGAGAGTGAGCACTGGATTGGCATATCGGTTTTATCATCAACCTCGTTGAATTTAAACTGCTTATATTTCCCTACCAACCAATTATCTTACGCATACTTGACATTCACTTATGTAACACTGAAATATTTACATTGAGACCCCTGGTACAACGGAAAAAAACACAAACGTGTATGTTTTTCCAAATTGTTCTGAGCAAACGTACGGACACTTAAAAAGGCTATATTCCATTGCTTTGCATACTTCGATCCATGTTTCTTCCACAAAAACAATTCTCGGGAGCTCGAAAAACTTACTAAAAACCTTCTTTTCTAGGCTGATATTTCGTATTAAAATATTTCCAAGTCATTGGGCTCATTTTTTTTTTCTTTTTTTATTTAAAATAACTATGAAAGTAGTTTCGTCGTATTCGTAATATGAAATCCTGCAAAATTAGAAAAATTCGTAGAATTTTTCAATTTGGTAGCTTGTTTTTGGTGAAATTGTTATTGTCCCCGCGAAGGTCAAGTGGCTAACGTCACACTAACGCCCCGATTCTAGTGTGGTAACAACATTCATCACCACGGTAATGAAATCATTTGGCAACTTTTACACCCTTTTGGTATTCTACCCGCGAAAGTAGCCGGATAATTTTTTACCCACAAAAGTAGGTGGTTACATCGAAATAACCACACAACAGCTGTTGTTTAGAAAAAGACAAAACTGAAAAATAAAGAATTGTAAGCGCAAATAAGTAAAGATAATAGTAAAAAAGTGTTGCATATTGCTATACATATTTGTTTACATTATGTACTTTCACAGAATAAATTACAATATACCTATGTAGAAACTTTTCATGCATAATATGCATATACATCGTCCCGTTTATTCGTTATCCACGTATCTACAAGTGGGACATTATCGGTAAAGCGAACACGGTTGCCACACCATGTTTTCATTTGGAATCAAAATTCATCGAAAAAAGGACCAAATTTTTATTTTAGCTTATTCGTATAAAATAAAAATTTTAGGATGTGTCCATATAAAATTTTACTAAACATAGTGAAGACTTCCTTTTAATTCAAGCTGAACAAACAAATATATGTGTATGCAACCAAAAATGGTACTATATTTTGACATAGGATAAGTCTTTGTCTTTCACCAACCAAATGTTGTGAACCTCGTTTTGGTCACAAAGTTCTTGGTTCTAGCATTATGTTGTTGATTGAAATGAAATAAAATGTATAGTGCAGTTAGGTTTTAGTAAGAAACGGTTCAAAGTTTGCGTTCTGGGGTTGCTGCCGAACTATGTAAATCATAAATGAAACTAGGCAATTTTCTTAGTGCTATTTTTATAGATGCTTACTTTTTCCCTTAGCGTTTAAACTTCATATCAGAGCCTAGATTCAGTAAGTGTGAGTTTGGATACCAGGCCTCAGGGGTTCTGCTAGCACCTACGGGAATGATTTTATACAAAACATTTCTTCCGAAATCAAATCTCTTTAGCATTTGCTTCCTTCTGTCTTCGAGTTAAAATATTTCTTGTGCCAAGATACTTAGTTTTAAATTACCTTGCGTGGCTTAACACCACAATAGTCCTGGAATTCCTTGAACTCATTGATCTGGGTGAGAAAGATTTAAATATCAACGTGCCAAATTTCATTGTATAAGTTTTGAAAGTGTTAGGCTTACGGCAGAGTGCTCGCTATAAGCTATGCTAGGCGAGAAGCAATTTTTATTTTCATATATTTTACATAGTGTTGTATAACCGATCGAAATATCTAGCCGTTATTAATATTATTATAAAACAAGAGTTTTTTTGATTAGTCGGTTATTTCATCAACAATTAACGACAATGTGTTTGCCAACACTTTTCTTTTTAATGCCTGGCATAAATTATATCCTAGGTGAAATGTTATTGTTCTGGTACATTTTATTGATTGAGCAATTTTTTACGGTGAGAGTTCCATTGAAATAAATTCAAAATTTTATGGGGGCTAACGAAAGTGTGGCGAATTTGGGCAATATTGTGAATTTTTACCTGAGTGAAAAAGAAAGAAAAGTACCAATCGTCGCTACTGCCTAAAAAGGACCAAGACCATTTTTGGTCCAAATGGACCAACGTGGCAACCGTGAAAGCGAAGGAAAATACTGTTACGAATATTAGCAAAACTAAAGCTGGAGTCATTGGTGCCGTATGTTGTATCGCTGTATCCGTATCCCTAACGTAATCAGCTGTTTATCGTTACGACGGTAAACCAAAACCCAATTGGTTGGCTACGATACGGTTACGACCTTAGCGGCACCAATAATCGATTGCATTGATTCTCATAAGGTTGGTCGAATCAGCTGTTAAAAGGTTACCGATACGGTTACCGATAAAGCACCAATGTCTCCAGCTTAAGGAGTGATGCCATCTCTAAGCCGATGCTAAGCAGTGACGTGAATTCACATCCATAGATCAATCATTATGTATCTACAATTTAATATTTTTAGAAAAACTCGAGCTAGACCTTCGGTTTCAATGTCAATCTTTATTCTGCCTTTTAACAAAAGTGCTTCGCTCAATCAAACCCAAGCTCGATCCAATTTCACCAACTTTTACCGCTAGGCCATGCAACTCATAATTCAGTAGTTCTCTTCCAAAACAGGTTTTAAGTTAAGTGTGAGAGCGATGATGTTACTGCGCATGTCCCATCATAAAGTCGCTCTATCTTGGTCACGTCAAAGAGGATAAATATAATAAGAGCCGTCACTCGTTATTTTTTAGGCATTTACTCGATGTAAACTATGAGGTAGTCGCTACTTTTTTTTTGGGCGAGATGTTTATAAATGTCTTCTATACATTTTCATGGGGTATTTTTGTTTATTTTTCCGACTGTATTTAATTAATTATTTAATTCTCTTTCCAAAAAAACACGTTTGCATAAAGTGAGAACACCGCATGGATAAATGGAAGGCAATTCAAAAATGTCCTTCATAAAACAAAAGTAGCGACTACCTCATAGTTTACATCGAGTAAATGCCTAAAAAATAACGAGAGACGGCTCTTATTATATTGTAACGAATTTACTTGCAAATCCTCTTATTTGCAATCCTCTGCTAAGTTCGAATCACTAAACTGTTGAATAAATAACTCCAATATTGAATAATGGAAAAATGGCCTTTATTAAAGTACTTCACAATACACTCAACTGTGCAACGAATAGCTTGCTTAATAACCACACTGATTGATAGCTCAATGAAACTCTACTATTCAAAATAATACTGCTATTGCTCGCTAGATATCGTCTTAATCGCAACTGCATGACAACTCAAATCAAACTGAATTGCTTCTTACTCGCCTGCACCGCTTTTATAGTTTACGCTGCATACTTCTAGGCTCTTCGATTTCCAGAAGTTACTAGTTGTTTCGGCTACAAAATCGCCAGCCACAACTACGTGCACAAATTATTGCTCTCTCTTGTGACAACTCAGATAAGGTATATGCATGTGTTTGTAGTTTACAGTCTCCCGCACACACATAAGCGTATAAGTAAATTCATCGGTGTGTGACATCTCATCTCTTGCTGCCTTGTATGTAAATGTTGCTCGTCGGAATGTGTACATATGTGTAGACGCAATTATTTATTCGTTTATGTAGATACATAATGATTGAATTATTGATGTGCATTCACGTCACTGCTTAGATCGGCTTAGAGCTGGCAGCACTCCTTAGTTTTGCTAATATTCGTAACAATATTTATCCTCTTTGGTCACGTAGGCAAAAGTAGTGTTGTGTAGCGTAAGCTTAGCTTAAACAAAAATGTAGCATCAGCTAAGTGTACGAATTTGGCGAATTTGTGCGGATAGCCTTAAGTACTCTCCTTGTCGAGTTCGAAACGTCCCCGTTTCAGCTACTAAAAAGCTGTGGCTCAGAGGTCCGAATAGTTAGGTTCAAAATATGACTTGTTGGCCTATGTAGACCGGATCGTTATTCACAGCACGTTAAGATAGTAAATGGGTGGTTAAAGGCGTTATTAATGTTGAACGTGATAAGCTTGATTGAGCGTGAATTCCATATTTTTTAACAATAAATATCTTCGATCCTTATACTATTATTACAAGTAACCATTTCTTAAAATTAAAAAAATAAATGTAACTATTCAATGAATGGTGAAAATTAAACTTAGTTTAAAGAGTCTATTTACAATTCTTATTTTATCAGGAAGTTGTAAATAATCAAAACTGATAATATATTTCCACGAATTAAACTCTCATAAGAAACAAAAAGGCTCAACAACACTTATCGCAAGTTGCTTTTATGAATGATTTTTCCATCGATCAAGACCGTACAGCCTAGATCCTTTTCCACAACTTTTTCAACAAATATCTTGTTAAATTTATTTCCTAGACGTCTATTTCTCCTCAAAAATACTTTCTCGCCAGGCTCATAGGTTTTCATTTTATTATTTTTATTCTGTCTACCTAAACCTTTCTCCTGCTCTTGACACAATCTTTCGCGTATCATTTCCAAATCTTCATTTGAACAATTATGAATAATCTCGATAGGTTTAGCGTTTGTTATAGAATGAATGGTGTTGTTGTACTTATGAGTAGCCAACAGCACCAGATCAATAGTCTCGCTCAGCTGTTGTTGTTCTCTTATGCAACGGGCTATTTCCATCAAGGTTGAATGGAATCTTTCAACCTGCCCATTACTTTGGCTATGTAACGTCGGAATAAAAAATTGTTCGATCGAAAAGTTATCTCTAAGAAGAGTTTTAATTGTCATCGAATGAAAGGCTTTCTCATTGTCTGAAACAATAGTTTTGGTGTTTTTAAATATTAGAAGTGTTTCTAGCAAGGCTTCCTTAATATCTAATGTAGAGCGCGATTGAATGGGTTTGACTACAGCGTATTTCGAAAACTTATCCATACAGGTTAGGAAATGTTGTTTGTCTGTAAAAAATATATCCATGTGTAAGATCTCGCCAGGCATCTTTGGAATAGGTGTTTTGCCTATTTCGAGATTTACCGGTTTACGCTGATATTTATTTTCTAGACATATCTTACAGTTCGTAATGATAGTCTTTAACATTTTTTGATATTTGGGAAATAATATTCTCGAGAAATTTGTTTAAAATTCTCTTGCAGACACCGGTGTGCGCGGTTATGCTCCGCAACGACTGTTTCTAATTGATCCGTTTTATTTGTCAAATCTATCACAAAAATTTCTGTGTGGAGAAATTTCACTCCCGGGAAAAGAGAAACTAAATCATTTTGTATTTCGGAAAGTGTTGGAAGATCACAATGAATCGCATTCAAATTATTTGGATTTATTACGGTTTTAAGACATTCAAACAAGTTTTCGAGCGAATCGAAGGAAATTGTATGCCGGACATGTTTTTGAAAAATAATTTTTGTTACTTTATTTAGGTATGACGCTTTTGTGAGTATTAGTTGGTTTTTAAATTGATTTATAGGGCATTTCACCGTTTTTACAACATTACTCAATGATTCCTCACTATGAGCCGTATCCATTGACTCACTCATATTATTGATGAATTGTCTGGAGAGCGCATCTGCCACCTTGTTTTCACTTCCTGGCTTATAATGAACCGTTGGAGCAAACTCTTCGACGAAAGCACGCCACCTTTTCATTTTAGTGTTAGGATTTTTATCCGAAATTGAAAAGATAAGCGGCTGGTGGTCTGTAAAAGTATGGATGTTTTTGACGCCATATAGATAGTGCCGAAGGGTCTTCAATGCCCAAACTATAGCTAGTAGCTCACGCTGATTGGTGGCATAATTTTGTTCTGTTCGAGAAAGCGTTCGGGAAATCATGGTTATAGTCCTATTTTTCTGGGACAACACGGCGCCTAAAGCATTTGAAGACGCATCTGTGGTGAGATCGAAAGGGCAGCTAAAATCCGGGTATTGGAGCAAAACATCTTCAGAAGCAAGAATTTTCTTAACTCTATTGAAGGGGGACATGGCTTCGGAGTCCAATTTTATTTGGACTTTTTTTTGATTTGTTAGCTTCTACGTGCCCATTCTCTCCTCGCAAATATTTCGTCAGCGGTTTGACGATAGCTGCATAATCTTTAACGAATCTGCGGTAATATCCCGCAAGACCAAGAAAGGATCGCAGAGAGCGTAAAGTTTCTGGAACTTTATAATTTAAAATATCGTTGATTTTGTTTGGACAAGTTCTTAATCCATTCTGCGACACTACAAATCCTAAAAACTCCACTTCTTTTTGGAAAAATTTGGACTTTTCGGGCGAAACTCTCATAACGGCAGTTTCCAATTTGTTTAAAATTCTATTAATGTGATTTAGATGTAAATGCTCGTTAGGTGAAAAGATAATAATATCATAGATGTTTATGCAGGCCTTACCGATTTCATCGCGCAGAATATCATCTATGGCTCGCTGAAAAATGCTTGGGGCATTTTTCAAACCAAATGGCAAGCGGCAAAATTCGTACTTGCCATTATTTACACTGAATGCTGTTTTTGGTCTATCTTTCTCGCGCAAATTAATTTGGTGAAATCCTGACTTCAAATCTAGAGTGGAGAAGAACTTTGATTTTCCTAAATTGGACAGGGTGACAGAAGTGTCCGGTATGGGATATCGATCAGAGATGGTGTTTTCGTTAATTTTCCGAAAGTCTATCACCATACGTAGTTTATGTTTGCCATTTCCGTCAAGACTCTTTTTTTGATACTACGTGGACGGGCGAATTATAGGGTGAACACGATTTGTGAATTATGCCGTCTCCTAGGAGTGATTTTATTTCTGAATTTATGAACTCTGCTGCTGAAATTGGGTATGGGTAACTTTTGCTAAAAATTGGGTTGTCTGTAGTGGTACGAATTGTAGCCTCGACATTGGTATTGTAGGGTAGGGCACGATTTGGGTGAGCAAACGCATTAGTGTTTTTATTAATTAATTGACGAAAGTCATTTTGAACATTGGCAGGCACGGAATCATCGTTAATTGTGATCAAGTTGACTTGATTGCAACAAAGATGCTGAAGTTTTACCTTACCATCCCGATAATATAAATACCCTGCATTAATATCAATTTTTGAGCAAATTTCCCTTAGGAAGTCATAACCAATTATGCCGTTGAACGTTTTTAGATTATCAAGTAAATAAAAAGTCGAGGTGTGGTTGAGAACATTAACCAAACATTTTTTGTCTACAAATTTTTTCCATTTATTAATTTTAGCGTAAATGGAGTTTTCATTTCCTTAACACCGTCGAGAAATTGAAAATTCTTAATAAAATTTTTGGAAGTACCTGTTTCTATTAATATTTTGAGCTCCTGACCATTCGCAGTAGTTTTGGTGATGAAAGGTAGGAGCGACTTCAGTTTAAAAAAATTATTTCAGAATTATTTTTAGAATCGCATGTATGATTAGGCTCTTCCAAGTAACTTTTAAAATTGGAGCTATCATAGTCGTCGTAGTGTTCTTCGTTTTCAGATTCATCAGAAACTATGCCAATATTGTCTGGCATATAATTAACTCGCTGTGTCTTTCCACCGGGTCTCTGGAAAGAACCGGATGGCTCACGAGGACGTTTGAATACGACTGCTTGATTGGGGTTTTTAGAAATGGTTGCACTATTTGGACTGGCATTGTGTTTTCGATAGATGGATGTGACATGGTCAACATCCATTGGACTCGGTTTATTGTTATGATTTGATAAACGCTTTGGTTCATTTTGTGGATAAAAATTATATTGGGGCATTGTTGCTCTTACTTTGTTTGGTTTGACTGAACTACCCATTGCAAAGGTTTGGGCGAAATCATAGCGCTTGTGACTCATCTCAAGCTCCTGTGCTACGGCCAAGGCAGTGGGCAGATCCTTTGGTGACGAGGAAAATAAGATGTCACATAGCGGACGGCGAAGACCTGAAATGAATACTCGTAGAGCGTTTGCTCTTGCACGATCATTTAGAGCCTTTATAACTTCGTCGTTGCCACTATTCGTCATTATTTGCTTATTTATGATAAGCTCAGATGTTTGCCCACCGACTCATAGTAGTCTGCAATTGACAAATGGCCTTGCCTTAGAATACTTAGTTCAGTTTCCAGAACATGAACTGGTCTTTTATCTGCATAGGTTTGGCCTAACCTAGCGATTATTGCCTTAAAATTGAGCACAGTATTGAAAGACGACAGTGTTGAATTCGCTGCACCCGTAATTTTATTTCGGAAAATACCCATTGCCACATAATATTTTTCGGAACTTTCAGGGTAGTAATTAATGGCAAAGGAGGCAGCGGAGCGCCAAGCTGGGTAACACGAGGCATCGCCACTAAATTCGGGTAGAGACTTGACTAAGTCTAAACTAGCATTTCCTGACTCTATTAAAGGGTTAATTGCGACGGGTTGGTAGGGTTCAACACATGGTGGTTTAAGGCGATTTAAGGCTAGAGTAAGTTCGTCAACTTGGGCCTTGAATTCTGCCCTAGCACGCTCGGTTGAGGTTCTTACAATTTCTAAAACTTGCTCTCTTGTGATTTCCATTCTGCAGAAACTAAAGAAAGCACTATACGACGATTTCCTGATGTCTGTAAGCACTTTAACAACTACATGTAAACTGAACAATCTAAGGTTCGTTTTTCGCACTATTTAAAATGTGTATTTTTACAGCCGTAAAAGTTAAAAGACTGGGGGTACTATTTCGTTATCCAAAATTCGTATACCCTGTTTTAAACGAGGGTATGTTACGTAATCTGAAAAATTATGTTCCTACGTTTAAAAATAATTCACGGAAATCTATGTTTCTTTTCGCCTGATACAGCAATTATTTGGTTTGAAAAAGCAGTTTTTTTTTTTTTAATTGGAATGAAAAATTCTATGCGAACATTTCCAACAAGAAAATATTTAGCAAATATTGCTTTAGAACACGTGTATGTTACGTAAGTTGAGAACTAAGTTTCAATAATTTTGCACAAATGCAGTGAAATCTTTTTATCGCCTGATATAGCGATTTTTAATTTTCTAAATTTGTGGTTTTTAAAGATGGAAATACAAATTGATGAAAAAAATAAATTTTTGTTGTTTTTTTTACGCAAGTATGTTGAACTTTTTCAGTTTTTAACACGTGTATTTTTCGTTATTTGGCAACTAAGTTTCTATAATTTTTCACAAATGCAGTGAAATCTTTTTATCGCCTGATATAGCGATTTTTAATTTTCTAAATTTGTGGTTTTTAAAGATGGAAATACAAATTGATGAAAAAAATAAATTTTTGTTGTTTTTTTTTTTACGCAAATATATTGAACCTTTTTCAATTTTGAACACGTTTATGTTACGTAATTGGGAAGAAATTTCGTCTCAATACGACACGAAAAGGGACTATTAACACTTAAGTCTCCCAATTTTTTAAATAAAAATTTATATTCTATTTCTCACATGAAATGATTATCAGTTTTAATTATTACTTACATATGTCATTACAAAAACTGGTTCAAAAAATTTAAAGTTAATATAAATGCTTCTTATATGGAATTCCACAATATCCACAATTGTCCAAGTAAGTGTAGGCGAAAAATTGCTGATTCACTGCTCCAAATATCTCATGCGGTTGAATTGTGATCCTGGTTCTTTTGTGACCTGTCGCTTTGTTCGTCCTTCCTTATAGGAATTATTCTTGTAGAATTGGTCAGTGCGGTTGACCATTTGAAACAAGTTGAGAAATATTTATTGGACAGGCCCCACACTTGGGCGCCACTTAATATTTTTAGAAAAACTCGAGCTAGACCTTCGGTTTCAATGTCAATCTTTATTCTGCCTTATAAGAAAAGTGCTTCGCTCAATCAAACCCAAGCTCGATCCAATTTCACCAACTTTTACCGCTAGGCCATGCAACTCATAATTCATTAGTTCTCTTCCAAAACAGGTTTTAAGTTAAGTGTGAGAGCGATGTCCCATCATAAAGTCGCTCTATCTTGGTCACGTAGGCAAAAGTAGTGTTGTGTAGCGTAAGCCTAGCTTAAACAAAAATGTAGCATCAGCTAAGTGTACGAATTTGGCGAATTTGTGCGGATAGCCTTAACTTACATAAACGAAACAATAATTGTGTCTACACCATTGTACCATGTACGTATACGAGCAGCGGAGAGTCAATGCACAAACTCATGCATATATCTGAGATACTCATATAAGTATGCAATGAGAAAAACTATAAAATTCTGCAATTGTAGTTACAGCTGAGAAGTTTGAAAGCTGCTGGACTAGTAGATTCTGGAAGCGCCTAGAAAATGTATAAAATTGTGCAATTGTAGTTACAGCTGAGAGGTTTGAGAGCTGCTGGACTAGTAGATTCTGGAAGCGCCTAGAAGATGTATAAAATTGTGCAATTGTAGTTACAGCTGAGAAGTTTGAGAGCTGCTAGACTAGTAGATTCTGGAAGCGCCTAGAAGATGCGAAGGTTGAAATCAAAGAGTATAAAAGGCGACAATTTTAGAGGCGCTGGAATTCAGTTTGATTTGAGTTGTCAAGCAGTTGCGACTAAGACGATATCTAGCGAGCAATAGCAGCATTATTTTGAAAGTCAGTTTCATTTAAGCTATCAGTTTGGTTATTAAGCTATTCGTTGCACAGTTTGAGTGTTATTGTGAAGTATTTTAATAAAGGCCATTTTTCCATTATTCAATATTGGAGTTATTTATTCAACAGTTTAGCGATACGAACCTAGCAAAAGGGCAAATAAGAGGATTTGCAGCAAATTCGTTACAATACCCATCAAATTTCTCCACAGAAACTGGTGAGTTTTTCGGTGATGACAGCGTTACCACTTGGGCCAGAATCGCGGATAAAAGAACTGGTATCGATATTCGGTTACATAATGTTCTGGGTACTATTTTACCGGTAACGCTCAGAATCGGGGCGTAAATGGAACTACCTCCATTTTTTGTATCATGCTATAAATAGTAAATATTCTGTTTTTGGTAATCTTTATAGCCTTGTGCGTTTATGTCATGTTAATAATAATGAGCTTAAAGGCCGTGGTTAAATAAAACACAAAAAATATTTCGGCTTCAGTCTGAAGCCATCTTCAGGAACTTGTGGTTATTCTTGATCGACTCAAGATTAAAGAATCAAGAATAACCACAAGTTCCTGAAGATGGCGTCAGACTGAAGCCGAAATATTGACAAATTAAAAAAACCAATGAAATTTTAAACATTGTGTTTTATTTAACCACGGCCTTTAAGCTCATTATTATTAACATAACGTAAATATTCTGTGTTAATTTTATTTTCAGCTCTTAGTCCAAAAAACATTTAGTTGATGTGGCAAAAATTTTTATACTCAGTTGAGCAGAGCTCACAGAGTATATTAAGTTTGATTGGATAACGGTTGGTTGTACATATATAAAGGAATCATGATAGATATAGACTTCCATATACCAAAATAATCAGGATCGAAAAAAAATTTGATTGAGCCATGTCCGTCCGTCCGTCCGTCCGTCCGTTAACACGATAACTTGAGTAAATTTTGAGGTATCTTGATGAAATTTGGTATGTAGGTTCCTGAGCACTCATCTCAGATCGCTATTTAAAATGAACGATATCGGACTATAACCACGCTCACTTTTTCGATATCGAAAATTTCGAAAAACCGAAAAAGTGCGATAATTCATTACAAAAGACAGCTAAAGCGACGAAACTTGGTAGATGAGTTGAACTTATGACGCAGAATAGAAAATTAGTAAAATTTTGGACAATGGGCGTGGCACCGCCCACTTTTAAAAGAAGGTAATTTAAAACTTTTGGAAGCTGTAATTTGGCAGTCGTTGAAGATATCATGATGAAATTTGGCAGGAACGTTACTCCTATTACTATATGTACGCTTAATAAAAATTTGCAAAATCGGAGAAGGACCACGCCCACTTTTAAAAAAAAATTTTTTTTTAAGTAAAATTTTAACAAAAAATTTAATATCTTTACAGTATATAAGTAAATTATGTCAACATTCAACTCCAGTAATGATATGGTGCAACAAAATACAAAAATAAAAGAAAATTTCAAAATGGGCGTGGCTCCGCCCTTTTTCATTTAATTTGTCTAGGATACTTTTAACGCCATAAGTCGAACAAAAATTAACCAATCCTTTTGAAATTTGGTAGGGGCATAGATTTTATGACGTTAACTGTTTTCTGTGAAAATGGGCGAAATCGGTTGATGCCATGCCCAGTTTTTATACACAGTCTTCCGTCTGTCCTTCCGCATGGCCGTTAACACGATAACTTGAGCAAAAATCGACATATCTTTAATGAACTTAGTTCACGTGCTTACTTGAACTCTCTTTATCTTGGTATGAAAAATGAACGAAATCCGACTATGACCACGCCCACTTTTTCGATATCGAAAATTACGAAAAATGAAAAAAATGCCATAATTCTATACCAAATACGAAAAAAGGGATGAAACGTGGTAATTGGATTGTTTTATTGACGCGAAATATAACTTTAGAAAAAACTTCATAAAATGATTGTGACACCTACCATATTAAGTAGAAGAAAATGAAAAGGTTCTGCAGGGCGAAATAAAAAACCCTTAAAATCTTGGCAGGTATTACATATATAAATAAATTAGCGGTATCCAACAGATGATGTTCTGGGTCACGCTGGTCCATATTTTGGTCGATATCTGGAAAACGCCTTCACACCACTCCCTTTTAAAACTCTCATTAATACCTTTAATTTGATACCCATATCGTACAAACTCATTCTAGAGTCACCCCTGGTCCACCTTTATGGCGATATCTCGAAAAGGCGTCCACCTATAAAACTAAGCCCCACGCCCTTTTAAAATACTCATTAACACCTTTCATTTGATACCCATATCGTACAAACATATTCTAAAGTCACCCCTGGTCCACCTTTATGGCAATATCTCGAAAAGGCGAACACCTATAGAACGAAGGCCCACTCCGTTTTAAAATACTCATTAACTCCTTTCCTTTGATACCCATATTGCACAAACGAATTCTAGAGTCACCCCTGGTCAACCTTTATGGCGATATCTCGAAACGGCGTCCACCTATGGAACTAAGGATTACTCCCTTTTAACATACTCATTAACACCTTTCTTTTGATACCCATATTGTACAAACAAATTCTAGGGTCGCCCCTGCTCCACCTTTATGGCGATATCTCGAAACGGCGTCCACCTATGGAACTAAGGATTACTCCCTTTTAAAATACTCATTAACACCTTTCTTTTGATACTAATATTGTACAAACAAATTCTAGGGTCACCCCTCCACCTTTATGGCGATATCTTGAAAATGCGACCACCTATACAACAACCACCACCCCCTTTTAAAACCCTCATTAGTACCTTTAATTTGATACCCATATCTTACAAACACATTCTAGAGTCACCCCTGGTCCACCTTTAGGCGATATTTCGAAACGGCGTCCATCTATAGAACTAAGGCCCACTCCTTTTTAAAATACTCATTAACACCTTTCGTTTGATGCCCATATTGTACAAACAAATTCTAGGGTCACCCCTGGTCCACCTTTATGACGATATCTCGAAACGGCGTCCACCTATGGAACTAAGGATTATTCCCTTTTAAAATACTCATTAACACCTTTCTTTTGATACCCATATTGTACAAACAAATTCTAGGGTTACCCCTGGTCCACCTTTATGGCGATATCTCGAAACGGCGTCCACCTATGGAACTAAGGCCCACTCCCTTTTAAAATACTCATTAACACCATTCGTTTGATGCCCATATTGTACAAACAAATTCTAGGGTCACCCTGGTCCACCTTTGTGGCGATATCTCGAAAATGCGACCACCTATACAACAACCACCACTCCCTTTTAAAACCCTCATTAGTACCTTTAATTTGATACCCATATCTTACAAACACATTCTAGAGTCACCCCTGGTCCACCTTTATGGCGATATTTCGAAACGGCGTCCATCTATAGAACTAAGGCCCACTCCTTTTTAAAATACTCATTAACACCTTTCGTTTGATGCCCATATTGTACAAACAAATTCTAGGGTCACCCCTGGTCCACCTTTATGACGAAATCTCGAAACGGCGTCCACCAACTAAGGATTACTCCCTTTTAAAATACTAATTAAAACCTTTCTTTTGATACCCATATTGTACAAACAAATTCTAGGGTCACCCTGGTCCACCTTTGTGGCGATATCCCGAAACGGCGTCCACCTATGGAACTAAGGCCCACTCCCTTTTAAAATACTCATTAACACCATTCGTTTGATGCCCATATTGTACAAACAAATTCTAGGGTCACCCCTCCACCTTTATGGCGATATCTTGAAAATGCGACCACCTATACAACAACCACCACTCCCTTTTAAAACCTTCATTAGTACCTTTAATTTGATACCCATATCTTACAAACACATTCTAGAGTCACCCCTGGTCCACCTTTATGGCGGTATTTCGAAACGGCGTCCATCTATAGAACTAAGGCCCACTCCTTTTTAAAATACTCATTAACACCTTTCGTTTGATGGCCATATTGTACAAACAAATTCTAGGGTCACCCCTGGTCCACCTTTATGACGAAATCTCGAAACGGCGTCCACCTATGGAACTAAGGATTACTCCCTTTTAAAATACTCATTAAAACCTTTCTTTTGATACCCATATTGTACAAACAAATTCTAGGGTCACCCCTGGTCCACCTTTATGGCGATATCTCGAAACGGCGTCCACCTATGGAAGTAAGGATTATTCCCTTTTAAAATATTCATTAACACCTTTCTTTTGATACCCATATTGTACAAACAAATTCTAGGGTCACCCCTGGTCCACCTTTATGGCGATATCTCGAAAAGGCGACCACCTATACAACAACCACCACTCCCTTTTAAAACCCTCATTAATACCTTTAATTTGATACCCATATCGTACAAACACATTCTAGAGTCACCCCTGGTCCACCTTTATGGCGATATTTCGAAACGGCATCCACCTATAAAACTAAGGCCCACTCACTTTTAAAATACTCATTAACACCATTCGTTTGATGCCCATATTGTACAAACAAATTCTAGGGTCACCCTGGTCAACCTTTGTGGCGATATCTCGAAACGGCGTCCACCTATGGAACTAAGGCCCACTCCCTTTTAAAATACTCATTAACACCTTTCTTTTGATACCCATATCGTACAAACGCATTCTAGAGTCAACCCTGATCCACATTTATGGCGATATCCCTAAATGGCGTCCACCTATAGAACCATGGCCCTCTTAAAAAACTCTTTAATACCATCCATTTGATACACATGTCATACAAACACATTCCAGGGTTTCCCACGGTTAATTTTCCTACATGGTTATTTTCCCTTATGTTGTCACCATAGCTCTCAACTGAGTATGTAATGTCCGGTTACACCCGAACTTAACCTTCCTTACTTGTTTTTTATGTAATCGATCAATAATGATTCATGAATGAGACGTCATTAATTCAAATTAATCAAATGTATCAGTGCATTTTTTATAGGGGGCCCGTAAGTTGTTTAGTCCCGGGCCCGGATTTTCTCTCATGGCTCAATTATATGGTTTTCTCAAGTCATCAGCTGATTTAATTTTTTTCACATCACTGATATAGGGATTGTCAAATAGAGATGGAAGACGCAAAATGTAACCAACACATTGACAATTATTTACTTACGCGATGGTAAATTATTTAAAAAAAAAAGTTTCACATCACTTTAAGTTATTGTTTTTAGAGAATGCATCTAATTTAGCGCATTATTTCCCCACAACACATACAAATTGCAAAGTTTTATGCTTTCTTGCCATTCCATTAGCCTAACACCAACACGCAGATTTTGACAATCTGAGCAAAGGTATATTGTTGATGTAGAGATGAGCCAACCATATCGTTTAACTATGGTTTGAGTAAAGCGGTGGGAAAACACGTTGCTGAACGAGTTTGTACCTTTTTCCAGGTCTTGAATCCAGGATTTTCAGTGTGCTAAGCTCGCTACCACCGTACCACGGTGGACGCCTAGCCTTGCTCTGTTAACTAAAAATGATTAATGCCACCTTAAAAATGCCAATGAAAACTGTTAAAATAGTATATTTCCGTCAACATTATAATAATAGTGGCTGTTGCTATTACAGAGATTTCTGTGGCACAATAGTCATAAAAATAAAGTTAGCGTAAGTTTTTCTTTAAAATTAGCTGATACATATGCATTATGGGCCGTTGAAATGACTAATGAAATCAGTTCTTTAAGCAGAACAAGTAAGGAAGGCTAAGTTCGGGTGCAACCGAACATTACATACTCAGCTGAGAGCTTTGGAGACAAAATAAGGGAAAATCACCATGTAGGAAAATGAACCTAGGGTAACCCTGGAAGGTGTTTGTATGACATGGGTATCAAATGGAAGGTATTAAAGAGTATATTAAAATGGAGTGGGCCATAGTTCTATAGGTGGACGTCATTTTGGGATGTCGCCATTAAGGTGGACCAGGGGTGACTCTAGAATGTGTTCGTACGATATTGGTATCAAATGAAAGGTGTTAATTGTAGTTCCAATATTGAAATATAAAAGGAACTATTTTTATGTAATAATTAATATATTTTTAATTGAATCGTTAGTACAAAAATTGAATTTTTACAAGAATGAAAATTTTTGAAGTAAGTCAATTCAAAATTGAAAACAAAAAATACATGAATACATTTAAAAAATAATAACAAAATTACAAAGTAAAATATTGTAAAGTTAAAATTATAAACAAACCCTACAATACTCCCCCTTCAAGAAAAATCAACATCAAACAAATTAAAAGTAACTCTCTTTTTTTATTTATATTATAATTATAAGCTTTTATTTAGTTTCACTTTTGTTGTCTGTAATGGAATATTGCAAGTTAAATTTGATACACTTCCCGGTGTCCGATTGAGCTGAAATTTTGCACACATGTATAACTCCGATGACAATGCAATATTACTTTGTTAGAATTCGATAAATTAATCGATAACACAGTTATCGGTAAAGATTTGTATTTACTTTGGCATAACAGCCTAAGTTCCATACAAACCCGGCGGTACCTATCCGTGGATTGTGATATTTGGACGTGTTGAATCACGCGTGTCACTCGTGGTGATTCTCAACGCTTGCGAAAAGCGGAGACACAACCCTCTGTTGTATTTCTGTGTATAACTAACATAGTTTTAAGGCTGTTTAACTCTGTAATCTTTTCTGTAATTTATTTTGCTTTTGGAAAAATTACCTATTTGAAAAAAGCTGGCTGAAAAATATTGGCATAACAGCTTAAGTTAATCAAGAATGGAAAAACTTTGAAAATTTGAGCAGATGTGGCAATTTCGCGTGTCCCTTGAACGAAATATTGACAATCTATTGATCATCGCTAGGAAATTAGCGACATTCCATCAACTTAGCAGCACTTTAGCAATACTACTGTTATTATTTGGCCGCTCAAACACACCCATATTAATTGTGCATTAAATTTAAAATATACAACTCAAAAATGACTCCGGTTGTTATGTCCGCAGCATTTATTTGATGCAAATACAACAAAATAATTTACACGGCCAAAGCCATAATAATTTGCACGGGTCATCAATTCTTTCTCTGATTCAAAAGCTGAACTACCAGCGCTACCGCCATCAGCTCAGTGTCATCATTGCCAGTAGCGCCAATAACACCAAACTCGTGCCTGACACACAAAAGTCGTTTCACTCAATAGCGCAAGTGAAATGTACTACGCACTCACTACTAAGTAGCTTTAAAAATTCGATTGGAGTCATTTCGTCAATGAGCTACCATTGAGCTGGCACCGCATTGGCACCGCACGAATGTCCAGGCTCATGACTTTGTTAATCCAGATGGTGAAAACGAAGACTCAAAGGAATGCAACCTTGCAAACAACAGCCGTCATTTTCAAAGTGTAAAAATTCTGTGATACAACGAACGCTAATACTGTTTACACACAGAAACTTAATGATCTCATTTCACCTGCTAATGAAATCGTAAATTTTTTGCTTTCACACAGAAGTAACTGCTCGATTAGTATGAAAGATGAAACAGACAATCATGGCGGAACGATACAAGGTGGGAGCATGGTGACATACCTACAACAAAAAAAATTCCATGTACTTGTAAATTCGATGGACAAATGTCAAAATCGTACTGCGCCGGTAGTTGATGTATCAAATCAAATAAAAAAGGTTATAATCAGCTGTTCGATGCGGCCACCTTGTATCCTTCCGCCGTGCAGACAATGACATTTGCTTTGACAAATGGCATTTTTAAGCACTGAACACATCAAAAACTAAGAAGCGGAACGCGGCCAACAGAGTTGCATTGTGCTTTTGACTTCATTAGGCATTCGATTAGCTACTAATGAAATAATTATAGATTTGAATTTTGTAGGGAAGATTGAGCTCAATAAGCGTCTTAATGTAGAAAACTGCCTTTATTATTCAATAAGCCGTCTGTGTGAAAATAGTATATCGCCGTTAGGCTGTTATCGGTAAGTGTTGCATACTTTTCTGCGCACTTGATTTTGTTTTACAGATTTTTGGCGATGGAATTTTAGCTAAGCGAAAGTAGGAATTTTATTTTAAAACAGATTTAACCCACAGATGAGAGATCTGCAATAAGTAGTTGTAAACTGAACGCGGCATAGGCAAAGTTAAGTTATTTAACACTGTTTGACACAATTTTATATGCGCTCTCTGTCAAAAATGCTTCAACTAACTTAGTCACATTTTATTTCGATTATGAATATGCCCCAATATATTCGGATTATGATATAATAAAATTAAAGAAAAAAATAAAATTAAAGAAAAAAACTTTTTTAAAAATAAGCTTTTATTATTGGTTAATAAAATTAACTAAAAAGTAAGTTGATGCATTAAAAGAAATGGATAGAATGAGAAACGTTACAAATAACTAAGTAAAGATTACGTAACTAATTTAAACAATATTTTACCCTACTAAAAATTAAAAAAATTTGCTATTTAAATTAAATTTAAGAAAAAGGCTTTTCTAAGAATTACTTGTTAATAAAACGAACTAAAAAGTAAAAAATAAAATTAAAGAAAAAAACTTTTTTAAAAATAAGCTTTTATTATTGGTTCATAAAATTAACTAAAAAGTAAACAATAAATTGACTCTAAAGAAATATTACACTTTATAAGTTCATTGTAAGCTTTAACGATAATTAGGCTTTTTCGTCTGTGACAAAAGAATTCTATATTGTACATAATTATATATTTTTAACATTAAAACTTTACACCTAAATTATTAAACCTTACAGTTTATATCACAGTCCTAATTGTTCTAATAAAAGCGTGTTACATTGCGATAGCAAGAAAAGGAGATCCTAAATGTTCTTAATTATACCATCAAAATTCAACACGTTTTTTATTAGAACAATTAGAACTGTGATATAAACTGTAAGGTTTAATAATTTAGGTGTAAAGTTTTAATGTTAAAAATATATAATTATGTACAATATAGAATTCTTTTGTCACAGACGAAAAAGCCTAATTATCGTTAAAGCTTACAATGAACTTATAAAGTGTTATATTTCTTTAGAGTCAATTTATTGTTTACTTTTTAGTTAATTTTATGAACCAATAATAAAAGCTTATTTTTAAAAAAGTTTTCTTTAATTTTATTAAGTGTATTATTAGTGTTGTTTGTATCTGTTGTTTCAATTATTGCTGGTTTTAATCTGTCAATTGGAATAGCTTTAATAGTATCATTGATTTCCAATTTAAAATATTTTCGTTGTTTTTCCACAATTTTGTAAGGTCCCTCATATGGTTGCTGTAATGAGCGTTTATCTATAACTCGAACAAATGCAAATTTACATGTTTGAAGATCTTTTGGAACATAAATTCCTGTATCACAATTTCTATGATGACTTAAATTTGATTTAATATTCCGAAAATGTTCACGTAAACTACTTAAAATTTTAGTTGATGAATTATTCTCAGCTGATGGAACAACAAGTTCCCCCGGTAAACGTACATTTTGACCAAAAACCATTTCCGCTGGTGTAGCTGAAATATCCTCTTTGTAAATAGATCGCAACCCAAGTAGTATGACAGGTAACTCGTCATACCAATTGTTTGATCCATCTCTAGCCATTATAGTAACTTTTAGCTGCCTATGAAACCTTTCAACCATACCATTTCCTTGAGGGTGATAAGCCGAAGTAGTAATATGATGACTACCGAGTAATTTGGTTAACTCTAAAAACAATTTTGATGTGAATTGGCTACCTTGGTCGTTGGTTATTTTCAATGGAACTCCAAAACGAGATATATATTCTTTGAAAAATTTGTTCGCAATTGTTGACGCTGAAATATCTTTTAGAGCATTGCCTCTGGCCAACGAGTAAATCTATCAATTATTGTTAAAATAAAACGATGTCCTTTCGAAATAGGTAACGGTCCAACTATATCTAGATGTATATGCTCAAATATATTCTTAGGAATGGGAATTTTGACAACAGGAGACTTTGTGTGACGATAAACTTTGGATTTTTGACAGTTAATACACTCTTTTGACCAACTATTAATATCTTTAGTCATGTTAGGCCAAACATATTTTTTAATTATGAGTCGCCGTGTAGCCCTTGTACCAGGATGTGCAATTCCATGCAGCATGTCAAATACCGTCTTCCGTAATTTACTCGGTACAAATGGTCTAGGTATATCTCCAGAAACTTCACACCAAATATTGAAATTTAATATAGGTATATTAATTAACTTCAAATTTAAAAATTGTATTTTAGATATTAGTTCGTTTAAATCTCTGTCATTTTGTTGTTCGCTTTGTAAAATTTTGAAATTCAGCTCTGTATTGTGTATTGCATTAACCTCGAAAGCTCTAGATAGCGTATCTGCTACAACATTGGATTCTCCTTTAATGTATTGTATGTCATCAGTAAATTGTGCTATAAACTCCAAATGTTTCGTTTGTCTGGGACTCCGTTCTGTTTTTGAATTTATAGCTGTAGTTAAAGGTTTGTGGTCCGTAAAAACTGTAAATTGTCGTCCTTCCAAAAGATATCGAAAATGTTTTATATTTAAATAAATTGCCAATAATTCCCTATCAAATGCGCTGTACTTAATTTCGGTTGGAGAAAGTTTTTTAGAAAAAAATGCAAGAGGTTCAATTTTGTTATTATATGTTTTTTGTATAACACCACCAATAGCCGTATTAGATGCATCTACTGTTAAAGATAATTTGGCATCTTTGTTAAAATGATTTAACAATATCGTAGATGCAAATTTATCCTTAATGCATTCAAAAGCTTCACTCGATATATCGTCCCATATTAAAGTTTTGTCACGTTTCTTACTTGTTCTGTTAATTAGATCATAAATTTTGTTCGTAAATTCTGCTAATTTTGGAATATATGTATCTATGGTAATAGTTTACCATGCCTATAAATTTTTGGGCTTGCTTAACTGATTTCGGACGTTCGAAATTGCGAATAGCTGCTACCTTTTCGTAAGAAGGTCGAATACCTGTACCAGAAATATTATGTCCTAAAAAGTCTATATTTGATACGCCAAAAGTACATTTACTTGGTTTAATGTTTAAACCGTACTCTGAAAGGCGTTGAAAAAGTATACGCAAATGTTTTAAATGTTGTTCTTCGTCTTTACTTGCAATAAGTAATATAAGAATATACAAAATCTAAGTCACTGACTATTTCGTTAATGAATCTTTGGAAAGTTTGTGCAGAATTTCTAAGTCCGAAGGGCATTCGCATGAATTCAAACATACCGAAAGGAGTTGTAATCGCAGTTTTATAAATGTCTTCCTCAGCCATAGGAATTTGGTGATATGCTCTAACTAAATCTAATTTCGAAAATATATTTTTATTACGAAGATTCATATTAAAATCCTGAATGTGTGGTAAAGGATAACGATCCGGCACAGTTACAATATTTAATCTCCTAAAATCACCGCAAGGACGCCAGTCATTCAACTCTTTTTTTAGGTACTAAGTGAAGTGGAGATGCTACTGAAAAATTTGAAGGCCGACAAATGCCTGTTTTAACTAAAAAATCAAATTCCGTTTTAGCGACTTTGTATTTTATCGGATCTAAGCGCCTGGGTCTAGAAAATGGAAGACTACCTTCCGTTACAAGTCGATGTACCGTTGTATGTTTAACAGGTTTCGTATAATCTGGTTCTGCAAAAAGTGACGGAAACTCTCTTAATAATTTCGTAAATTTATTATCAACCGTAAATAACTTTGGTAAAGGAATGTCACAAAAAGAAGAAATGGTATTGACCGAAAGATTTGTTAAGGGATCCACTAATCGCTTATGTTTCATATCAATAAGGAGACCATATTTACAAAGAAAGTCTGCTCCAATTATTGGCTTAGCTATATCCGCTATCAAAAATGTAAAGGGAAATTCACGTCTTAAACCTAAATTTACATTTAAAAGCCTTTTCCCATATGTGGAAATTGTTGAACCATTAGCTGCTGTAATTATATCTGTACGTTTCGTATGTGGAAATTTACACAATGGTAACACTGAAATTTCTGCTCCACTATCGATCAAAAAATGTAGTTTATTATCTTTATCAAAAATGAACAAGCGACGAGTTGAAAGTTCCAAATTACCGTTGTTCGTCGCTGCAACAACGGTTGAATTTAGTTTGTTGAATCTTTATTTTTATTATAAGAACACGGTTGTTCACAATTTCGGGCATTACTTCCAAAATTGTAGTGAAATCTACACAGCCAATTTGGATTATTACGCGAATTGGAACGACGTCTAAATGAATTTCTAATATAATTTCTGGAATTCGACCGTGATCTAGATTGATTTTGATAAACTTGAGTTTTTATTTCAGATAATTCTAAAAAAGTTTTTGAAAATTTTCAAACATCAAAGAAGTAGTTTTAACCAAATTTTCAACAACAGAATTTTGCGCTACTAAATTCGAAACCGCGTTAACCGAATATACTTCATTTTTATTATAAGCTTTTATTTAGTTTCACTTTTGTTGTCTGTAATGGAATCTTGCAAGTTAAATTTGATACACTTCCCGGTGTCCGATTGAGCTGAAATTTTGCACACATGTATAACTCCGATGACAATGCAATATTACTTTGTTAGAATTCGATAAATTAATCGATAACACAGTTATCGGTAAAGATTTGTATTTACTTTGGCATAACAGCCTAAGTCCCATACAAACCCGGCGGTACCTATCCGTGGATTGTGATATTTGGACGTGGTGAATCACGCGTGTCACTCGTGGTGAATCTCAACGCTTGCGAAAAGCGGAGACACAACCTCCTGTTGTATTTCTGTGTATAACCAACATAGTTTTAAGGTTGTTTAACTCTGTAATCTTTTCCGTAATTTATTTTGCTTTTGGAAAAATTACCTATTTGAAAAAAGCTGGCTGAAAAATATTGGCATAACAGCTTAAGTTAAATCAAGAATGGAAAAACTTTGAGCAGATGTGGCAATTTCGCGTGTCCGTTGAACGAAATATTGACAATCTATTGATCACCGCTAGGAAATTAGCGACATTCCATCAACTTAGCAGCACTTTAGCAATACTACTGTTATTATTTGGCCGCTCAAACACACCCATATTAATTGTGCATTAAATTTAAAATATACAACTCAAAAATGACTCCGGTTGTTATGTCCGCAGCATTTATTTGGTGCAAATACAACAAAATAATTTACACGGCCAAAGCCATAATAATTTGCACGGATCATCAATTCTTTCTCTGATTCAAAAGCTGAACTACCAGCGCTACCGCCATCAGCTCAGTGTCATCATTGCCAGTAGCGCCAATAACACCAAACTCGTGCCTGACACACAAAAGTCGTTTCACTCAATAGCGCAAGTGAAATGTACTACGCACTCACTACTAAGTAGCGTCAAAAATTCGATTGGAGTCATTTCGTCAATGAGCTACCATTGAGCTGGCACCGCATTGGCGCTGGCGCCATGCAAATTACATCACTAAAATTGCACGAATGTCCAGGCTCATGATTTTGTTAATCCAGATGGTGAAAACGAAGACTCAAAGGAATGCAACCTTGCAAACAACAGCCGTCATTTTCAAAGTGTAAAAATTCTGTGATACAACGAACGCTAATACTGTTTTCACACAGAAACTTAATGATCTCATTTCACCTACTAATGAAATCGTAAATTTTTTGCTTTCACACAGAAGTAACTGCTCGATTAGTATGAAGGATGAGACAGACAATCATGGCGGAACGATACAAGGTGGGAGCATGGTGACATACCTACAACAAAAAAAATTCCATGTACTTGTAAATTCGATGGACAAATGTCAAAATCGTACTGCGCCGGTAGTTGATGTATCAAATCAAATAAAAAAGGTTATAATCAGCTGTTCGATGCGGCCACCTTGTATCGTTCCGCCATGCAGACAATGACATTTGCTTTGACAAATGGCATTTTTAAGCACTGAACACACCAAAAACTAAGAAGCGGAACGCGGCCAACAGAGTTGCATTGTGCTTTTGACTTCATTAGGCATTCGATTAGCTACTAATGAAATAATTATAGATTTGAATTTTGTAGGGAAGATTAAGCTCAATAAGCGTCTTAATGTAGAAAACTGCCTTTATTATTCAATAAGCCGTCTGTGTGAAAATAGTATATCGCCGTTAGGCTGTTATCGGTAAGTGTTGCATACTTTTCTGCGCACTTGATTTTGTTTTACAGATTTTTGGCGATGGAATTTTAGCTAAGCGAAAGTAGGAATTTTATTTTAAAACAGATTTAACCCACAGATAAGAGATCTGCAATAAGTAGTTGTAAACTGAACGCGGCATAGGCAAAGTTAAGTTATTTAACACTGTTTGACACAATTTTATATGCGCTCTCTGTCAAAAATGCTTCAACTAACTTAGTCACATTTTATTTCGATTATGAATATGCCCCAATATATTCGGATTATGATATAATAAAATTAAAGAAAAAAATAAAATTAAAGAAAAAAAACTTTTTTAAAAATAAGCTTTTATTATTGGTTAATAAAATTAACTAAAAAGTAAGTTGATGCATTAAAAGAAATGGATAGAATGAGAAACGTTACAAATAACTAAGTAAAGATTACGTAACTAATTTAAACAATATTTTACCCTACTAAAAATTTAAAAAAATTCCTATTTAAATTAAATTTAAGAAAAAGGCTTTTCTAAGAATATGCTTCTATTACTTCTTAATAAAACGAACTAAAAAGTAAAAAATAAAATTAAAGAAAAAAACTTTTTTAAAAATACGCTTTTATTATTGGTTAATAAAATTAACTAAAAAGTAAAAAATAAATTTACTCTAAAGAAATATAACACTTTATAAGTTCATTGTAAGCTTTAACGATAATTAGGCTTTTTCGTCTGCGACAAAAGAATTCTATATTGTACATAATTATATATTTTTAACATTAAAACTTTACACCTAAATTATTAAACCTTACAGTTTATATCACAGTCCTAATTGTTCTAATTAAAGCGTGTTACATTGCGATAGCAAGAAAAGGAGATCCTAAATGTTCTTAATTATACCATCAAAATTCAACACGTTTTTTATTAGAACAATTAGAACTGTGATATAAACTGTAAGGTTTAATAATTTAGGTGTAAAGTTTTAATGTTAAAAATATATAATTATGTACAATGTAGAATTCTTTTGTTGCAGACGAAAAAGCCTAATTATCGTTAAAGCTTACAATGAACTTATAAAGTGTTATATTTCTTTAGAGTCAATTTATTGTTTACTTTTTAGTTAATTTTATTAACCAATAATAAAAGCTTATTTTTAAAAAAGTTTTTTTCTTTAATTTTTTATGTAATAATTAATATATTTTTAATTGAATCGTTAGTACAAAAATTGAATTTTTACAAGAATGACAATTTTTGAAGTAAGTCAATTCAAAATTGAAAACCAAAAGTACATGAATACATTTAAAAAATAATAACAAAATTATAAAGTAAAATATTGTAAAGTTAAAATTATAAACAAACCCTACATTAATGAGTATTTTAAGAGGGAGTGGGCCTTAGTTCTATAGGCGGATGCCTTTTCGAGATATCGCCATAAAGGTGGACCAGGGGTGACTCTAGAATGTGTTTGTACGATATGGGTATCAAATTAAAGGTAATAATGAGGGTTTTAAAATGGAGTTGTATATGTGAAGGCGTTTTCCAGATATTGACCAAAATGTGGACCAGGGTGACCCAGAACACCATCTGTCGGCTACCGCTAATTTATTTATATATGTATGTAATACCACGAACAGTATTCCTACCAAGATTCCAAGGCCTTTTGATTTCGCCCTGCAAAACTTTTTCATTTTCTTCTACTTAATATGGTAGTTGTCACACCCATTTTACCAAGTTTTTTTCTAAAGTTATATTTTGCGGCAATAGACCAATACAATTACCATGTTTCATCCCTTTTTTCGTATTTGGTATAGAATTATGGGATTTTTTCATTTTTCTTCATTTTCGATATCGAAAAAGTGGGCGTGGTCATAGTTGGATTTCGGTCATTTTTTATACCAAGATAAAGTGAGTACGTGAACTAATTTTAGTAAATATATATAGATTTTTGGTCAAGTTATCGTGTTAACGGCCGAGCGGAAGGACAGGCGGTCGAATGTGTATAAAAACTGGGCGTGGCTTCAACCGATTTCGCCCATTTTCATAGAAAAAGTTATCGTCATAGAATCTATGCCCCTACCAAATATCACAAGGATTGGTAAATTTTTGTTCGACTTATGGCATTAAAAGTATTCAAGACAAATTAAATGAAAAAGGGCGGAGCCACGTCCATTTTGAAGTTTTCTTTTATTTTTGTATTTTGTTGCACCATATCATTACTGGAGATGAATATTGACATAATTTGCTTATATACTGTAAAGATATTAAATTTTTTGTTAAAATTTGACTTAAAATTTTTTTTTAAGTGGGCGTGTTCACCCGATTTTGCTAATTTTTATTTACCACACATATAGTAATAGGAGTAACGTTCCTGCAAAATTACAGCTTGCAAAACTTTGAAATTACCTTCTGTTAAAAGTGGGCGGTGCCACGCCCATTGTCCAAAATTGTACTAATTTTCTATTCTGCGTCATAAGGTCAACCCACCTACCAAGTTTCATCGCTTTAGCCGTCTTTGGTAATGAATTATCGCACTTTTTCGGTTTTTCGGAATTTTCGATATCGAAAAAGTTTCGTTCATTTTAAATAGCGATCTGAGATGAGTGCCCAGGAACCTACATACCAAATTTTATCAAGATACCTCAAAATTTACTCAAGTTATCGTGTTTACGGACGGACGGACGGACATGGCTAAATGAATTTCTTTTGTCACCCAGATCATTTTGATATATAGAAGTCTATATCTATCTCGACTAGTTTATGCCGTTACGGATTACCGTTATGCGAACAAAATTAATATACTCTGTGAGCTCTGCTCAGCTGAGTATAAAAAACAAATCTTGTCCCGCATTACGTGTTACCATAATTTTCACTCAAGCAATAACTATGCAACTGAAAAACTTTTTTTTAAATTATAATAAAGAATGGATATCATTAATCCGATGCACCTTTTAAGAGCTATTGTGATTTAAAAAATGAATTTCGATCACGGATCGTAACACGTAATACGGGCACTTACTTGTTGATTTTACTAACTTCATTTCTTTCGGTGTACGAATTATGCTTGAGTGTTAACAAACACACGTGCATACGTCTTGCCCTGTTGCTTCTTAATCATTGACTAAACCACTAAACACTACGATGAGCCGGAATTTGAATGCAAACAGTTGACTGAATAACTTTTAAGCTGCAGTCATTGGCACCATTTGTCATATCGCTGTAGTCGTATCCCTAACGTAATCAGCTGTTTATCGTTACGACGGTAAACCAAAAACCAATTGGTTGGCTACGATACGGTTACGACCTTAGCGGCACCAATAATCGGTTGCACTGATTCCCATAAGGTTGGTCGAATCAGCTGTTATAAGATTACCGATACGGTTACCGATAAAGTACCAATGTCTGCAGCTTTAGGCCCTGTGTTTCAGTGTGAGTTTAAACTCCAGTTAAAGTTGACTAGGGTTTATCCCTGACACTTCAACCGCTTAAGCTGATATGAGCAGCAAAATTTAAGTGCGGGTTCAAATCCCACTCCCGGGAGAAAAGGCTTTCAAGAGATTTACAAGGTATAATCGAAACAGCTGTCGCCTTGTCCGTCCTTATGTCACGTTGTTTAAAATTTCCCCAAATTATTAAATAAATTAAAAATTGCTTCAAATAAATGTTTTCATACATTTAAAACAATAAGGTAATCCCAGCTTAAAAACTCATACAAATAGACAGCATTCGTTTATTCATTTGTCAGAAATTATTTTAATTCAAAGTTAATAATATAATATTTTATTCAGTCAGGATTTCAATTACAGTTTAGATTACTAGGAACATTACAAAAAGACAACGTTGTTACTCTGCGACTGCTCGTTTCTCACTCTCTTTTATAACTGTCCAAAATGAAGAAGTACATGTCAACATGGTGGGCATTACGGCATTGCCACCTTAATAAAATTATGTGACAGCTCGGCTTCTCCTGATAATGGCATCGCCCCGATGTCAGCAACTTCGCTATCTTCTTCGTCGGATGAATTATCGTCGATAGATGTATCAAGTTCGGGTGGCATAGAACACCACAATTTCATTTTGTCTGCCGAATAAACGGATGCAAACTTTTTCTGACTGATTTGCATACCGTCGATATCGGTAAGTAGGTAACGATCTTTACCAAGTATTTTAGCCACCACAAATGGACCACGATACTTTGGTTCTAATTTACGGGATTCACCTGTTGCGGAAGGTTCATTTTGAATTACAACTAAATCATGTTCCTTATAACCAGTGGGCGTTTTATGTTTTTTATCAAAACGCTCTTTCCACAAATTACGTTGTTCTTGAATTGAAGACCAGGCGATGTTACGTTTATCTTGTATAGTTGTTTGTTCATTCTCTTCGTTGACAACTGCAGCAAGTAGTTGATTTCGTATGATATCGTTTAATTTAAAATCGAATATAAGTTTATTGGGAGTATACCCAGTTGTAGAATTTGTTTGGGAATTTACTGACCATTGTAATTTACGCAAATGGTCGTCCCATTCTTTTGGATTTGAAGACGTAGTACGGAGATATGTTAAAATTAGCTGGTTGGCACGTTCAACCTGTCCATTAGCGCGTGGAGTTCGGACAGCAGTTTTAATATGTACTAAGTTGTTGTCAGTGCAATACTTCACGAACTGTTTTGAAGTAAATGCTGAGCCACGGTCGGTGACTATGCGAACAGGTAACCCAAAATAGCTAGATACCTCGTTCAACGCTTGTATAACCGGTAAAGTTTTAGTACTACGTACCGGTTTCACCACTATGTATTTTGTAAAAGCGTCACTAATTGCAATAATATGTGTATTGCCTCGTTTACTTTTAACAAATGGCCCTAAATGATCAATATGTAAAAGTCGAAATGGAATTGGCTCCATGGGTTCGGTGTATAACACACCTTCTGGTTTTCCACCTTTCGATTTGGAGTAGCAGCATTCCACACAAGATGCCATGTAGTCTTTTACATACTTTCTCATTTTTGGAAACCAAAAATGTTGAAGAATTCGTCTTATGGTTTTCTCGATACCAAAATGACCAAAATCGTCGTGACAATAACGAGCTACACGCCATCGTACTGCCTTAGGAACAACAAACAATAAATTACCATCTATGCGCCGATATAGGCGATTTCGCTGAAGACAGTAATCCTTTCGAATCTGTTTTGATTGAGGTGATTCGTTCTCGCCTTTCAACACTGCTATTACATCTCGTATGGATTGGTCTTTTAGTTGCATTGCCAACAACCAATCATCATCAGCATCATCAATACGAAGAATTTTGTTCGAAGGTGCAGGAGCATGACTCATTGCGTCGACGTGAGCCATTCTAGTCCCAGATCTATGAATTATTTCAGCGTCGTATTCCATTAGACGGACTAACCATCTCGAAATACGTGGTATGGGTGGAGTTTTAGCTTTTAGAGACGAAATCGCAGAACAATCAGTGAAAATTTTAAACGACTTACCTAGTAAGTATATACGGAATCGCTGTAATGCTTCAACAACTGCCAATACTTCGAGTTCATAGCTATGATAACTCGATTCTGCAGGTGTACAGTGACGACTAAAATACATAACCGCTTGCCACTTGTCACCTTCACCTTTCGCTTGCAACAAAACTGCTGCGATACCTACACTGCTTGCATCAGTGTGTACTTGATGTTGCGCATTAAAATCGTACAAAACTAGCACTGGTGAGTTACAGAGTCTGTCAATTAAAGTGGCAAATGCTTTCTGTTGACACTCGCCCCATTCAAATTTTTCACTACAAGCTTTCGTTGTTAATTTCGTTAACGGTCGTGCAATTAAAGAATAGTTTTCCACGAATTTTCTAAAAAAACCGGTTAACCCGAGGAATCTTCTAATTTCAGTTTGTGTCGTGGGTACCTTAAAATTCTTTATCGCTTGCACTTTTATTTCACCCGGTTTTATACCGTCACGTGATATCTTATGTCCAAGAAAATCAATTTCATCTTTCAAAAATTCGCATTTGTCTAAACATAAAGTTAGACCGTTTTCTTTAACAACACACAAAAAATTGTCTAGGTTTCGTATACCCTCTTCTACCGATTGACTTGGAATAATTACATCATCCAAATACGCAATAATGTTCTTCGATTCACACGATTTAATAAGTTTGTTCATAGTTTCTTGAAACACGGCAGGGGCATTCACTAACCCAAACATGCGATTGTATTCGTAGTGACCTTCGGTGGTCACAAATGCAGTGTATTTCTTCGAACACTCACTTACTTCAATTTGGTGATAACCCATTTTAAAATCTAATGTAGTAAAGAAGTTATTACCCGACAACTGTGCAAAAAGCTCATCAATAATCGGCATCGGATACGGCTGTTTTACAGTAATCTTATTCAATTGGCGATAATCAACACACATTCGGAAGTTGTTATCCTTTTTTTCCACGAGCACGATTGGAGACGCGTACGGAGAACTCGATGGACGGATTATTTCGCATTTCAATAAGTCTTCGATAATGTTCTTTACAATAGACCGGCGCGCGAACGGAAGTCGATAGGGTTTCACATTAACAGGTATATCTGACGTTAATAATATATTCATTTTTACTATATTTGTTTTACCTACTGTACCCATTTCATTGCTAAAACACTGTTTATATTTTTGCAACATCTTGCTCAAGTTACCAAATTCACCATCTTTAAGTTTCAATATTTCGTTATTCGGTTTTTCAATAACCCACATTTGATTGCTTTTGAACACGAAATGTTTATCGTTACCATGTATTACGTTGCTACCCAGTAGCACCGGATAATCAATCATATTATCGTCTACCACTAACATTTCCGTGTTACACATATTACCGTCTATATTCAACGCAACATTAAGTTTCGAAGTACACTCATATGATGCTCCTCCGAAACCCTTCAATGTTATACAACAATTATCCAAATTTACACGCCAAAGATTTTCTAATCAGCGTACGACAACTACCAGTATCTACGAATGCATTAGTTTTCAAACCATTTACTTCGATTTCTTTAATAGTAAAATCATTCTCAATTTTATTCACATAATTACAATTTGTTTTTGCTACCGTCGTCTTGCAATTATTCGTGGAATGACCCACCTTCAAACATTTTGTCATCGTTCACGTTTTTTGCGGCTCTGAACAATCTCGCGAAAGATGTCCGGGCTTATTACAATTATAACAAATAATTTTCTTCGTTTGATTATCTTTCTTTGCACTGGCCTGAGTTGATTCTTCAACGCGCTTTACCGCATTTGATGTTTTCACCGTATTATATTTGCAATAATTAATTATCGCCCGTAAAAGTTCATTACACGTATTGTAGTTATTAACTGATACACTTCTCTTTAAATCAACGTCATTCATTCCGTTTAAAATGTATCTTATTATAGATGCATCGTCAATATTACCGCGTCGACCCGTCGCTAAAACTCTATAGTAAAAAGATTCGGCACTTTCACTATAATTTCGCTTCATATTTATTAGTTCCATATGAACATCAGCAGCATTTACAAAACATGGAAATTCATTCAAAAATTCATTAGCAAAATGTGACCAATTTAGAAATATTTCTGCCCTGGCATCTATCCACATTTTTGCTACACCCTCAAGTTTTGTTTGCACTGCATACAACAATATTTTATCGTTCCAATTATACACATTTCGTAGTTGTTCGACACGCTTTACAAATTGTTCAGAAGTTAAATTATTTTTACTTGGGTCGTATTTAGGCAAAATTGCAATAATATCGCGAACATCACCAAAAATCACTGATTTATTTGTATTCGTTTCATTGTTTACATTTCTATACACTTCGTGTGGCAACATTCGTTCTTCTAATGTTGTCATTCCATTATTTCTTATTTCGTTGCTTCTCGCATTCGTTTGTTGTATTGGATAATCACTCGGTGCTTGATTTCCCCAACAAAAATGTTGACCGTTGTCATTTAAAATTTCGTTTCGACCGAATATGTTAGGCATTCCAACATGTTGCTGCCTGTTCGCGTTGTAGCTATACTGAAGCTCGTTTCTTACCACGTCGTTTCGCTTTCGATCCGCGATGACTGCGCTGTCAGCAGAGAACGTCGGCTGCGACATTATCGTTTGCGTACCCCAATGAACATGCCTGTGATTTTCGCTAGCAGCTGAAAATTGAATCGTAGGCTGGCTTTGAACACCAGCCATAGCGTTGTTTGTGTATGTATGTGCCACGGTTGGTACATTATATACGTTTGCACTTACATTTACTCGACCATTAGCGTCGGCCGATGACATATATATTTTCGCTTGCCCGTGAACGTTGGGCAAAGTGACTGGGCAAACCGGCGCCGCGCCGCCATAATACGTCGGCAGCGAGATGCCATCGTTGGTTCCCCAACTACTTTTATATATATGCGTTTGCAAAGGCGCCATAAACGTTGCACCATTTGCCGTTGTGGTAACACACCTATTCGAACTTGAAGGCAACGTCACTGGAACTGGAGACGAGCTACTCAGTGGCCTACCTTCATCATGCGTCTGCTGAAAGGAATTTTCTAACTCCTTACTTTCATTAAATACCGCACTATTATTCATAGCACTTGTAAAACGCTCTTCATTAAAATGTTCACACAGCTTTTCTACCAATTGCGCTTTATTACCGGCGGCAGATAAACATAATTCTCGCAATTTCTGACGCAATTGCTCCACTTTTAATTCGCTGAATTTCGGCATATTGTATGTATGTATTAAAATAATTTTTTCACGACGTTACAAATGTATTTTTGTATGCACGAGTGTATGCACAATCTACCGCTCGACCTATTGTCGTTCATGCGCACGTATTAACAAGAACTTTTCTTTTTTTATTTTCGCGCAGGCGCAAGCACATCTCACTTATGAAAATTGTCAGAAATTATTTTAATTCAAAGTTAATAATATAATATTTTATTCAGTCAGGATTTCAATTACAGTTTAGATTACTAAGAACATTACAAAAAGACAACGTTGTTACTCTGCGACTGCTCGTTTCTCACTCTCTTTTATGACTGTCCAAAATGAAGAAGTACGTGTCAACATGGTGGGCATTACGGCATTGCCACCTTAATAAAATTATGTGACACATTGGAGTTCTATAAATAGGACAAAAGCAACAACACCAAGTTTCTTTGAAACTGCCTTACCAACGCATAACTTTACCACATGATCACATACGAAGTATGTACAAGAAATATGCAAAGAAGGCAATTGGGATAAGGTTTACAAACAACTAAGACATGACCTGGCTGAATTCGTTTGTAACCATCGTAGGAGTACGGGTTCCAATCCCACTCCCGGGGGAAAAGGCTTTGAAGATATTTAAAAGGTATAATCCAAACAGCTGTTACCTTGTCTGTCCTGATGTCACGTTGTTTAAATTTTTTCCAAATTATTAAATAAATTATAAATTAAAAATTGCTTCAAATAAATGTTTTCATACATTTAAAGCAATAAGGGCAAACCCCGCTTAAAAACTCATCAAAATTTAATGTTATTGAACAAAGTGGCAAGGTTAAACTCTAGTCAACTTTAATCGTAGTTTAAACTCGCACTGAAAAACCGGGCTTTATTCAAGAACAACAAACCTTGTTGATTTTACTAGCTTAATTTCTTTCGGTGACGAATTATACATTGAGTGTTAACAAACATGCGTGCATACATCTTGCCTCGTTGCTCGTTAGTCAACAGCTAAAACACTACGATAATTTTACTCTTGTGTGTTGACAGATGAGTAGATTGCATAGGTTATTTGTCGCTCCCCATACAATCTACTTTTCTGTTAGCGCACGATGATGCATCAAAAATCTAATGTGTTCGGGCTTTTATTAATACAGCGACAGTTTAAAATTTGGTAACCACTCCTTTAAATCAATGACAGTTATTTGCAATCTCTGTAAAATTTTTACATATGTACACCGGTCCTAGTTGCGAAAGATAAACACAATTTCTACGAGTATAAAATTAAGTTGTATAAAAAATATTTTATATACTACGAATTTATTCGATTAATTCTAAAAAAATATTTCCATTACTTAAGCAATTAAACGTGTAAACTAAAAACGAAAATTAAGTACTTGGAAAGGAAGTCTTAGATGAATTACAATTATTTAAAACTTAAGTACATAATATGTATAGATGCGTGTGTGTAACTTTAGAAGTTTCTTAAATTAACTTTTATTTATTTAGAATTCATTTTAAAAACATCTTTGTTATTGAATTCCTTGATTGTTTTTTTTTTAGATGTAATCGTATGTATATATGAAAATATGTATGTATGAATGCAGATGTTTTTTGTTTATGATGTCTTTTTAAGCTTATTTGATATGTATGTATGTATTTATGCAAATACAAAATCTCCATTTAATTTTGTTTTTTTGCTTAATTTTTGTTTTTTTTTTCTTAGTACTTTAATATTTATACTAAAATGATGGCTTGCTGCTACCCATGCCACGTGCGGGCAAACTGTTTGTTTTAACCGTGGGATTATCGCGTGCCTGCGAATGCGCTACAACAATGCTAAGGCATTGCACCCACTCTTCGGCGTTTTTGCCATCCTTCGGTTTGAGTATTAACGTCTGATCGGCTGTAAATATTTCGAATGCTTTTGGTATGTTGCGTGCGCCGCGTGATACCTTAACGGAACGTATCTGATTTACGTCAATGCTTTCGCCACCACTCTGTATGTGTGCGTCAAGTTGAGTTCGTATATAAAATGAAAATAAAAAAGGAAAATATATATGTGTAAATATTTAAATCAAATACAATTTATAAGGAAGTTCAGGGTTTTGTGCAAATGGTCTAGCATCATTGCATTGCAAATTTGTATGGTTGTAGCATTCATTCATTCACTCAGTCATTCATTCATTTGTACAAACATATATTTTGACTCGTTTTGGTATGTCTTGAGATGCGTTGACTCTTACATACATATTCATTCATTTGTACATACATATTCCGACACCAGCTACAACGGTCTACGTCTCGTAACTTGAGGCATCTTCTATTTCAATTTAAAGCTGACTAATTGCTCACCGAAAACCATGCCTGCACACAATTTATTCCCACGACTTGTTTACACGTAAAACTGCATTTTCCGTACCCTATTCCGTTTTTGCTTAATATGCATTTCCCACAACTAATTTTATTTAAGCTGGGCTTGCGCTTCCCACTGAACTGAATATATGTATCTACGCAGTTGGCTGGCAAAGCGCCTAATTATATTTTGTACACTTAGTATGTAAGTATGTATTAATGTCAATATGTAATGTAGGTAACTCATAAGAATTAACTAGAATAATTTACTAGATACTAATGTAACTTCGCTAATAAAGAAAATAGTTGTTTTTGACATCAAACAAGAAAGAAAGTCTGCATTTATACTATATGGTATATTTTTTACAATACACTAACAATTTGCTACGTCATGGTCAACATGCAACATCAAAACCTGTAGTTTATTTTTTCAATTTTGAATAGCAAATCAACAACGGTCAAAACAAAACCAAACAAAAAATTGAGATCAAAAGTTGTTCACGATACGTAGCTTTCATTTAATATAGAAAAGTTTCCAACATCAAATGCACATAATTCTGAACTCCCTTTACATAATTTTGTATTCGAAAGAACATGAGCAACATGATTTTCCACGGACACCTCCAAAATCGTGAGTTACTGGTAAAAACCGAGTTTTCATACCTTTGGACACTTACAAGCCTATAACTTTGTCGGTTATAAACCGATTCACAGTTTATTACCGGATCTTCTAAGAAGCGATTACGACCTTTTCAACGATATATGTATGTATACATATATTGTGGCGAATATTAGCAGTTCTATACATCACTATGCTGCTAATAAATAAATGCACAACAATAATAACGCAAGCAGCCTCACTTATGTACATGAACACATCACAGCAAGCAGCCACACATATGTAAACATAATCAGCAGCTTGAAGAAAGAGAAACAATCACACGTCATGTTCTTATCAGCTAAGAGCAGAAGTTGGTACTCACACATACACACGCATATAGCTAAATAACCAAGTATGGGATACAAATGTTCCAGAAAGCATGTTCGTGCAATGTCTAGACCTTAGGAGAAATATGCGAACGGGGCAACAGCGAGTATAAAAGTAGCGCAAGCTGAGGAATAGTGAATCAGTGTTATTTTAACACGCTTTAGTGAAGTACTACTCCCAATGCTAATGCTAACAGCGACAGTCGTGACAGCAAACGAAAACGAACTGATGTCTCGGCTGGCGTATTGACCCTAGACCCCGTTCAAAACATCCAGAACCCAATCGTTCCTACACCTAGCACGATAGAATTAATAAACTTAGCATCTCCAAGTCCTCTTACAGTAGAGCCTTCAACATCAAAGGCACCTCCAACAAAACTAGCAGCTAGAAAAAATATTGAACCTGCAAACCGTTCTCAGGCGACTGAGCCTGGAACTAGGAAGTTGGTTGTAGTCCCTCCTAAAAAATCGATATTCGTGTCAAGATTCGAGAGGGATACTACTGAGGAGGATCTGAAATCGTATATCTTCTCAAAAAGGAAAACCCATGACGTAACAATTCGGAAATTTAATTTTAGTTATGAAAGAAACGTATCTTCCTTTAGATTAGATGTACCTATTGACCATTTTGACACTATCTTGAGTAACGATTTTTGGCCCTCTGGGGCACTTGTGCGGGAATTTGAATATAGGCGGAATAAGAGTGTTCCAAACTTGGCAAAGATCCCTGTTAATAACACTGAGTCAAAAAACTGAACGAAAAATCTGCTTTAGATATACTTTACCAAAATGTTAGAGGCTTAAACACCAAGTTAACAGAACTGTTTTTAAAATCATTTAACTCAAGCCACGATATAATTGCTTTAACCGAAACCTGGCTGAAACCTCATGTTTTTAACTCAGAGATCCTCTGTAATGACTACCAGATATATCGAAATGACCGCCTGAACAGGGTTGGAGGTGGGGTTCTGCTTGCTGTACACTCTTCAGTACCATCTGAAGAGATTTGCGTAACCGCCACCGATACAACTGAGTTCTTGTGCATACGCACACAACTAGCAAATATTCACATTTATTTGGCCATCTGTTATATCCCGCCATCTTCTGAACTGTCCGTTTATATGAATCACATTTCTTTGCTAGGAACTGTTAATTCGATGCTAAAGCCTTCCGATTCCATTATTGTCTTGGGTGACTTCAATATGCCACACATATCATGGTGCATCTCTGACTTTAATATCGTACCAGTTTCGTCAAAGTCTTCCATCAATGAATTTCTAGACGGAATGTCTGAGCTGTGCCTTCAACAAATCAACATCCAATCGAATAAATTCGGAAGAGTGTTAGATTTAGCCTTTGTGGATGATGAATCTAAATATTCCATTAGTCGATGCGAACCCATTATTGAACCTGAAGATGCTTACCACCCTTCCCTCAAAATAGTTTACGAAGTTGTAAATTATGCTTGTAACAGCGGAAATAAACGATACGACTCCAGTTATCGCTTCGACTTTGCGAAGGCCAATTTTAAAAAACTAAATCGTGATCTATCTCGAATAGTATGGTCAATATTTAATGCTGATGTGGAGCAAAGCGTTTCTCACTTTTACAATACCATTTACTGTCTTTTTGAAAAATACGTACCTAAGCGGATTTGTGTACATTCCGATACAAGCCAAGTATGGTTCACTAAAGAGCTGAAAATTTTAAAGAATAAAAAGTCTCGATCTTTCAAGTTGTTCAAAAAGACGGGTTTACATAACCATTACTTACAGTACTCGATTCTACGCTGCAAGTATTTTCAATTGAACAAAAAGTGTTACAAAGCTTATCTTTGTAAAATGAAAAGAAATATAACTTGCAACCCGAAGGCATTTTACGGATTCGTAAACTCTAAACGCAGGGTGAAAGGGTTTCCATCATCCATGAAATTCCAAGATAATATTTCCAGCGATGATCAAGAGATCGCCGACTTCTTTGCGGAATTTTTCAAATCAAATTACTCTATTGATACCAACGTTTCACCTAATGAATACCCATACCATATTGATTCATGTTATTCAATCAGAGCTCCATTTATATCTTCAGAAGATGTATTATCTTATTTAAAAACTTTAAAAGTATCATATTCATACGGCCCCGACAGGATCCCGACACACTTTCTTAAAAAATGTGCCGTAAACATCTATCAGCCGCTAACAGATTTATTTAATTTATCTTTAATTTATGGCGTTTTCCCAACAATATGGAAGGAATCTTTTCTTATTCCGCTTCATAAAAATGGAAGCAGGTCTTCAATAGAAAACTACCGGGGCATAGCAAAGTTATCCGCTATCCCAAAGTTATTTGAGGCTATTGTTACCCACCACCTAACATTCTCTATTTCCCCCATAATTGCAAGCTCGCAGCATGGGTTCTGTAAGGGCAAATCACCTATCACCAATTTACTAGAATTTACCACCCACGTTTCTAATGGATTTAGAAAAGGCCTTCACACTGATGTAATTTACACCGATTTCAGTAAAGCTTTCGACAAAGTATCACACCCATTACTTATTCATAAGCTCAGTCAACTCGGTTTTCAACCCCGTCTTATATGTTGGATTTCTTCGTATCTTGGTTATCGTACGCAAAAAGTAATCTTTAAAAATACACTTTCTGGGGTCATCAATGTTTCTTCTGGTGTTCCTCAGGGCAGCCATCTTGGTCCGATTCTGTTCTTGTTGTTCATAAACGATATATCTGGTACAATTAAATACTCAAAAATCTTGATGTACGCAGACGATGTAAAACTTTTCAAATCATGTGCCTCGGTTGAGGAACATTCCTTGCTTCAAATGGATTTAAATCACTTGGTTACCTGGTGCAATGTAAATTATATGCCGCTCAATCTCAAAAAATGTAAATTCATGTGTTTTTCTCGGAGAGCTTCGCCACCAGCTTCATATACAATTAACAACTATAGTCTAGAAACTGTAAATAATTTTATTGACTTGGGAGTCATGATGGATTCCAAACTTAGTTTCAATCTTCATATTAATGCTACAGTGAATAAAGGCAAAGGTGTTTTTGCATTTGTTAAACGGTGGTCAAAAGAATTTAACGACCCTTACATAACTAAAGCACTTTTTACAACATTAGTTAGGCCAATATTAGAATACGGCTCGATAATTTGGAATCCGCGTTATCAAGTCCATGCAGACAGTCTCGAATCAATACAAAAACAATTTTTACTATTTGCCTTAAGAAATTTCCAATGGGACTCTTTAACTAATCTTCCACCTTATACTAATCGATTAAAGCTTATCAATCTTTCAACTCTTGCTAGTCGAAGGGAAATGCTTGGTGTGATATTTATGACAAAACTTTTAAATGGATCAATTTCGAGCCCATTCCTTCTGAATGAAGTGAACTTTTGCGTTCCCTCTCGGACATCGAGACACTTCAAACCTCTTCTGCTGAAACAATGTAGAACGAATTTCGAACAAAATGAACCTTTTCGGCGTTTATGCCAAGATTATAACTCTCACTCAAACACATTTGATAGCTCGGACTCCCTTTTTTCTATAAAAAAGATTGTTCTCACCTCTCTAAATTAATGTATAATACGTTTGCTTCTGTTCTCTTTAAGTATTACGCTTGGCTGATGAAATTTCTTCTGTAGCTGAGCAGTCTCAGATCGTGACGCTTGACAAACCGCTGCCCATCAAATACTCGGCAAAAAAAAAAAAAAAGTTATTATATATATATATAAATCGATCGCGTGAACAGGATTAGCCTGGTTTCATTGGGCCACTTGAGGGCAGCGCGCTGCCACAACGTCCATTAAAAAAAAAAAAAAAGTAGTCTAAATAAAGAACGTTTTGCTATACTGAATATTTGAGTTATTTATTCGACTGTTCATAGATTCGAACGTTAACAGAAACTGCAAAATTATCCAGAATTCCCAAAATTCGTTACATTGTCAATAGGAAAACTTAACACTACTGTGAAAATTTTCCCAATGAACCAATTTTTTCACCTTTTTACGGGTTTTGTCAACTTTGGTGCTATCTGCAAGCACTAATTTATATGCAGACTGCATCAACACTGACTTGCATCAGAATTGAGAATTGATTACGCGTTCATTGAGTCATTTTCTTAAATATATTCAAAACGGACTGAGTTATTCATGAAAAATTTGAAAAACATATAAAATTGTATCAAAACGACTCAGAAATGTCTACTTGGCAATTGTGGTCTAATATGGCTGTAACTTATGTAGTTCTAGAAGGCCTAGACAATGGCAGGGGCTTTACAATCTACACCGACGGCTCGAAAATGGAAAAGGGAACTGGAGCTGGGTGTACTTAACACATCTAAAGTTAAGCCAATCATTTCGACTTCCTGACGCATGCAGTGTATTCCAGGCCGAGGTCTATGCCATAGAGCTGCTTCAAGATAGTATGGTCTCTAACACTGACGTAACAATCTTTGTTGACAGCCAAGCCGCCTTAAGGACATTGGAGTCCAACATGATAATATCGCATATCGTGCGGAGGTTTGGAGCCTCGCTGGCTAAGTCATCTCAATGTCTCCCTTTGCTGGGTCCCTGGACACAGCGGTATTGAAGGGAATGAACTCGCAGATGAGATGGCTAGGAAAGGTTCCGCTTTGGGCAAAAGTGAAGTGGACAACTCCGTCCAACCACCGCTGAGTTATCTCCTGGGGAGAATCAAGGAATATGAGAACAGGGCAACGGACTTGCTATGGACCAACAGGGTTGACTGCGAAGTCTCAAGGTCCATATGGTCATGCTTGGATAGGAAAGGCACCAGCTTTTTCTCAAACTGAACAAATCCGCTGTGAGGGTACTTACGGGTGTCCACACAGGTCATTGTGCTATCGCACCAATGCTCCGACGGTGGCGAATACCAACAAGCTCCCTCTGAAGAAGTTGTCAGGATGAGGAGGAAGAGAAGTCGATCTACCACTTTCTCTGCCGATGTAAGCCCCGGACATCGAAGGAGGCAAAGAAGAAGGCTCAGATTTCTGTGCTCACAGTTCTTCGACAGACTGCCAGAGATTGGGAAGGCGGATGTCTCGGTTCTTCTTGGGTTCATTAGGGAATGCAAGTGGTTCGTTGATGACCACTAGGAGGTAATGGGGCTAAAAGAATGTGCCGCCACCCTGCACTTACTGAGGGCACTCACAATGGACACAAATGTATCAGAGTGGAAGTGTGGGTAATACCCACGCACGATCTAACCTAACCTATGTTTTTTTCTCAACCGATTTCAAGCTTTTTACCAGTTTTGGAAAGACAAAACTTCATTCTTTACAATTACATACACACTTAGAAAATTTGTATTAGGGTGGGTCGATTTGTATGGACGAAGGTTAACCGATATCGCGCCATCAATTTTTCGATAGGATTTGGGCTGAGGAAAAAAAGTTCACCTACGCATACCCAAAAAACTAATTTTCGAGCCTGCGAAATTTATGTTTTTTGACTTTTTTCGACTTTGATTTTTAAGGTTTTTTTCATGATCTACTAAAAAAATTTTCATTTGATTGTAAAATTTTCATGTATACCCTGTCCGACCCAAAAATGTCCGCTAAAAACGTTGTCGATAACAGTTTTTTTGGAAAAATTAACAGATAACAATTTATTTAGTAGGTCATGAAAAACCCTTAAAAATCAAAGTTGTTGTTGTTGTTGTAGCAATGTTTCGCCCCACCTAATAGCTGCGACCGATCACAAATTGTCATCAATATCCTCTAACGGGAGTCCAAGGAAACTTGCTGTTTCCACAGGGGTGGACCATAATGAAAGGGGTGTTAGAAGCGTTGGTTCCACATTACAATTAAAGAGATGGTTGGTGTCATGTGGGTACACATTGCAAGAGGGTCATACATTTTGTATGTCGGGGTTGATTCTGGATATGTAAGAGTTTAACTTGTTACATTATCCAGGACGAAGTTGAGCCAGAGTGACTCGCGTTTCCCTGGGGAGTATGCGTTCCTCTTCCGCAAGTTTTGGGTACTGTTCCCCGAGTACTGGATTCACCGGGCAATTCCCGGCATAAAGGTCCGACGCCTGTTTGTGGAGTTCACCAAGGATCTGCTTGTGTTGTTTTGCTTCATACGGCTGAGTTCTCAGGTGCCGTATTTCCTCATAATGCTTACGGAGATGACTCCTTAAGTCCCTAGGCGGAGCTGGCTCATCAATCAGATGTCTGTTGGGATGCCCAGGTTTCTGGGTATTCAACAGGAACTGTTTGGTTAGCATCTCATTTCTCTCCCTGATGGGGAGTATTCTCGCCTCATTATGTAGATGGTGTTCTGGGGACATAAGAAGACGAAGAAGAAGAAGAAAAATCTAAGTCGAAAAAAAGCCAAAAAATGAAATTTCGCAGGCTCGAAAATTATTTTTTTGGCTATGCTTAGTGGAACTTTTTTTCCTGACCCCAAATCCTATCGAAAAATCGATGGCGCGATATCGGTTAATAAATCGACCCACCCTAATATGTATACACAGCACAAACAACAATTTTTCTCCTCTTCCCCTCTCTCTATCCTTCTCTCTCTCTTTGTTTCTCCTGCTTGACTTCTAATTCTGCTTCCGCTTCTCGCTCTCTCCCCTCTTGCTTTTCCTTCCCACTCCCCTCTCATTCTCCCTCTCTCTTCACTGTATTATTTTTCTAAACCTTAACTCACCGATCCTTTGCAAGATAAATGCGCACCGGACAAAGTGAAATACCGTGTGCGCCAGCGTCGAAACAAACGCCATTTGCCTTTCTTCTCTTTAAGTTGCCCCTCAATCATTGGCTGATTGCTGCCATTGAGAAAACCGACCGCTTTATCTGGATGATTGCATAACAGGCATCCCCATTGATATTCCAATTCATTGCAATTTGGATTGTTCATATCTGTTTTGGACACCTCAAAAACATCAAGAAAGCCAGAATGTCGTAATTCGTTGACGAGTATTTCGCGATCCTTTGAAAGAAGATGAAATATAAAAAGTCATTTATAATATTTGTCAAGCTTAATATGTATGTATAAGAGGGCGATCTATATCTATCGGTTACTGGCTACAAAACGACATACTTCAAAAAATACTCTAAAACTGGTTTCAAAAACGTAGACGTTTTGGAACCGACATCCGAGTTGTAAAGATATTCGCCACAGTAATTTTCTTTACAAACCTTCGAATTAGGGAATTGACTTGTAACCAATTCAGTAAAACTGCGATTTTCGCATTTGAGTATTTGCCAAATATTTTTTAAATTACTAATGCCAGGTTCACGTGTACTTAAGACGGACTTCTCCTTCACCTAAGTAGAATTATTAAAATATATGTACATAGTAAATGAGGGTTGTGAATAAGTTTTGTTCATTTTTACTAGCTCCTTTCTATAAATATTTTGCTACTTACATAATGTCGTACTTGAAAATCTAGAAACATCAAATGTATCCAAGTTTTAGGGTTACGCGTGCGCATCGTAAAGCAGGTTTTCGAGTACATACAATGAGGTCCACGTATTTGGCAGGCAAAATGTAGCTTGGCTACTTTTTTTGTGCGACGTTCTGCAAATTCGTTTGAAACTTTTTGACGTAAGTACCAGACGAAGAGGAAAAATAAGACAGAATACGTTAGACCAAAAACGAAACATGAGATGAAAAGAGACTAAGAGAAATATATTGTGACGAATATTAGCATCACTAAGCTGATACTAGCATCAGTAAGCCGATACTAAGCAGCCACTCGTATGTACGTAAACAAATCAATCATCATTTACACACATACCTACAAGGCAACGGAGAGATACTCACAAACACATGTCATCATCAGCCGAAGTAGTACTCACGCATACACACGCATATGGCTACAATCTACAAATATACATGTATATGGCTGGTAACCAAGCATAAAGTTCTCGAAATTACTAGACCTTAGAGAAATTAGTGAACGAGGAAACCGAGAGCATAAAAGCAGCACAAGCTGAGGCATGACTAATCAGTTTTGATTTAAGTGTTATTGTGAAGTACTCTCAAAGTAGTCTACTAAATACCTTTTTGCATTATTGAATATTGGAGTTATTTATTCAACAGTTTAGCGATTCGAACGTTAGCAGAAGGTTTGGAATAAGCGGAATTCCCCAAAATTCGATACAATATATTTGTTAGAGACAAGTGCAAGAAATGCAGTTCGTATATGAGATATTAATTTACAAATAATAGAAAAGTAGGAAATACAAATCAGTATAGGACAGGAAGATGAAAAAAGCGTCGAAGTTTAATAATACAAAATTTTTTGTTGAAGCTTCTAAGTTGTTTAATGAAAATAAAAATATATGCGACTGTGGAAATACTCCCTGTCCCACAACAACACCAGCCTTGAAACCCAGCACGAAGAATCACTGAAAGCTACTTTGGCAAACGAAGTCACTTAACGCACCCGTCCTGCTACATACATATATGGTGCAGAAGCATGGACCATGACAACATCGGTCGAGGCAGCTCTGGCATAGTTCGAAAGAAATGTTCTTCGAAAAAATTTACAGACTACTACGCGTTAGCGATGGCGTGTACCGAAGAAGATTTAATGATGAGCTGTACTAGCTTTTGCATACATGAAGATAGTCCAGGGAATTAAAACGCAGCGGCTACGCTGGTTAGGCCATATTATGCGCTTGAGGTGTTATGCGAATGAAAGATGATGCTCGGGTCAAAAAGGTATTCTTAGCAGTGAACTCGTCTATGGAAGCAGAGAGAAGAGGGCGGCCCACACTACGCTGAAATGTGGAAAACGATTTAAATTTCTATGTTGTTGCTGTAACAGTGCTTCGCGCCATTCAATGAGTGCTACCACTCTCACAAATTGTCATCACACCCCTATAACGCAAGTGCAAGGAAAGTGGCAATTTCAACAGGGGAGGACCATAGGAAGATTGGTGCTAGAGGCGTAGTTCTCACATTACACAACGCATGCAGGACATACGTTACATATGTCGGGGTTGATTCTGGACAAGTAAGAGTTTAACCTGTTAGAGTATCTAGAAAGAAGTTGGGCCCGGGTCACTCGTGTCTCTCTTGGTAGTGTGCTTTCTTCGTTTGCAAGAGTTGAATAGTGTATATTGATAACGAGGTTCACCGGGCGCGTCCTGCTGGCAACGGCGTTTACCGATTCTGTGTGGATTTTGCCGAGAGTCTCCTTATGCTCGTCTGGATCAAACGGCTGTGTTGGCAGGTGCCGCATCTCATCATAGTGCTTGTGGAGATGTTCCCTTAACACCCCCGTGGAGGCGGGGCTAGATCAAGAGGGTTTTTGCTAGGGTATCCCGGTTTGTGACAATTTAGCAAAGACTGCCTGTTCAAGCATTTCTTTGTGCTTTTTAATATTAAGCTCCTTGGCCTCGCTGCGCAGGTGATGTACAGGGGTCATACGAAGACGTCCCATGTCAGTTCTGATTGCAGCATTTTGACATGCCTGCAACCTTTTCCAATATGTGTTTTTTAAAACCAGACGACCAAACTAGCATTACCAATTGGTGCCAATTAGCACTGCGAAGAGGTGACTGGCGCTCACTTGTCGTATAAGACGTCTAAATGTTAAGATCGATAGTTTTTCCCTCAATATATTAATTCTGAGTTAAGGACATAGCTCCACTCCGCCTTCGCTATATCCCATTGTGGCGAAAATTTGCATCACTATGCTGTTAGTAAATAATCACAACAACAAAAGCAGCAAGCAGCCACACTTATGTACAAGTCAACAAAGAATATTCCATACACATAACCAGCAGTTTGAAGCAGAGAGATTATTTCACATACATATATGTATGTAGCCGGCAGCTAAAAGCAGAAGTTGTTACTCACACATACACACGCATAAGGCTAGAAGAAAAACACAAACTACAGATATACATGTATATACCTAAATAACCAAGCATGAGATACAACTGTTCTAGAAAGCATGTTGTTGAAACGTCTAAACCTAAAGAGTAATGGGCGAACGAGGTAACCGAGAGTATAAAAGCAGCGCAAGCTGAGGAATCAGTAATCAGTTTGATTTAAACACGCTATAAGTGAAGCATACTTGTAATTGTGACGTACTACTCCCAAAGTAGTCTAATAAAGACGATTTTGCAATACTGAGTATTGGAGTTATTTATTCGACAACTCAGATATTCGAACATTAGCAGAAGGTGTATGATTATCAGGAATTTCCCAGAATTCATTACACTATAATTATTGGTACTCACCTTCAATGCTGCAACGCGTTGGTGGCGGTAATGATTGTGAAACTTCATCCATATACGTTTTAATTGAACCAAAATGTTTTTCGCAAAATTGTTGTACCGGATCACGCATTATTTGATAAGGTTCGAAAGTGCTCATACGTTGATCTAAAATACAACTATTATTTGCATTGAGAAGTGTACGACTGGTATTGTTGTTGTTACGACGTGGTGTCATATTTGTTGTTGGACCGGAAACGATCACTTCATGTGTACTCTGTTAGAAGTAGTATTAAAAACAAAATATTTTAGAAACAAACCGGTGGCGTATGAGTAACTTTTAATACAAATATGAATGAACCCATTTGAATATTACTCATACGCCATGTTGCACAATGTGAAAGTTTTGTTGACATTTATTAATATACGTACATATATGCATATGACTTACATTTCCATTTACAGGCAGTTTCATAACAGACTTTTGATTACCGCTATTTTGTTGTGGCAACGCTGGTGACGCATGATGCACCGAAACCGGATTTTGTGGAATGGTAATTGAGCCTGAAATACATAATTTTAGAGTATTTTATTTTGTAATTTTTGGAATTTGCGGGAATGGGCCTTAACATCTATAATATAGGCTGGGCGCTTTCGTTTATACATATACAAAAGCCATAAGCAAATAGCGGCAATTTCGTCTCTATACGCGCGACTAGTTCGCACTCTCGTTGTGCTTCACAATTCCACGCACACCATGAAAATTCTCTGCAGATGCTCCCGAGCGCTGCTCTATGACAATGTATGTATTAAGGTCTACATTGCATACTTAAAGTGCAGTGCACATGTACCTACGAACTATAAATACAAGCCACAAACGACAACAGATCAGAACGAAAATCGACACTGATGATGGCACAACGCCGAAACCGGATTGTCTCGAAACCAAATTTGACAAGGGATGACGGAAAATCGTTCCAGTGTACATGCAGGAGAATGCTTAACAGAATTGGGCTTAGGCTAGCTTAAACTAGTCGGTCCGTGTAGAACTCACATAGACTGAATGAGTTCATTGTGTTACCAGAAGTTTGTTAAACAGCCAAATTGATATACCCTATCAAAAACAAGGAACTATGTCTTAGCCTGTAAATCTCAGGGCACGAGCCCAAAACGTGCTCTATCGTTTCCCTCTCCGACGCGGACTAACTGCATCTGCTATCACTGACCAAGCCTCATTTAAGGCCATGTGACAGTGTCCAGTCAGAACACCCGTCATGAGTCTACAGTCCACTCTTTTAAATGAGGTTGTAATACCTAAACACGATCTTCGACACTTTACAGCTCGGCGCTTGGGTTTACGCCTTTCTCGTTTGTTCGATTATGTGCAACTCTCGCCTTCTCTTAATCTCGTTCAATCTAATTGGGATGTATGCAGAGCAATATTCGAGGGATGGACCCTTTTTAGCTAGTGCTTTTTCATTCCCATATGCCCTGGGACCTAATGTGGATGTATGGTTCTCCATATGCCGGATCTTTCCAGGAATTGTTTACTACACCCTAACACACTTCTAGATGCTGCCTATGCGAGATTATTACCCTAATTGCTACTTCGCTGTCAATATAAAAGTTGACGCGGCTGCAGTTTAAGTATTTTTCTTCCAGTTTTTCTACTGCTTTGGTTACGGCTATTACTTCCACCTGAAGAAACTGCGGCTTGCAGCCAAACTTTTTGATATAGCTACCTACAGCTGTCATAAGACCCATATTAGAATACTAGGTTATAGTGGCCAGCCTTGCCTAATGGACCTTCACATAAGTGTAAACGAAATAGAATACTGTTCTAGCTTCTTCACAGATGTACATACCCACGAGGGTGGGAAGTAGAGGAAAGCTTACTCTATCACGGCAGGTATTCTATCACGAACTTTAAATAATCAAGAATATTATGCTGGCCGATCACAATCTCTGGTTGAACCAGGTTAGGTTAGAGCACGTGATTGCTACCTCTAGGTCCGTTATGAAATCAATTTAGTTAACGGCGAAATAATCTAAATCTGGGTGGAACTGAACAGTCAAGTATGAAGTTACTCTATGGTTCCACCTCATAATCCTCCATGCAGATGCAGCATTAGGGGGACGAATGTACGCGTATTGGATAATGACCCGTCAAAACCATAATAATTATTGGAAGATGAACCATTGTGAAACTAATAATTTCGATTGGCCGCCTGCTGTCCACTTTCTTTCATAAGGACCTGGCTATCATGTAAGAGTTAGTCTCTACCCAGCGTTTGCTGAGCTGACCGAGAGTCTTCGGTACAAGAGTAGATCACGGAACTCCGAACTCCCTACAGCCATCTACGTAAAGTCAGTTGTAGGCAAGCGCGCTAGGAGATCCGCGAGAACGTTGGCCACAGTATAGCTATGGCCATCGGAGCTTCATAGAAGTGCAACAAAAATAGGTTAATCAATAAAACTTAGAGAATTTATGTTATGTAATATATGGTTCTAGCAGCGATATTTTAGCAGGACACATCGTGATTGACTAAGTGTTGCGCAGTCTGCTTCGGTTTCGCAATCACTCTTACCAACAATAGTCGTAGTTAGTTTTAACTGGACAAAGCAATGCCATTGTACGTAGTTTACTGCAGCACCTCCATAGTAGTAGATGTGAGCACAAATCACGGATTCATTGATTCGCTCCTTCAGTATGTCGCAGGTAATTTTTCTGTTGTGACTTCTTCTGTGGAATCTTCCAACTATGCAAGTATAGAATTTTTTTAAATCCCAGTCACAATAAAGGTGTACTGCCGGGCACGTGGAGAATGATAATTCCCTTATATGATGGCTAAAAGAGTTGTAGCCGAAAAGGTTGGAGCGAAACGGTACCCCACTCTCCCAGCGAGTACATAGATCAAGCGAATGGAGATCAGAGTAAACAGTCGACTGGTTTGGAAAATAGACTGTTCATGGATCTATGGGAGGGGGGCGGAATGACCTAGGAAGTTCAGTATGGTAATGCTAAACCGTTTTCGATATAATAATCGTTCCCAACTAGCCGGGGTAGTGCTTGAAGTGCTAGTTTCGGAGAATAACGGATTTCTATATGACATAGGGACATTGAACCGATGACATTAAACCGATTTCGCTAAGGTCAAGATAGACTTAAAGGTGGAAGGTGTTCTACTCCCTTGGGGATCAACACCATCATGCGCGTCTTGAGAGTCTAGTTGCTAACCATTATGCAAAATTGGCTTTCTAGAGCAATAACGGACTTGTCTACGTTAAAAAGTCTTCTTCTCTTATTCTTTCCCAAGACTCACTTTCATTATCTAATCAAATGTTCTAAAAGACACTTTCCTACATACCTATAGATTGATTCAGTGCATCAGTACTATATTTTAGCAAAGCAGTACTTGAGTTCAACAGTGTAGTAGGTCCTTGAGAGTGCGGTCTTACTTTAGTGGGGGATGTGGTAACTGTAACCCCACCCGATGTCACCTGCGTCGATGGTATACCCCATTTGTTGTGTCCCGTTATAATAACATTATTGCTCAGTGGTGGCACAGGTGTTACATAGCCTGGACAGCTGGGGCTTGTTGGTGATTTGGGTGTCGTTAAGGCAGCCACCATTGCTGTGCTAGCACCTGCACCAGCGCCACCTGGAATCACTACATTCGTGCTTGATTGCGAATTGTTTGCATTGTTCGAATTGGAACCAATACCACCACCATTTTGATTGATATGTTGTGATGAGCTGAGACGCGTCATACTTTTGTGTAGACCACCTACTGAGCCGCCTGCTACATTTAGACGTGTCATACTACGATGCGTATTACCGGTCGGATGTAAACGTCCAGTGCTGCGTGAATCGCCAAGTTTGACACGACGTGTGTAGCCAGCATGCGGAGGCGTAGGTGGTACAGGCGCTGTAATGGGCATACTGGGCATTTGTGGTGCATTGCTCTGCTGTATGACAGTTGTATTACTAGGCGCTGGTTGTGTTGTGGCTGAAATGTTAAAATATTGTATTACGCACATGCAGTTAGCTCTCTACATCTCTACTAGTCTTACAAATTTTTAAATTGCCGCTAAGCAATGCTTTACGGCTACCATCCTTTGGACTGCTCGGACTGCTGCGACTTTTATTTTTGCTCTTATGCATACGCCCCGTGGTGGCAATTGTCGACGCAACTGAAACCGTTGTCGTGGTGGCAGCTGGTTCGGCAGTGATAGGTATCGATGTAGCTGAAGTGTGGGGCAAAGTCGTGTTCGGCACAACGTTATTGAGTACGGTGGCAACAACGGCGGCAGCAGCTATAGGTGTTGGCGGTGGTGGATCAGTTGGACTGTTTAGGCTTACAATTGTTACACCACCGGATATCTTATTGCTCATATCCATGTTGATGTCGGATGTGGAGAGTTTCTGCTGACTGTAGATTAAGCGGAATCGGATATTAATATTTTTAATTTTAATTTTTCCTACTCACCTAAGTGCGTTCTTTTGTCGTACACAAGCGAGTACCTTATCGGTGAAGAGTACAGGAAATGATGAGCATAATTTTGTGGCTTCTTGCAGTAAGTTCGTTTGTGATGTGCGATCTGCATGTGGCAAGTGTTCCAGTACAAAATCAAGTGCGTATTGCGCGTGTGCCTTTGTAAAGAATAAGGAAATGCTATTAGGTTCTATTTCTTGTCTTTCTCCTCCATCATGTTCGCGCTCCTTCTCTAACTGTGTACCCGTTTGCCTTAAACTCGATCCCTTCCTCATTCTTCTTTCGTTTTCATCGTTTAATCTAGCCTTCTGTCAATATCTATACATTATAGGAAGCTGCCGGGGGCATGGGACCGGTTAACTTGTTTACGGATGGGTCGAAGTTGGACGGAAAGGTTGGTGGGGGGCCTTTGTCAAGAGCTAAATGTAAGCCACAAGTTTAAGCAGCGGAAGTTGCCGCGATTAAGAATACGGTGGATGAAATGCTATCCAGTGCTACTACGGTTAGGGAATTTAACATCTACTCTGATAGCCAAGCAGCTATCAAGGCTTTGAGCTCAACTACAGTGCGATCGAGGGTGGTCTGGGAGTGCCTGACCTAGCTTGCGATTGCATCGAATTATTTTACAATTAAGATTATCTGGGTCCCGGGCCATAGTGATATCCCGGGTAACTGCCAAGCGGATCTCTTAGCCCGCATCGGTACAACTGAACTGAATGAAGATGGCTGTAGGGATTTCGGGATTCCGCTAGCCACCTGTGGATTGCTCCGCCATGGCTGCAGGGTAGCAAGATCTTTCTGGCCGAAAGTGGATGGCAGGAGGTCTGCTGAAATAGTTGGGTTCACTAAGGCTCACCTATCAATGGTTATTGGGGTTCTGACAGGGCACTGCACCATGGGTATCCATGCGGTACGTCTAAATATACTGGAAACTCCATCATGCTGCAGCTGTATGGAGGATGATGAGGTGGAATCACCAAATCATTTTATGCTTGATTGCCCAGCTTTTGCCAGAACTAGGCGAAAGTACTTCGGTCGCGACTCACTTGGATCTCCCGAGGATTTATCCAAAGTTGCGATCGATATCATTCGGAGCTTTATCGTTGCTACACAACAATTCTCTAAGTGGTTATATCTACGTTACCGTTGTTTTATAGCATGTGGTATTACAACTGTCCTTCATGTTGTGAAAGTGAGCCCCCCTTATTAGGACAGCTACCACCTAACCTAACCTAATCTAGGAAGCTGCCGACAAAACTTACGAACTAAGGGCACAACATAATCGAAACAGCTTCAGATGCATTCCTAGCAAACTGATATTTGGCAGAAACGGCGCCATTGTATCACATATGTAAATATCACCGAGGAGGGAGTAGATGGTTGGTGTGGATGAGCTTATAAGTTCGGGAGGTACTACTCTATCACGTTATAAAACAAGAGGGTATTATGTTGGTCGATCACGACCTCAGATCGAACTAGGCTAGGCTAGTACGCGTGTTTGCTACGCCTAGGTCCATTATGAAATCAGTTAACATGACGGTGTCATAATCTAAAGTTATAAGATATAGTTCCGAACAAAATCGATATTTATCCTGCTGGCATTGAAGTGAGATACGACGGAAATACTTTTACCGTGTTCGGAGTGAAACTAAATAAACAAGAAGTGGCTCGATAATTCTACCTGCAAATGCAGCCTTACGGGGTTTTCAGTATATTAAGACGTAACGCATGGACGCTTTTTGGAAAAAAATAAACTCATTGTAATCATTGGTAGATGAACTTTGGTGAACCTAATAGTTTCGACGGACCTTCTGCTGTCCACTTTCAGCCTGATGTATCTGGCAACCATGCAAGAGTTAGTTTCTTCCCAACGTTTGCTTAGCTGGCCGAGCAGCAGATCATCGAACTTTCGCTACAACCGTTCCTACAGCCCTCTACGTAAGGTCAGTTGTAGCCAAGCGAGTCAAAATAGATCCGGGAGAAAGTTGACCGAAGTATTGCTTCAGGACTCTAATTATCGCAACCTTAAAATAGTTCCATCAATCCTCAGCTCCTCGCACAACATTTTCGACCGCAATGCAATTGAGCTCACGTCTGCAATAGCCACTTGGCTATGCAAGTAGATGAAATATTTTCTTACCGCAAAATCAACGCATAGCTTGTTATCATCAGCAACCTCGATTGCGGCGTTTTCCGCTTGGAGGACGCAACATTGATCGCGCAGCTCGAAATTGTAGCTCACAGAAAACCCCAAAAAAATACTACCAATCAAATAACTAATCCACTTCTTCCTCCCAGTCCTCTCTCAAGGGAATGACTTGTATAGACACTAACATGTAATGCTCGACGTCTCCAATGCGTTCTATAAGACTAGTACTGCATAGAGCGGAATCGGCTTAGCTACCATCTCGTAAAGCAACAAGCTAACCGAGCCCTTCCTTGCCCAAACATTCGCATTGGGTCTCAAAAGTAGTTACCTGCTCGAAAAAATTTCTAGATATTTATAAAAATAGTACTGAAATCGTAAATCCCATATCTCGTCATAAAAACCGTTAAGTTTTTTCATTTTTGACAACCAGTCCACACAACTAAATCCAGCTTGTCACCATATCCAGGTGGCGCAGGAGGTCAGGAAATGTACCACTTAACAGGTTTGCCAAGTCATATTTGTGGGCGACCACTGTAGGAAGCTACTGGCTCAAAGCTCCAGGGACGCTCCAGGTTATTTACAATCGAATGAAGAACCGTTCATGTTGACATACCCTTACAATAGGCATGCCTGAGCATAGCACCATAGGAATCTATTTTAGTAAGAACCGAGACAGCTTGATGTTTGTGAAATACTTGGGCGATGCGGGAGGCACAGGTTGGCTAATTGTCACTACCACTTCCTTATTAAAATCAGCTCTTCTCTAGTAACGTTCCCTGCAGGTGTAAGGCCAATTTCTTGCCTCGAATGACCACATGCAAACCGAATAGCTCCAAGCGCTTTGTCATACTCGGTACACTAATGCCCCTCTTTTCTTGATAATTGGTATGTGGACTGGAAACTGTCAATGCGAATTCCTTTCGAAGGTAGCTGTATGGAGGATAGGAAAGTGGAATCACATACTCATTTCGCGCTCATCTATCCAGCATTTGCAAGGTTAAGGCGAAAATACTTCGCACTGGATATCATCAAGCGCTGTCTCATACGGAACTATATCACAGAATTATGCCTGGAGTGACCGTTAGATAATGTGGTACCTCAGTGGATCATGATGCTGTGATTGTAAACGAAAAAATTCCTTTAAGGTTTAGTACATCGAATATGAGTCCGGCACGCTCCGGTACTAAAATCATCTCTTACTAGCCCGAATGCTCTGGTATGGAATCTCCTCCCTCGAGTTTTCGGGTATGTGAAGTTTAGCCGCCTCTTGCGACAGACATGACTTGCCGCTTTAATTTTCTTAGCCTTTTAATTCGCTGTGAAATGGGGCAAGATACTTGGTTTTTTTCATCTTACCATGTTTTCCTTTACTTTCTCTCTGCTCCCTACTCTATTCTGTGTCTCATAAGGGCTGCTGTCTACTGCACACCCTTTCTGTTCTCAAGATTGTGCTCTACTCTATTATTTATTCTATCTTTTCCCTTTCCTTTCTATTGATCTGACCATAAAATTTCGTCTTTTATACACTCGCTATCTCAATACCTTTTGCTCCCAACTTCCCAAACTCACCTTGTTTGTACGTCCTGCGGAGGCAAGTATTTGTGCTGTCAACGAAATATTATTCGGATTAGCTTTGCTGGCTGCTTTAACTTTGTCGCAATGTTCCACAATCAATAGCGGATGTTGCTCTGAGATTTTAAGTAATATTTGCATTGTTATTGTGCAAGTTTCATTGTCGAACAATAATTCGCACAGACGTGGTACGCTGCTCTCCAAAACCTTAGAAAAATAAAAGATTAAATTCAATCCATTAAAATCCTTTCTTCCTCTCTTTTGTTGTATAATCAAGTCTTACTGAAGGAGTCTTTTGTGCTATTAGCAAATAAAGTTGCAGTACAGCGAGTTTCTCTTGAGAATCACATTGCGGCAGGAGTGTTACCAGTAACGGAGCATGTGGAGAAACTTCTTCAGGCGAAACTTCATAAATTTGTGAAAGGACACGCAGCAAGCCAAAGTTTCCTGAAAAAAGAGTGCGCATAAGTAAATCTAATTCTATAATATAGGTTAATAGAATTGTCTTCATACCAGCCATAATCGAATCCATTATCGATGAAACGTGTGGACTAAGCAAGTACGCATAATCTATAGCCGCTAAAGAAAGGTAACTTGCTAGATTTCTGGACAGTTCACGATTACCCTTCGGCAGGAATTGAACTGCTACGGGTAATGAGATTTTCATAACCTCCCTTTTATCATAATTCTGTAAGTAGAAGAAGACTAAATATTTAAAACTTAGAACCTTTAAACTGTGGCTCCGATTATATTAAAAATGCTCGAATTAAAAAGTAACGACTTAAAACTAGTACTCACCAGAAATATACTAGACATAATATCAGCAGCAATTTTCGCATGCGGTGGATCTTCTTTGGCCGATCCAGCCGGCTGGAGATTCCATAATAAACATGTCTTCAATAAATCTACTAAAGCAGCACAATATCGTTCTGCAGTTTTCGTCTCACGTATACAAGAGAGAACGCGTGTAACACAAATCTCCACAACCGATTGATCATTATTATTTTTGAGGTAATCCGGATGTGAGATGATCGGACTAATATCAGAGAGCTGTTACGTAAAAGAGAAAGAAAAGTAGTTATTTTGTTTCCATACATATGTTTTCGTTTCAAAGACTTTAGCTATGAAAATTTTTCTTTCGTTTTTATAGACCGTCTGTATTGTGAAGAGAGAGGGAGAGAGAGAGAGGGAGAGAGAGGGAGACACAAATAGATGCTGCTTAACGAGGTACCCGTCAAACTTACGTACGCCACGCAGATAACGTTAAAATTTTTATAAGTGAAAAGTATCTTCTAGTAATTCGCTTTTTAGTGGATCTGGTGCTTAGGAATATAAATATTGTAACGAATATTAGCAACAGTAAGGGTACTGTCATCTCTAAGCCGATGCTAAGCAGTGACATGAATGCACATCAATAATTCAATCATTATGTTTAGACATACATATGTACGTATACGCAGCTGAGAAGCAACGCACAACCACATGCATATATCTGAGATACTCCCGAAAGTATGCAATGAGAGAAGCTATAAAATCGTGCAATTGTAGTTACAGCTGAGAAATTTGATTGCTGATGGCCATTCTGGAAATGGAAGCGCCTAGAAGATGCGAACGAGGAAATCAGAGAGTATAAAAGGCAACAACAGTCGAGGCGCAATAATTCAGTTTTGATTAAGACACTATCTGGCGAGCAATAGCAGTATTATTTATTGTGAAGTACTTTAATAAAGGCCATTTTTCCATTATTCAATATTGGAGTTATTTATTCAACGGTTTGTTGATTCGAACTTAGTAAAAAATTGCAAATAAGGGGAATCGCAAGTAAATTCGTTACAATTGGTGTCAGAAGAGGAATTGTTGAATAAATTCCGAAGATTGGGAATATAACTTTGACATGGCAAAGTTCAGTGAATTGAAGATCCAGCAACTGAAGAATGAGTTGGAGAGCCGTGGATTGAATACAACCGGCATTAAACTCGAACTTCAGGCACGATTACGAGAGGCAATGGAATCAGAAGGAATTAACGTGACTTTCCTCTTGATGGCGAGGAGACAACAAAAATTGAAGAGAAAAATGAAACATCGCAGACAGTTACGAGCACAGACTTGAACATGATTTTAGCTGCAAGATCTGCTCAAACATCGACAGTGTCATCTCAACTGGCAGAACAGAAGACATATATGGAATCGCAGGAGAACCGTATAACATCCAAGATGGAATACCAAGAGACACGAATAACATCAAAGATCGAAGCCAAGAAACGCGTATTTCAGAAATGTCGACACAGATAACAACCAAGATGGAAACACAGTTAGAAGAACAGAAGACATATATGGTTGAGCAGTTGAAAGCACAAGAAAATCGCATATCTTCGCAGTTAGAAGCACAGGAAGCAAGGGTAACATCAAAGCTGGAAGCGCAAGATGAAAAAATCGCTCAATTTCAGGCAGAAGTCAATGATTTGAAGGGTCGTATGGAGCAGCTACAACTAAATCGCCCTGCAATTTTAGCAAGCAATATGAAGGTAAAAACTCCATCTTTTGACGGCTCTGTTCCTTTCCAGGTGGTTAAGATTCAGTTTGAGAAGACCGCAGCAGTGAACAACTGGAATGCTGAAGATAAAGTTGCTGCACTGTTCATGGCATTGAAAGGGCCTGCAGCTGATATTTTACAAACCATTCCAGCGGGCGAACGGAACTGTTATGAAGCATTGATACGTGCTCTAGAGAGACGATACGGAACTGAGCATAGGAGATAGATATACCAAATGGAGTTACTGAACCGCTTCCAGAAGCCTGGTGAGACATTGCAAGAGTTTGCGTCGGATGTTGAAAGGCTGGCACATTTAGCGAATGCGGACGCACCCGTGGAATACACTGAAAGGGTAAAGATTCAGAGCTTTATAAATGGCATACGGGACGTCGAAACAAAGCGAGCTACACATGCAAACCCAAAACCTACATTCACAGAAACGGTATCTCATGCTCTGATTCAGGAAACAGCGTCGCTTCTGTGTACGCCAGTTTTCAAAGCACGCCGTGTGGAAGTAGAAAGGCCAGAGTGGGTAGACGCAATATTGGAGGCGCTGAAAGGATCGCAAAAGCGGAGTGAGAGAGTTATCAAATGCTTCAAATGCGGGAAGCCCGGTCACATTGCACGTCATTGCGATCTTGATCCTAGTGGTTTCAACAGCATGGGTGGTCTTAATAACAAAGCTGGAGGGGATGAGCAAGAGCGAGTAAGATGTAGAGATCGAGAGGTAGCTCCAGCTATTGAATGTCCTGTGATATCTGTGTCGCAAATTGGTAGAAAATCGAGCAGTCTTACCGTCAGAGGGAATGTGGATGGCAAAGAACGTGTACTGACTGTAGATACGGGCGCATCTCATTCTTTAATTCGATCTGACTTGGTCAACAGGAGAGTAAAAACGTTACCTGGAGCAAGGTTGCGTACGGTCACTGGCGAGTATAACCAAGTCCAGGGAGAAGTGGTATGTGAAGTCTTGATTGGAAAGGTCACAGTTCTACACAAATTCGTTGTGGTGGAGATCGTTGATGAAGGTAGATTGGGAGTGGACTTCTTGGTTGACCATGATATCAAGATCGATATGCAGAGAAGGGTGATGCATTATAAGAACCAGGATATACCACTTAACTTCAGTTTGCAGAAAGGGTTCAGCAGTAATCGAGTACTGGTGGAGAAGACTCGGCAAAGACCACGAAAGTAAAAGGCAAAGGTTGGTAGATCGAATGGGCCAAATAAAGCAAAATCAAAAGTACCTGTGAGAGAAACACTGGCATTAACAAAACCTAATGGACGCACAAAAACGAAGCAACGAATTTCCCAGAAAAAATGCGAGGGTAGTTTCAGGCCGGAGCGCACTACTGTTGTGAAAAGTGGGAACGATACTGATTATGCGAAGCCAATCCGTCAAGCGCAAGCTCTACGAAGTAGTTCATTGGCCAAACAACAGAGTGTGAGGGAACGGCCCAGGGTTATGAGTAGTAAGATCAAACACTGGAATGATAAGAACTTTAATTCGGAAGGTTTCTTGGAGGGAGATTTGGTACTGCTATACAACCCTCACCGGCGGAAAGGTGTTCCATCCAAGATTCGGTGCAGTTGGGAAGGCCCGTACAAGGTTGTGAAGAAGATCAGTGATACCGCATACAAACCATTGGGAAACCACGGAGTACAAGAGTGGTACATTTGGAGATGCTAGCAGCGTTTAGATCGGGAGATTTGTCTGATCGGGACGATCAGACTTAGGTGGAGGGCAGTGTAACGAATATTAGCAACACTAAGGGTGCTGTCATCTCTAAGCCGATGCTAAGCAGTGACGTGAATGCACATCAATAATTCAATCATTATGTCTACACATATGTACGTACACGCAGCGGAGAAGCAACGCACAACCACATGCATATATCTGAGATACTCCTGAAAGTATGCAATGAGAGAAGCTATAAAATCGTGCAATTGTAGTTACAGCTGAGAAATTTGTTAGCTGATGGCCAACTATTAGATTCTGGAAATGGAAGCGCCTAGAAGATGCGAACGAGGAAATCAGAGAGTATAAAAAGCAACAACAGTCAACGCGCAATAATTCAGCTTTGATTAAAACACTATCTGGCGAGCAATAGCAGTATTATTTATTGTGAAGTACTTTAATAAAGGCCATTTTTCATTATTCAATATTGGAGTTATTTATTCAACTGTTTAGTGATTCGAACTTAGTAGAAAATTGCAAATAAGGGGAATTGCAAGTAAATTCGTTACAATATAAACATACCTGGGCAACTACCGCCGACGAGGAGAACACGGATTTGGTTTTTTCTTGACAAAAAAGTTGTATGAACCTCTTGTTTACTAACAGGTATAAGATCCCGAATTAGGCTAGGACTAAGCTAAGAGGGGAGAAACCTTAAACAATATATCTAGCAATCATTCTAGTGAATTGTCATGGAAGCTTATCGTGGAAGAGAGAGTGAAGAAGTCCTCAATGGCGCTTTATGCGTGTAAAATAGTGCTGGGTGTATGTGGACTTAGATACACAAAGTTTCTCCTTTCATTGAAAAGAGGGGACTGTAGGCTCATGATGGGTGCTCTGGATACTGCCTTCTGGCGTTACATACTTTTAAATAAGGCTAGTAAAAGCAGATGCAGGAATTTATGACTCTAGAAGGAACGTTCGCATTCGAATTGTGTTCGTGTAGTGTGTTCGCTCCTCTATGTCTCAGCTATTAGGAGTGGCGCAAATACTAGATCTAGAAGCATCAAGTAGCATAGCGTTTTTCAGTTTGGTCGTTGAGCAAGCTTCTGGTAATACTATGAACTCATTCAATCCATTTCACGTCATCACGGATCAGTATAATTGGACATGGGTGAAACTTGAGTTGGTAAGATTGCCTCCTACAACAGCTAATGACTGTCCTGGAGCTTTGTTGATAGACATTGCGAAAGCCAACCTAATAGGAAATTGGAGGCGTTTAAAATTGGAAGGCATATCTGTCGGTATTAATGGAATCCTTGGTATGAAAACTTTGTTGTTTTCAAAATTTCCCGATAAAATCATTGCTTCAATGACATTCGGCAAAAGTTTTGTGATATATGCCTTGTCCCATTACATAAGCGCGTAGGATCCAAATTATGAAGCATACTTAGTATGGACCTGGTGGCTCCAAGGAGTTAAGAAACTCGACCGGATAATGCACAGCTTTCAATTTTTCCACGACTGTGTCAATAGATTGAAAAGTTGTTCGTTTGTTTTATTTTATATAGATGTAGATAGACTGAAGTTAAAACAAGTAAGGAAGGCTAAGTTCGGGTGTAACCGAACATTACATACTCAGCTGAGAGCTTTGGACACAAAACAAGGGAAAATCACCATTTAGCAAAATACACCTAGGGTAACCCTGGAATGTGTTTGTATGACATGTGTATCAAATGAAAGGTGTTAATGAGTATTTAAAACGTAGTGGGCCTTAGTTCTATAGGTGGACGCCTTTTCGAGATATCGCAATAAGGGTGGACCAGGGGTGACTCTAGAATGTGTTTGTTCGTTATGGGTATCAAATTAAAAGTATTAATGAGGGTTTTAAAAGGGAGTAGCCCTTACTTGTATATGTGAAGGCGTTTTCGAGATATCGACCAAAATGTGGACCAGGGTGACCCAGAACATCTTCTGTCGGGTACCGCTAATTTATTTATATATGTCATACCACGAACAGTATTCCTGCCAAGATTCCAAGGGATTTTGATTTTGCCCTGCAGAACTTTTTCATTTTCTTCTGCTTAATATGGTAGGTGTCACACCCATTTTACAAAGTTTTTTCTAAAGTTATATTTTGCGCCAATAAACGAATCCACACACACCCATTTTACAAAGTTTTTTCTAAAGTAATATTTTGCGTCAATAAACCAATCCAATTACCATGTTTCATCTCTTTTTCATATTTGGTACAGAATTATGGTTTTTTTTAAATTTTTCGTAATTTTCGATATCGGAAAAGTGGGCGTGATCATGGTCGGATTTCGGCCATATTTTATACCAAGATAAAGTGACTTCAGGTAAGTACGTGAACTAAGTTTAGTTAAGATATATCGTTTTTTGCGCAAGTTATCGTGTTAACGGCCGAGCGGAAGGACAGACGGCCGACTGTGTATAAAAACTTGGCGTGGCTTCAACCGATTTCCCCCATTTTCACAGAAAACAGTTACCGTCATAGAATCTATGTCCGTACCAAATTTCACAAGGATTCGTAAGTTTTTGTTCGACTTATGGCATTAAAAGTATTCCAGACGAATTAAATGAAAAAGGGCGGAGTTACGCCCATTTTGAAATTTTCCTTTATCTTTGTATTTTGTTGTACCATATCATTACTGGAGTCGGATGTTGACATAATTTACTTTTATACTGTAAAGATATTAAATTTTTTGTTAAAATTTGATTAAAAAAATTTTTTTTTTTAAATATGGGCGTGTTCGTCATCCGATTTCGCTAATTTTTATTTAGCACACATATAGTAATAGGAGTAACGTGCCTACCAAATTTCATCATGATATCTTCAACGACTGCCAAATTACAGCTTGCAAAACTTTTAAATTACCTTCTTTTAAAAGTGGGCGGTGCCACGCCCATTGTCCAAAATTTTTCTAATTTTCTTTTTTGCGTCATAAGGTCAACGCACCTACCAAGTTTCATCGCTTTAGCCTTCTTTGCTAAAGAATTATCGCACTTTTTCGGGGTGGGCGTGGTTATAGTCCGATTTCGTTCATTTTAAATAGCGATCTGATATGAGCACCCAGGAACCTACATACAAAATTCAATCATCATGATACCTCAAAATGTACTCAAGTTATCGTGTTTACAGACGGACGGACAGACGGACGGACGGACATGGCTAAATGAATTTCTTTTTTCACCCAGATCATTTTGATATATAGAAGTCTATATTTATCTCGATTAGTTTATGCCGTTACGGATCACCGTTATGCGAACAAAGTTAATATACTTTGTGAGCTCTGCTCAGCTGAGTATAAAAAATTTTTAACGGCGGCAGATTACTAAACGTCCAAAGGGAATAACAGTCCAACTGAAATCTGTAGTCAAACTTTAGCTGTTAAAATAACCTAAGTTTGTACGGCAGCCATAGTGCTGAAAAATCCCATTTGTAGGGAAGGTGCTACGCCGTCTTGTACCCAATTCCACATTTTACAGGAGGTTTTAGGACTTAACGACATGTAGCTTCTAAAAAATTTTCATTATCCTACCATTACTTCATCCAGAGATATACAGTATGATATAATCCATTTGTATGGGAGGTGCCACACCCCCTTCTCCCTCACCCCAAATTTTCTTGCTGGTGTTAGGGATGGATCTCATATAACTCCTTACTGAATTTCAATTTTCTAGCATGAATACCTTCAGAGTTATGCAGTACCAAAGATTCCATTTGTATGGGAGGTGCCACACCCCTTTTATATATCGAAATTATTTCTAGCCTACAACCATCCTTGGAGGGTTTATAGTGGGTGGTGTAAATTTGATTGTGATCGGTCGATCCGGTTAGGACGCAACTCGATCTATGCCTACACACATACATAATTGAAATTTGATATTGTGACGAATATTAGCATCACTAATCTGTTAGTAAATAATCACTCTTATGTACATGTAGACATTAAATATCTTATAATATATTTTACATGGAAGTTCGGAGATCTAATTGTCTTAATTTTGCACCTCTCGTTAGAGGACTTGAAGAGTTTAATTGGATATCTAGAAGTCTGGATCTGGACTTTGCGATGTCAAAACCTTTGTTTAAGTTACTGATTGAGTCATACTACTGAGCAAATCCAGCTATTCCTTAACTCATTGTTAATTAGTTTTAAGTTAATTTATGGTAGTATTGTAAATCTAGTCAGTAAGGTCTTTTGCCATTGACTTAATTAAGTTATGAATATGAATATGAATAATAGGCTAGCAGCACTTATGTAGAAGGCGACGAAGAGCTATCTCACACACACAGATGTGGTCATCAGCCGAAGTAGTTACTCATACGTACACACGCATATGTCTATAAACTACAAATATGCATGTACTTATATAACTAATTACCAAGCAGCAGATACAAGAGTTCCAGAAGGTGAAACGTCTAGACCTTTGGAGAAATATACGGACGAAGCAACCGAGAGTATAGAAGCAGCGCAAGCTGAACAATCAGTAATCAGTTTGATTTAAACACGCTATCAGTTGCGAAGTGAAGTATAATTGTAAGTATAGTTGTACTACTCCCAAAGTAGTCTAAGAAAGACCATGTTGCAATACATAATATTGAAGTGATTTATTCAACAGTTTAGCGATTCGAACGTTAGAAGAAAGTTTCAAATAAGCGGAATTTTCCTAAAATCGTTATAATATATATAGAAGAAGAAAATATATAATTTGGCTGGTATATTCTAATATTTACTTACCACTTCGCTAATATCATTAACAATTTCAGAATCTGGCACCGAAAATAAATCACCAGCACGAGATAGATCACGTTTGGATAGAACTTTTGTAAAGAGTTCGTGCATTTTTTTGCTTTATTGTATGTGTTTTTTCTTAATTCCTTTTGGTGTTGTTGTGGTTGTTTCTTTGCAGAAATTTGTGTGTTTTATTAAGTAAAAGTGATCACATTGCTTTTCGTAGAATGTCTGGTCTTTTAAGTATTTATATCTGTATGTAAAGTCTGCTTCCGAATTTCACTACCAACAAACAAACACACACACATATCCACTTTGTTATATCAATCTATGGAACATTGTTAGGCAGCGATCACCGAAACTGCGACGATGCACACATTTAGCACTCTTTAAACGCCTCTGCGCGCGCTGTTTCTACAATGAAAAAAAGTAAAAAGAAAAAGTATTGTATGATTATATTTAGAAGAAATTTTATTTGTTTTATTTTTAATGCTTCACAGACTGATATTACATTTCAATGCTCTGTAGTGATTTATTTTATGCGAATACACTGCTTTGTACTTCTTTCACGATCTCTCCAAACTTCCAATGACTTTCACACAGTTCAAAGCCAATTAAAGTTTTGTGTCATTACTTTTATTTGTTCTTTCTTCAATTGCGCTTTGCAATTTCACGGTTCTTCAGCAGCCACTTGCAATTGTTGAAATGTTTGCATTAAAATTGTAAGAAACTCATATAACTTCTTCCCTTTTCAGGTGAATGCGGTGCTGCCGTTAGCACAACACCCACCCCATGTCTCTTATCCAGGGTCGGATTAATCCTCAACGGAGCCCTACGCAACCATCAAATTGGGGGCCCTTTTTTCACGTCCGTTCCCTTCTTGTTTCGATTAAAACATACAAACTTATATCTTTCATAAAAATTTTATTGTTACAATGTAATAATCTCAATAAAATTACTATCTTCAATTTAACCATGTCGTTTTCTAATCAATATCAATATCGATCAATTATATCATCAACATCCATTTTGTTCAATAAATCTGGCTCAATGCAAAGTATACCTAACATCTCGAGTCGCTCTTGTCGCGTTGTAGCTATTTCAGCAGCTTTGATTCTTTTTAAATGGATAAGCTGTTATTAATAATCGCAACAACAAAACGCAGCCAGCAGCGACACTTATGTACAAGTCAACGAAGAACATTCCACAAATATCTCACGCACATACATGTAGTCATCAGCCAAATAGTTACTCACACATACACACGCATAAACTACAAATGCACATGTAGTTACTCACACATACACACGCATAAACTGCAAATATACATGTATATAGCTGGTAACCAAGCATTACTTACAACTGTTCGCGAAATTACTAGACCTTAGGAGAAATGGGTGATCGAGAAAACCGAGAGTATAAAAGCAGCGCAAGCTGAGGAATCAGTAATCAGTTTGATTTAACCACGCTTTTGTGAAGTATGCGATATTGAAGTATAATTGTACTAGTCCCAAAGTAGACTAAATAAGTTAATTATTCGACAGTTCACCGATACCAACGTTAGCAGATGTGCAAAATATCAGGAAATCCCCAAATTCGTTGTTCATTTATTTTTCATCCATCATTAATCATTCACTCATTCATCATTTTAGTTGAAATTTCCGCTTGACGGCTTCTACGCCCTCTGTTCAAAAAATAACCGAAATTTTTCAAAATAAAAACGACCAGTGTACATTTTGAGACAATTCTTTTTTATTATTCAATATACTCTCCTTTCACTTCGATACACTTCTTTGCACGGTCGTACAATTTGTCAAATGAGTCGGAAATGTACTTTTTAGGAACCTTGTCTAGTTCGTCGGTCGCCGCCTTTTGAATGCGGTAAATTGAGTATTATTTATTTGAGTAAAATTTGATTATATTTTTCTTCTTTATGTTTGTAAGAAAATTTTAGAAGTCTTTTTGGGGCCCCATAAAATCGGGGGCCCCAGGCGCCTGCCTATTCTGCCTACTTGTTAATCCGGCCCTGCTCTTAGCACACTTTGATTCGCACATACTTTGCTTAATTAAGTACCAAGTAGTCACTAATGAATGAGTGCTTGTTGTTGTCATTGTTGTTGTTGTTTATATTATTTTAACTGCATAATTGTTTGTTTATCAACAGGGTCGTGTACTGGCCAGGGGGTTAAGTACACGACATTGCCCCACTATAGCAAAAAAATTGGTTGAGTAGCAACTACCCCGAGTCCGATGTGTTTCCCCATCAAGTTACGCTGCCATCGGTTCTACTTACCTAGAGAATTGCTACATTGCAACGTTAGGGCTCCTAACTGACACCGACCTTGAATAAAAAACATAGAAGATACAAGCAAGCCGGAGCGAAGTACTTTTACCTTGATCTAGCCTAAGATGGACCTTTATTGGAAGGCTCCACATCGCTATGCTGCTGCAGGATGAGGGCCTTGTTGAGATGTACCGCATTGTCATCGTTGTCATAACTAATTGACGCTTTGACTGTCTAGCAGTAAAGTACGCTAGTCACTTCTTCGTGATAACTTATAATTGGGAGCATCAGGACAGATCAGGTCTCCCTTCATATGTTTGTCCGAATACAGTATAGTTCACCCCTTTCTCTGGGCATTAAATGTCGGGTTGAAAGTCAACGCGGAGAAGACGGATATGGTCTTGTTTACAAGGTCCCAAATTGGATCAGGCCTAAGTTAGGAGGGGTGACCCTATAGGAGAAACCTTATACAAAATATCTAGGAATCATCCTAGACAGTAAGCTGTCATGGAAGCTCAACGTGGAAGAGAGGGTGAAGAAGGCTTCAACGGCACTTTATGCATGTAAAAGAATGTTGGGGTGTACGTGAGGCTTGTCGCTCTCTCTTCCTCATTGGGTTTTTACAGCGATTGTAAGCCCTATTCTATACTATGGAGTTCTTGTTTGGTGGAAAGCCACACACAAAACAACCCAACAAAAAATTAGAGGGGGTATCCAGATTATCAATGCTTAGCATTACGGGAGCTCTGAAAACAACCCCAAAGGCTGCACTGTATGCCATACGGCACATTCCACCCGTAGACCTGGTAGCAAGGAACATAGCGTTAACAACTGCAACCAGGCTCGGTGTAGTATAGCGTCATCAATCACAAGAAGAAGAGACTACCTGATTCCCTATCTGCGCTTCAAGGGCGATCTTAAGCCATGGCGGACGAGGCGATACATGTATACACAGATGGTTCCAAAGTAGTGAAAGGAGTAGGGTCTGCGGTATCTGTGCTGATCCGGAAATAAACAGATCCTACAGGCTGCCGGATTACTGTAGCGTTTTCCAAGCGGAAATAGCAGCCGTAACCAAAGCAGTAGAAACCCTGGAAGAGAATAGCTTAAGCTGCAACCGTTTTAACTTTTATATTGACAGTGAAGCAGCAATTAGGGCAATAATCTCGCATAGCACAGCATCTAAATGCGTGTTAGAGGGTAAGCAGTCCCTGGAGAGAATCGGGACAGGGAGAAGCATACATCTATATTGGGTGCCAGGGCATATGGGAATAGATGGGAATGAAAAAGCGGATGAACTAGCTAAAAAGGGTGAATCCCTTGAAGCTTGCTCCGTAGACGTCCCAAATAGACTGGGCGAGATTAAGCGAAGGCGAGAGGTGCACATGATCGACCAAGTAGGAAAGGCATGGTTTCAAGCGCGGGGCTGTAAAGTGTCGAAGATTATGTGTAGGTCTTACAACCTTAGACTAACAAAGTTGCTTCTATCATTACAAAGAGAGGACTGTAGACTTATGACGGGTATTCTGACTGGACACTGCCTTCTGGCGTCCCATGCCTTTAAATTAGGCCTTGTCAGTTATAGATGTAGGAAGTGCGGGCTGGAGGAGGAAACGATCGAGCACGTTCTGTACTGGTGCCCTGCGCTTGCCAGGCTAAGACTCCAGCTATTAGGAGTGATACAGATGTCAGATCTAGAAGCAACAAGTCGCTCAAGTCCAAGGAAGCTGCTAGAATTTGCCAAGAGGACGGAGTTATTTTATAACATAGGTCCTGGTTTTTGATAGGGTTTGTCAGTTTGGTCGTTAAAACAAACTTCTGGTAACACTACGGACTCATTCAGTCAACCGGCTAGTTCAACCTAACCTAACCTAATCCCTTTCTCTGCTGCCGAATTCGGGTAGAAAAGCCTCTAGAAATACTTATTGAGCCGAAAAGTCTTCATCCATTTGTATCACATGACCTATGTAGATATCATACTTTGGGTTTTTTTTTGTTAATTTTCTACTCAGCCCAAAGTAGCATTCGTTGCCAAGTGTGATTCTCCATTTGTTGTTAGGCTGCGGTTTGCGCTGTTAATGCGGGTTTCCAAATAAATAAACTCCTTCACGGCTTCAAATTTTTATCTCTCAAGAGTGACGTGGCTGACGTATAAAGAGTGTTCCACTTCTTCTTTGATATTCCTGTTTCGCGATCACTGACGCCAATTAGGAGCAGCAATGGGCTTCAAGTCTTTCTTCAAGTCAGTGCCTGCCTCTCCCAACTCCCCGCTTCCAAACTGCGGTTTCGATTGAAATACTTTCACGGGCGTCCTCGTCCATTTGCATAACATGTCCTAGCCTGCGAAGCCTTTGGGATTTTATTCACTTTACTATTCTCATATCTTGGTAAAGCCCTTCGATACTCGCTGTCAGCATCACTGCCAGCACCATACATTTTCCAGAGGACTTTTCTCTCGAACACTCCAAGAGCTATATCATCTTCTCTCGACTTAGCGTGATTTTTGTTCTTTGATACAAAACTTTACTATTTTATTGCCTTTTCAGTTCAGTATATTAGCCTTGGTGAACCGAATGAGTTCGGCTGAAGGCTTGCTTCCCTGAAAGGAACTTGCCTACCCTGCTGGCTTGAGGGCCATTTATGCAAGGAAAGTTTACAGATGGCCAATAAAACTCCAAATTTTTATGTATGTTTGTTTAATGGTGTGTTCAGTCTATACTTATATTTAAGAATTCATGAGCTTAACACCGGCTTATAATAATTGAATTTCAATTATTATGTTTTCTAAGAGAAACTGAAAAGAATGAAACATTTACTGGCATATTGCTATGGAACCATTTCGAAAACCGCCAACGTAATCATCATAGGCAATTTTGTAATGTTGTCAAAGGTTTCACCTCCAAATTGTTTAAATATTTGGGTGAAAATAGAAATAACACGACATTTGGTGCCCGTTTCAGAGAAATACAGTTCTGTTGGGGTTCAACGGGTTCATAAGTGCAATACAAAGCTTTGTAACTGCACAGCTTCCTCAACCCAATTGTCAACCTCACCTACGCAAGGGGAATCCTGTTACAAATATGAATGTATCATACATATGTTCAGCAGGCGAGGCTCTGGCGACCCGCAGTTCCTCATGGCACTCGGTGGTGGGGGCGGGATGGTCTAGAATGTTTAATTTGGTCATAATAATCGTTCCCGAAATGGTCGGGCTAGTACCTTTATGGTGCTTTGTTACCGGAACGTACCGGATCTGTATCTGGAAAAGGACCATCAACATCGATAACACTCCCCAAAACCTTCGGGGAGTGCCTTTATCGTTAATACAAAAACAGCAGCAACAAAAATTCTTGTTATACAAGTGAGTTTAATCTGACAATTCTTTCTATTCAGAAGAAATTTACTTGTATTATAAGACTTGTATGGTTTGTGAAAGGAGCGCCTGGACGCACAAAGCGACACCTGTTTTGATTAGACCTTGTAAACCTCATCCAAAGCGTTTCTTCCGAGAGTGGGACTCGAACTCGCACATGTGCGATGAATGATCGGTTAACAAACAGACTCGACCAAAGTAACATCTTGTTGTTGTACAAATTTTTCCCAATTACTTTATGCTGTATATATATAAACTATGCATTGTTGTTGGCAAATTCCCTAACTTCTGCTAAGTCCACTTGACAAGTACCCATCCGAGAAGGTTTCTTGTATATAGATATGACCCATGTTCGAGATCATTATAATCATCAAGATCACTATAATCCCAAACTAATCGAGGCTATCGAGACAGAGGTCAGACATACCCAGACTGATCTTGATCACAACACCGTAGTGGTAAGGGCCTTAATTACAGATTACCGGTCCGAAAGAATGTTCAATTCTCCAGCCACATTATCACTGCATCGTATCTCATTTATCACATAATTAAATGCTACGACCTTAGTTGGAAGACACTTAAGTAATCGTAAGTTGAGGCTTCCATCAAGCTCCTGGCAGAACAACTCTGTATTGGTGAATTTGCTTACCAGTTGATTAATTGAAAACGAAAAATTTAACTGGGTTAAAAGCCGATGCGCACATTTTCAAAAGAACGTAAAACGAGTCTACTTAACTCTAAAAGTTTCGGAAGTTGTTCGCGGTTCGTACCCGAAAAAATGGCACATTTTTATTTTTATTTTTTTATCCCTAATATTAAAATTGAGCTTACACCAGGAAGCGGCTCAAATATTAGCTTAAACCGACTCAACATACCAATGGAATCTTGCGAGAATGACTTACAGGTACTTCTTAAGTGTTCGGTAAGTTGGTGCACCGACCTGGCTCTGCACAAACTTAGTTAAAGTTGGGTTCCTTCCTGGGTCTATTGTTAGGACATTCTTATGAAAGCTATGGCAATGGTGATGAAAACCTGCTCATTTCAGTGTCATCACGTAAGGAATCGCTGAAAAGAGAAAAAGAGTGGTTGGACGGTATCACATCAATAGAGGAATTCAATAGTATCTCTAATAAGACTCCTACAATAAAACCTCTGTACAACTTATGTGCAGCATCAATTTTTTGATCTTAAGGAAATGCTTTTGTATGACATTTTTTAAGGGCGTTAAATATGCGCGCTCGAGAACACTGGGTCGCTGTGCTAAATGAGACGTTATATGCTCCGTTTAAATGGAGTTGATGTGGGACACGGTTCTATAAACATAACAACTACCAGTCCGTAGTTTGATCGTGCCAGGGTTTACCATATATGTATGACCCATACATGAAGACGCTATCGTAGCTAGTAGAAAGTAACCCACATCTATCCGCATAGAGTACATCTAATCTAGCAAATGCTAGACTAAGGCTGTTTATTGTAAGGTTGCCATGTCTTTTCTTTCCGTTTTATAACCCTGCTCCTTCCTACGTCGAATTTTGTCTATGTCCCTGATCGTATGCATTTCAGTTTCATCTATTTCTAATTTATTTCGTTTTTTTTATTGTAGGCGCAGTAAATGGTTTTTGTTTCTTTTTACTTCAACGTTTGCACATTTTTCGCATGGGCAATGAAATTCTTGTGCAAATAGAAATGGGGATTCCCTACAGCTGATACATGCTGAAAAGTTAATTCATTAGTATTTTTTTTTTGAAGTTAATAAAAAGTGTGTTTTTGTTATGAGATTGAATTTCTATACTTAATTGATATGGCACTGCACTGATTGTTTCCAATTCATGACTGCTGTTGTAATTGTGAAAGGTATGTGATGTAGCACCAGCAGTTGAAACAATTTAAATATTTTATCAGTCTTTTCTTCAATGTGTGGTGTTAGGTTAGGTTGAATTGACTGGTTAATAAAGACCTCATATAGAATGAATGTGTCCATAGTGTTACCAAACGGAAGAACCCCAATTAGGTGCCAGGACATATGTATTAACATGCCAACCTAATAAAACCGCACTGAGTTTTTTTAGCGCACGCAAACAACCGGCGTTTTTTGCCCTAACCCAAAAAAGCATACGTTGCGACAATGTGAAGCTTGTGTGCAAACGTCAAATCTAAATGCCACGCAGAACAAAAATTGGAAATCGAGTTAGGTTTTCACGCAGCAAATTCAATTTGGCTTGCTCTCATACAAGTTATATGTGCATGAGACATTTTTGACAGAAAATGACTTGCGTGCTTTTATATTAGGTTGGCATGTAAATTAATTAATTACATAAATTAAATTAAACGAGACGGACCCGTGCGCATCTTGCGCAACCATTATAAAAGTCCCTTATCAAATATCAACAGAAACCAGCTGTTCTATCAATCAATTAAAAGCTTGCACTGCCATCTAGCGTATGGTAGGAACTGCTGGCATTGCAGTGCAAATATTCACAATAGTGCCATAGTAAAAATACATTTCTTTGTGTGCTCACAATCGTTTATTTTTAACAAATTATTTTAATAAAATATAGCTAAACAAAAGCACTACGACCAAAATTGCCCAAAGCTCGCTAATAGCCCGAATATCCATCTTTAAAACAAAACTTTATTTATTGATTTAGATTCCAAATAAGAGTGAAAAAGCGACCCTTACATAGAAACAGGTAGGTAGGTAGGTGAAATGGCTGCAACCCTGGTCGCCCAAGTAGCTATTTAAAGCCGTTTTGATGCCATGTAGCTCGTCCAAAAACCTACGGACATAAAAACAGCAATTAGAAATAATATATATGATAGCTGGAGCCTTGACATGGCGCGCGCAGGACACGAACACAGAACGTGCTCAACAGTTTCTTCCTGCAGCTTACACTTCCTGCACTTGCTGTTACTGACGAGACCTAACTTATAAGCATGTGACGCCAGGAGGCAGTGTCCAGTCAGTATGCCCATTTTGAGCGTTAATTCTTCTTTCTTCAGAGATATGAGCGGCTTTGAGCACATGATCTTAGAAATTATGCAGCCCCGCGCTTTTTTCCACGCATTTCCTGCTTGATGGATCATATGCAACTCCTGTCTCCTTTCGATTTATCCCAATCCGACGTCTATCGTCGGTACAGCGAGTGTTGCACCCTCCTTTGCCAACTCATCGGCATTTTGTTGTTGTTGTTGTAGCGATAAGGACACTGGCCGAAGGTCTTGGGGAGTGTTATCGATGTTGATGGTCCTTCGCCGGATGCAGATCCGGTACGTTCCGGTACCAAGCCCGACCATCTCGCGAACGATTTGTTATGACCACATGCGACCTTCTAGGCCATACCGCCCTCCCACTGCCTAGATACATGAGGAGTTCGGGGTCGCCAGAGCCTCGGTTGTTAATGTAACTGGATTCGCCACGGATAGGTGAGGTTGACAATTGGGTTTGGAGAAGCTATATATTGCGCTGGCAACCTGAAAGGGTTGCGCTATACAACCCCTTGAATCTATTTTGTATTTTAGTCGCCTCTTACGACAGGTATACCTACCGTGGGTATATTCTAACCCCCTAAAACGCTGGGGGTCTTTTCGTTACCTTCTATTATTTTATGACCGGGAACCCAGTAAAGATGTATAGTCCGGCCTAAGCGAAGTTTCTCCAATGCCTATTTGCATTCCAGAACACTTCTTGATGAAATACAGTGTGAGAATATTGCCTTAATCGCAGCCAGACTATCAATGTATATATTGACTTGGACTGCAGCTTAGGCACGCTTCCTCCAGAATTTCTGCTGCTTTTTTCTTCACTGTTATAATTTCTGCCTGAAAAACGCTGCAGTAATCTGGCAGCCTGTGGGATCTAGTTATTTCTGGGTCGAAACAGTAAACAGCAGACCCAACCCCTTCCATTCATTTGGAACCCATCCGTATACACGTGTATAGTATGTTCTGCCATTTCTGCACCCCGGCACCAACCATCCGGCTCAATTGTGGCCCCAATATCTCTTTCGAATTTGCGGTATGCTGCTCCTAAAGTTTGCACAGAAATTGGCACAACCAAACGGCATCTACTAACACCGAATGGGTTTTCTGAGAAGTTTTTCAAAGTAGAAATACAATCGTTGGTATTGCCCATGCTGAGGGAGCAAACATTTTCTAAAGCATTTTTGATGTTAGCTGTCCCGTCACTTCAACTTGTAAGCTTCGGTATTATATGCCAGCTCTATATCATGGTAGCCGCGCGGCGAATAATGATCTATCATAAGAAATATTTGCTACATCGCTATTTTTTCTTTAATTGGATAAAAAAAAAAAACAAGTTTTCTTAGTTTCCTTTCTCAACCCCCTGCGTGTAAGGAGTTAGAATATGCCCACGCTAGGTATACCGTTCGTTGAGTGGTCATAACTCGAAAGCGAGCAATGCATGCACGTACGGCGCTTGCCCAACCCTATAATGGTCGGAAAAAATGGGATTGGTTTGATTGGGGCTAATACTGCAGGGAATAAATATTTCAATTCGCTGTGACCGAAAGCTTGTAATCAAAGTCCTTAATTGTGATGCAGGTTATCCTGGTGCATTAAAATTGTTTAACTGTATCATTTATCTGTGTCGGCTGCCCCAAGCGTAGGAACTGATGCAGCGATTTAATATGCTTATTAGAATAGAATGGTAATGGAACGCAAGGTGGAGTTGTCTTTCAACCGCATGCCATTATCCATAAAACGATAGGTTTGAAAGACTGTACCAGGATTGTGTGTCTACCAAAATTTAATGTAATATATTTACGCCTTTTGATTTACGGCTTATCAAACTTCCAAGTTTTCTTCTTCTAAATGTGGGTGGTGCCACGCCCATATTTCATAATTTTTTGAAATTTATATTTTGCGTGGTTTTTTGTGCATTGGTTTTACAAATTCATCATTTCTCATTTTTCAAAATTTTCGATATCGAAAAATTGGACGTGGCTATCGTCCCATATCGCTTAATTTCAATACCAATCTTTATTCTTTTCTGGGTCCAGATAAGCCGGTATTCGGTGAAAATATCTCAAGTTATCGTTTTAATGGACGGACACACGGGCAGAAGTACAGACGAACGGGTGGATATGGCTTTATCAATTTCTTTTACGATACCAAGATAAGGCCTTTTTATTGTACACTAGATTATAAGCTGATTTGGTACCAATGAATCGGCTATGAAGTGTTTGAGCAGGGAACATGGAACATATAGTTGATACACTGATCATGAAATTAGCTCCGTGTGTTTGACACCGTAAGGTGGAGCCATCGAGCATATTTATTAATTTTCGCTCTCACCTACCCTAAAAAATTAGAAGGGGTATGCAAGCCGAGGCGAAACACGTATACACCGATGGCTCCAAAGTATGTGAAGAAGTAGGGTCTATAAACAGATCACTCAAACTGCCAGAGAACTGTACTGTATTTCAGGCGGAAGTAGTACCCATAACGTAAAAATACCTATCTTCCTATGATCCGCCACTGTTGAAACAGCCAGCTTCCTTGGACTCCCTTTAGAAGACTTTGATAACAATTTATGAGCGGTCGTGCCCATTGAATGGGGCGAAGCACTGTTAATACAACAACTAGAAGAAAAAAGATTAAACCGCAGCCGCGTCAAATTTTATATTGATAGCCAAGCAGCAATTAAAACAATAATCGCGCATAGCACATCATTTTACAATGTGTTAGAGTTTAAGCAAGTAAGAATCGGGATAGGAAAAAACATACATCTAAGCGTGGGTCTGTTAAGTGTCGATAATTATGTGCTAAGACCTGCAGACTAGCCTTAAGCTAACTAGCTTACTCTTATCTTTAAAAAGAGAGGACTGAAGGCCCATGGCGGGTACCATGACTGGACTTCTGGCATCACATGCTTTTAAAATGGGCCTAGTTAGTAATAGCAGATGGAGGAAGAAACGATCGAGAACATTTTGTGCTCGTTCGCTATGCTCGCCAGGCTAAAGCTGTTAGCAGTGACACAAATATCAGATCTAGAAAAATGAACTCGCATCGGTCATAGAAAGCTTCGAGTATTTGGTAAGAGAAGTTATTTTATTACAGAAGTCCTGGTTTTGGATGAGGTTTTTGCAGTTTGGTTGGTAAACAGAATTCTGCTAACACTACCCTGCAAAAATCGCGAGTACTCCATGCATGCATGTATGGAGTACTCGCTATGGACCAACTGAGTACTCCAAAATTAACCACAATTCATACAAAAAATATGGTCCAATTAACATTGCGATGTCCTAGGACTGGACCATATACTCCATCTCCGCATTACATCAGGGTAATCCATGGAGTACCCACAGTCCAATAAACATCGTGTAGTGATTACAATCGTTAAAAACGAGCAATGATCGGCTTACAACGTGTTCGTGTAGAAACAAGAGTTGGTCCATTGCTGCATTACAGAGGAGTATAATGGTAAGTACTCCAGTGGACCACACGATCCAACGATTTTTGCAGGGTATGTTTCAGTCCATGTGAGGCCCTTACGGAGCGACCAGTTGAACCTAACCAAACTTTCCTTTCTTACTGCGTAGTAATAGCATTTGCGAACACTTTCTGATCACCTTTGATATCGCTTTAAAGAAAAGTAGAATTAATAGCCTATAATAAAACACTCCTACAGCTTTTCATACTTAAAATGCGCCAGTATAACTTTATTTAACCAAGTCAACTTTCTTTTTTTTTTTTCAGTGTACAAAAACTTGCCTTAGATTTACGAAATACTTTGCGAGATTAGCACACAATACACATAGTCGTGGATTAAAATGCTTGACGTTGGTAAGTGGATGTACTAAATGAAAAAAATCAAAGAATTTTGCAAGTGCAGAAAATTTTTAAATTTGTTGGTATGCAAAGGGCGGTGCAAAATAAAAGTTACATGGGTTTAGGTCAGCAAATGGTAATTTGAGGCCAACTCTTAATTTGTTTACCATACACACTCTAACAGGTGGAACTTTACATTTTGTATTTGAATGGCAGATGGTGTGTTATGGAATATTTACCGGTCAAAGTTTCTTTTGAGGATATACAAAGTCATACATCGCAATATGAATAAGTGGCATGGAAAGTTGTTTTGACAATATCCACCACACATGTTGAATATTTCTTTAAGCTAAGCAAGTTTGACATGATATACAAACATATGTGTGTATATATGTGGTGTTTTATTGCATATAAAATTGTATAACATCCGCCTAATCGGTGTAAACCAGTAATGCAACGCGTTTTCGAGTTCATATACATCAACAAAATGCATTTCAATTTATTAATGCCAACTAAAGGCATTTGTGAAGTAAAACTACCGGTAAGAAAAATTTAACACGTTTGTATATACGAGGGACGTATGAAAAATTCAGGACCTTAAAAAGCGATTTGCAGTAGATTTACATGCAGTGCTACAAGTTTTGCTGCTGCTGTTTCGGATTGGAGTAAAGAGGAGAGAAGAGGAGAGGAGAGGAGGGTAGGGGAGGGGTGAAGAGAGGATTGGAGAGGAAAGGGGAGGGGAGGAGAGGAGTGGAGTGGAGTGGAGCGGAGAGGTGAGGAGAGGAGAGGAGAGGAGAGGAGAGGAGAGGAGAGGAGAGGAGAGGAGAGGAGAGGAGACGAGAGGAGAGGAGAGGAGAGGAGAGGAGAGGAGAGGAGAGGAGAGGAGAGGAGAGGAGAGGAGAGGAGAGGAGAGGAGAGGAGAGGAGAGGAGAGGAGAGGAGAGGAGAGGAGAGGAGAGGAGAGGAGAGGAGAGGAGAGGAGAGGAGAGGAGAGGAGAGGAGAGGAGAGGAGAGGAGAGGAGAGGAGGGAGAGGAGAGGAGAGGAGGGGAGAGAAAAGAAAAGAAAGAAACGAAAGAAAGGCAAGGAAATGAAAGAAAGCAAAAAGGAGAAATAGAAACGGAACGATAAAGGAAGGCGTGCTATCAATTTCTTATTGACGAGTTATCTGTGTGCTCTAGCAATTTCCGAGAAGGTATAGACGAGTTATCGTTTTGTTATCGAAGTGATATCGAAAAGTTATCGCTTGACTTTCGGAGTGTTTGTTATCGAAAAATTATCGGTTTATAATCCAAAAGTTATCAATTTATTATCGAACAGTTATCAATATTTTACCAAAAACTTATTGATTTGTTATCTAAATGGATATTTTATCGAACAGTTGTAAAGTTATCATCGAAAATTAGTCGATGTTTTGTTGAAAAGTTATTGATTTGTTGCTATAAAATTATTGGTTTGTTATCGAAGAGTTATCGCTTTTTATCAAAAAGGTTTCGATTGTTTATCGAAACGTCAGTGGCATGTTATCAAAAAGTTATCGATTCCCTGTCGAAGTGTTATCAATTTGTTGCAGGCGTGTTACTGATTTGTAACTACGACTCATTGGTTATTGGATCTAAAGTCGATGACAATTTGTTACCGATAACATCCCGTCTAAGTTCTTTACAAAAAGGCCGACATGTTGCTTGTTGCGATGTTGCTTTACCCAGGATCTTCGGTGTGATAGGCGGAGCACGCTACCAGCACACCACGGCGGCCGTCACATAATGATACGAACTATAAATATAAGACAAACGCCAACAAAAGATTAGAACGAAAATAACACTAAAGATGGCGCAATGCCGAAATCCGCTTGTCTTCAAACAAAATTTCACAAGGGATAACGGAAAATTGTTCCAATATACAGCGTACTTTTAAGGTTTATAGCTTCACAACTTCCTTAACCCAACTGTCACCTACCCGAGAGAAAACCTCTCACAAATATGAATGTATCATACACATGCATATTTGGAAAACGAGGCTCTGGCGATCCCAAGATTCTTATGGAACTAAAGCGTGAGAAAAGCCGGTTTGTCTAGAAGGTTCAATGTGGTAATGTTAAATCGGTCCCAAGATGATGGTGCTTGTTACTGGAACGTACCGGATCTGTATTCGGCAAAGGACCATTAATATCGATCACACTCCCCAAAACCATTGTTGAGTGTCTTTAGCGCTAAAATAACAATAATAACAACAAGGCAACCCTTAGAGACCAATTGCAAAGCGAGCAGTGGGGCATGCATCTGCCTTTACACTAGTATAAAGTATGAATGTTTGAGATTTAGAGTTCAATACTTAGCTCTCGAGAAGCTAGCCAATGAAGAAGTGACATTCAGAAACATGTCCTAGTAACTATCGCCGTTTGTAAACTTTGTAATTTTTCTCTAATATCAATAAAAAGTAATAACAACAATAATGAGTTTTCATACCGAGAATCGAACTGATTTCGTACTTATTAATTTCGTTTACACATTGTTTCGATTTAAAACTCCAAGCAATTTCTCGTTCTGTTTCTTTATGCCGTAAAAGTGTTTCAAAAATAATGGGTGAAAAGAGATTTTTTTCCTATGCAATCCTCTAAATCCGGTTCCCGCAGAATCCCTGAAATCATGTTAAAAGTTGCGAGGCCGCTGATCTGAAGCCACGACTACTCTTTGTTTCACTCCACAACTTACGTTAAGAACTTGATGGCCTCTCCACGGATAGAGTATCTGACATCTCTCATTATTAATGTTCTGCTGTTTCTTCAGGTTGGTTGGCACAAATAAGCAAGACCAAATGATATAGGAGCTTTGATATGATCATTTCAAAACCTCCAAACGACAGTTTGTCTATATAGGCGTTTTAGTTATATCCAACGGCTGGTACTGAAGAAATTTAGTGATGAATTTAAATTTATTTGAGTCCACCGAATGTAAGCTCAACGCCTTCGATGGCTAGTGAACGCAAAGAAAAAAGCGCTGACGTGTTTTGTTAAGAGATCCCCAAAACCGACTATTTATTGAATATGGTGCTCTGGGTTCCGGAATATTGCGTTAAGTAAAACTTTCATTTTAATAGAAGGCGATAAAAAAGACAACCAAACAGCTTGAATTGGTGTCTAATATCTTACCATCTGAGTTGCATCTAATGCAATATCGGTCACGCACTTACCGATCGTCTCTCGTATACGGCACATTTAATTATTTTGCACGTTAAATGAAAGCATACAACAAACACTGAACGATCATAACTTGTTCTGCAGACCACATATACAGAGGGTTAGTTATTTGAGTTCGTACATAAACGGAAAAGCTAGTAAACCAGCTTTGAAACCAGAGATAGAGCAACAACAAATGCTTCCTGCTTTTTGCGGAATGGCAGTTAGATATTGTGGCAGCACATTTGCTACGTTAATATTTTTATTCCATTTTTATTCGTGAACAAAAATGAAATGGGCAAGGGGGAGATGGTTAATTCGGTACTTGTGCCATCCCAGATCTTCCTGCAGACGTCAAGTATGCGAATACCTTCTGTAGGACTCAGCTGAATAAAATCATAGGAAGTATAAACCTCGTGGACATTTTTGTTTGAAAACTGCAATCTCATATCTTGAGACGGGTTACATTTTGTAAGTCACGTATATTTTCATACATTGCCGTTTAGCAAACACAACCGATGATCAACCATTGACTGATCATTGTCTGAACGCACTGTTGTGTAATTTCAATCCACTCAACGGTTTGCATTATCTGTCAATTACTGAGCTGAAACTTTTGACACTACTTTCACTCAATGTCTTTTGATCAGCATTGTGTCAGTTATTTGACATTTTAAAGTGGAGTTTATGGGTACAATTTTCTCTTTTAGGGCCAGATTACGTACGACGCTGTGATACTTCTTGTCGCAGTCACTCACATTCACAGTCACCACTATATAATACCAAACATTTCATAAAGCCATTCATAGTAGGAGAGCTGGTAAGCAATTTTCAGCAGGTATTTGAGGCACGATGAAAATTATGTACAACGCTTTTTTAATTGTATCTAAGTATAGAAATGCAGAACTTGCTAAGGGGTGGCGGGGCTGAGACTGCCCTTGAATTTAACAAAAAATTTATTTTTGTATGCTAAAAATGTTTTTGAGGCACTTTGAAAATTAAATATGTTAAAATTTAATATTTGAAAAATGTGAAAAGAAATAAGCCAGATTATTAGGTCGGGTCTAAAACTTTGCCAGGTCATTGCAAAATATTTTTTTTTAATTGAAAACATTTTTGAGGCACTTTGAAAATTAGATATGTTAAAATTTAGTATTTGATCTTACATGATAGCAATTTCGGTTCACATGAAAAAAAATGACTCGTTGCGTTATACATGATTCGCCCCTTAATAGTGTAATGAAGTGTAATAAATAGTTTAAGAAGACATTTTCCTTTAAATTTATGAGTAACTATTTCATTTGGCAGTTGGCTCAAGTTGCCTTACTTCCAGATCTTATTGGTCTTAGTAGTCTCTATGTCACAGCTAGAAAGTTCAATGCGATCATATTAATCGTTCCCGAGATGGTCGAGCTAGTACCTTAATGATGCTTTGTTACCGGAACGTACCGGATCTATATCCGGCAAAGGAAAATCAACATCCATAACACTCCCCAAAATCTTCGGGGAGTGTCTTTATCCAGTTCTAGTTCTGACCTTTAGCAGCGCTCTCAACAGACATGTTCTACGAAATGACAATTAACCGCCTTTGCCTTTCGAACGAACAGCCTTCGACTTATTAATTTAAATACACATAGACTTGAGACATCAGCAATGTTGATACAAGTGATGACGTCGCTCTGCATCAGATTAGCACCTGTTCAGAGGTAGTAATTAGACCTCTAGTGCAAAACTGTTTCTTTGCGTGACTGCCATATTCACTGCAGGGTAGTTATGCTCACCGGGTACGAATTTCTACGAGACTTTACGTCGCTGCTCTAAATGGCTTATATAGTGAGGTATAAAGTATTGTTGTTGTTGTTGAAGATACTTCACGAAGAATAAGGTAAATGCTATCTAAAACGAAAAAATATTTTTCATTCGGTGCGTGGATTCTCTTGTAAAACTAATCACCATACTCTTTAAGACTTGTTTACGCCAAGGAAGATTCTTAGATTGTTGGAAGTCATGTTCAATTGAACCCATCTTCAAATCTGGAGACAAAAGCCTCATCTCCAACTATCGAGCTATAGTAAAGCCAGCGGTCTTTCCAAAAATTTTCGATCACATACTTAACAAAAAACTACTCGAACATGTTCAGCATGCCATTACTAGCTGCGAACATGGGTTTTTGCCAGGTAAATCAACAGTAACTAATCTATCTCTTATTTCAAACAACATTATCACTGCAATGGAACAACATTCGCAACTCGATGTCATATACACCGACTTCTCAAAAGCTTTTGATAAAGTAGACCATAACATTCTTTTACTAAAGCTCAATAAATTTGGTGTTTCCGGCACTTAATTGAACTTTTTCAGAAGTTTTCTTTTTGGCAAGAAATTATCGGTGATAATAAACTCAATAAGCTCGAATATTGAAGTCTATGCCACATCGGATATTCCTCAAGGAACTCACATTGGCCCTCTGTTATTCTTACTCTTCATAAACGACTTACCGTCGCATATCATATCGTCAAAGTGCTTAATGTTCGCAGATGATGCCAAAATATTCCTCAATATTAACAGTCTTCTCGATTGCCAAAAACTTCAGCAAGACTTAAACATTTCCTTAAATTGGTGTACCATCAATAACCTAAGCCTAAACATTAGCAAGTGTTGCGTTGTCTCTTATTGCCGCCGCGCATATGTCTATACTTTCAAATATTCTCTGGATGGCGTTGATTTGTTGCATAAATCCGAAATTAAGGATTTAGGAATTATCTTTGACACGAAATTAACTTTTTCTAAACATATTGATCTAGTCTCATCTAAAGCGTACTCGATGGTGGGTTTCATAATCGGAACACAAAAGATTTTAAAGATCCTATGACTCTGAAAACACTCTATATTGCTTTGGTACGGAGTATTTTAGAATATGGGGCAATCATCTCTTGCGGACAGAAGGTCATATCTGTCGCTGTTATTTGCCTACAATATTTTATCTGGCAATATTGACTGCCCAGATATATTTATTCTTTTTCGAGCACTGGAATCTAATATTAATCTCAGAAATACCAGAAAGTTTACTGAGGGTTCACACAAGTCGCTGTATTCTTATAATGAGCCGATAGCCAGAATCATTCGCCTTTGTAACACATTGGCTTCGCAAATAAATTTTGACGACAGCCTTTATTGTTTTAAGTTAAGCCTATTTGCACTGTTTAATTAAATATGTAAACATGATCATAGTCTGTAAGAAATTTTGTTTCGATGACTGAAATAAATAAAAATAAAAACGATATGAATCCAGTGGGCTCTAGTGCAGTTTCTGTTACTAGCCCAACAGTTGCGGGAACGATATATTGATGCCACGAGCACTCGCGCTGTCAAATCTTGCTGATATGTTTGCATATTCATAGTTCAAAGGTGAAGGCGTCATGTCCGTAGATCGTTCATCGATTCTCACGTTGCTACTAAATTTGGACGTCGTCCCTACCCTTTGTGGTGGTGTTGGTTGTGTAAATACTCCTAATTGTTTCAGAGACACGATCATTGATGATTCGACTCACAAGGAACTCCTCCAACTCACTATTTTTGAGTTAAGTTTTGGTACTAGTCAATTAATGTCGATCGATTATATTACCGTTTGGTTTGAATGTGCGCCGTTGCGATTCCCAGGGCATGTGGAATATCACATTCACCACATCTGTAGGCCATCAAAATCTGCAAAGGTATTAGAGATCTTGCTGACGCTTAACCAAAAACAACAACTGAGAAACATCACATAAATAAATTGAATCATGACGCAATAAAACCAGACAGGTGAAGTCATTATTACAAAATGGAGAATATGGAAACAGAGATGAGATGATTGACGACCTGGAACAATGTCATGAAATCGCGGAAGAGCGTTTGGGAGGCTTGTATTGTGAAAGATAGGGATCGACGGTACACGGTCCCGACACCCCGAGGTGGGTTTATTGAGCAGAAAACAACAACGATGCTTCAAAAAATCAGAGCTTATAGGAATTTAATAATGGCAAAAAAGAAATATGTGGCATATCAAAACTTTATTTTAAACAGCTCTGGCTGGCCCTGGAAATGCTTAGACAAACACGAAATAGCGCTAATGTCAAACCCGACAGACATGGTGCCTACTTTCTATATCTATCCACCTGCCCCTCTTTTGGCTAACCGTTTTCTTACTTACTTACTTAATTGGCGCTTAACCGTCTAAACGGTTATGGCCGTCCAACAAGGCGCGCCAGTCGCTCCTTCGCTCTGCCAACCGGCGTCAATTGGTCACACCAAGGGAGTTTAAATCATGTTCCACCTGGTCCTTCCAACGGAGTGGGGGCCGCCCTCTACCTCTGCTTCCATAGGCGGGTTCCGATAGAAACACTTTCTTGGCCGGTTGCATAACATGGCCTAGCCAGCGCAACCGCTGCGTTTTAATTCGCTGCATTATGTTGATGTCTGCGTATAGCTCGCACAGCTCATTATTAAATCTTCTTCGGTACTCGCCATCGCCAACGCGTAGAGGTCCATAAATCTTTCGAAGAACTTTTCTCTCGAACACTCCCAAAGCCGCTTCGTCTGCTGTTGTTATGGTCCATGCTTCTGCCCCATATAGAAGGACGGGTACGATAAGTGACTTGTAGAGTATGATTTTCGTTCGCCGAGAGAGGACTTTACTTTTCAACTGCCTACCTAGTCCAAAGTAGCATTTATTGGCAAGATTGATTCTTCGCTGGACTTCAGTGCTGATGTTGTTGGTAGTGTTGATGCTGGTTCCCAAATAAACGAAGTCTTTTACTATTTCGAAATTATGGCTGCCGACAGTAGCGTGGTTGCCAAGGCGCATATGCGCTGACTCTTTGCTCGATGACAGAAGGTACTTCGTTTTGTCCTCATTCGCCATCAAACCCATCTTTACCGCCTCGTTTTCCAGCTTGAAGTAAGCAGAGCTAACAGCGCAGGTGTTTAGGCCGATGATATCAATGTCATCATCATATGCCAGTAATTGCACGCTTTTATAGTATACTAGCCTTTACCCGCGGCCCCGTCCGCAAGGAGAAAATGAAATATGTGGGCTATTCACGTTAGCCTGCTTATAAAGTTATCTGTTTAAAATTTTTTTTCTGTCTAATGCATTTTATTTTTGTAATTGAGTAAAAAAAAGAACTTTATGAGCTGATAACCTGATAGGATCCCAAAATGATAACGAAATTATCCAGAAAAAGCCACGAAATGACCCCGACGCTATCGCGGACGGATCCCGAAAACCATCCAGAAACGCCCCGGAAGTGTTTCCAAAAGTTCCCGAAGTAGTCCCAAAAAAACCCGAAATGACAACGACACGATTCTAGACTTATCCAGATAACCACACAGAAATGATGCCTGAAGGGTACCAAATTGATCCCGAAAAAGTTCCGAAATTACCCTTACGGGCTCCCGGACGGATCTCAGAAACCATCCAGAAAATATCCAGGAATGGTCCCTAAATTATCCCGACTAACTCCAGAAAAAGTTCCGAAATGGCTCCGAGGGGATCCAAGATGGATCGCGAAAACCATACAGAAATGATTCCGGAAGGATTCCAAAATGATCCCGAAATAGTCCGGAATTGACCCAGATGGGATCCCGCACAGATCCAGAAATGATCCCGGAAGGGTGCAAAAAATATCCCGGAAAAGTAACAAAAAATCCCGAAATGGCTCCTACGGCATCCCGGACGGATCCAGAAATGATCTCGGAAGGGTCCCCAAATGATCCCAAAATGGTCCCGAAATGACCCTGATGGATCCGGCAAACCATCAAGAAATTATGCCGAAAGGGTCCCAAAATGATCCCGAAATAATACAGAAAAATCCCGTATTAGCCCCGAAAAGGTCCCGAAATAACCCCGACGGGATCCCGGACAAATCCCGAAAACCATCCAGAAATGATGCCGGAAGGAATCCCAAATGATTCCGTAAAAGTCCCGCATTGATTCCGACGGGATCCCGAACGGATACCGAAAATCATCCAGAAGTGATGCCGGAAAGGTCCTCAAATGATCACCTAATAGTCCCGAAATGACCCTTAAGGGGTCATGGATGGATCCCATAAACCATCCAGAAATGATCCCGATATATTCCCGAAGAAGTCCCGAAATGACCCTGACGGGATCTCGAACGCACCCCTAAATGACCCTGACGGGATCCCGGACAGATCCCGAAATCCATCCAGAAATGATCTTGGGAGGGACCCCAAATGATCCCGAAAAAGTCCCGCAATGATTCCGAGGGGATCCTGATCGGATACCGATAACCATCCAGAAGTGATGCCGGAAAGGTCTCAAATGATCACGTAATACCAAAATGACCCTGACGGCATCCCGGACTGATCCCAAAATCCATCCAGAAATGATCTTGGGAAGGTCCCAAAATTATCCCGAAATAGTCTCGGAAAAGTTCAGAAATTACCCTGACGGGTTCCCGGACGAATCCTGAAAGCCATCTCTAAATGATCCCGAAAAAGTCCCGAAATGACCCTGACTGGACCCCGAAAGGATCCCGAAAACTATCTAGAAATGATGCCGGAAATGTCCTCAAATGATCACCTAATAGTTCCGAAAAGACCCTGACGGGATCCCGAACGGATCCCGACAACTATCTAGAAATGATGCCAAAAGGGCCCGCAAATGATCCCGTATTAGTCGAGAAAAAGTCCCGAAATGAACCCGACGGGATGCCGGACGAATCCCAAAAACCAGCCAGAAATGATGCCGGAACTGACACCAAATGATCCCGAAAAATTCCCGCAATAATTCCGACGGGATCCTGAGCGGATACCGAAAACCATCCGGAAGTGATGCCGAAAAGGTCCTCAAATGATCACCTAATAGTCCCAAAATGACCCTGACGGCATCCCGGACAGATCCCGAAATCCATCCAGAAATGATCTTGGGAGGGTCCCAAAATTATCCCGAAATAGTCTGGGAAAAGTCCAGAAATTACCCTGACGGATACCGGACGAATCCTGAAAACCAATCTTAAATGATGCCGAAAAAGTCCCGAAATTACCCTGATGGGACCCGGAAAGGATCCCGAAAACTAACCAGAAATGATGCCGGAAAGGTCCTCAAATGATCTCCCAATATTTCCGAAAAGACTCTGACGGTATCCCGAACGGATCTCGACAACTATCCAGAAATGATACCGAAAGGGCCCGCAAATGATCCCGTATTAGTCGAGAAAAAGTCCCGAAATGACCCCGACGGGATGCCGGACGAATCCCAAAAACCATCCAGAAATGATTTTGGAAGGGACCCCAATGATCCCGAAAAAGTCCCGCAATTATTCCGACGGGAATCTGAACGGATACCGAAAACCATCCAGAAGTGATGCCGGAACGGTCCTCAAATGCTCACCTAATAGTCCCAAAATGACCCTGAGGGCATCCCGGACAAATCCCGAAATCCATCCAGAAATGATCTTGGGAAGGTCCCAAAATGATCCCGAAATAGTCTCGGAAAAGTCCAGAAATTACCCTGACGGGTTCCCGGACGAATCCTGAAAGCCATCCTTAAATGATCCCGAAAAAGCCCCGAAATGACCCTGACGGGATCCCGAAAGGATTCCAAAAACTATCCAGAAATGATGCCGGAAAGGTCCTCAAATGATCCCCTAATAGTTCCGAAATGACCGTGACGGGATCCCGAACGGATCCCGACAACTATCCAGAAATTATCCCGAAAGGGTCCGCAAATAATCCCGTATTAGTCGAGAAAAAGTCCCGAAATGACCCCGACGGGATCCCGGACGAATCCCAAAAACCATCCAGAAATGATGCCGGTAGGTATCCCAAATGATCCCGAAATAATCCCCAAACCCCTCCCCCCCCCGGACGGATACCGAAAATTATCCAGAAATGATGCCGGAAAGGTCCACAAATGATCCCCTAATAGTCCCGAAATTACCCTGATGGGATCCCGGACGGATCCCGAAAACCATCCAGAAATGATGCCGGAAGAGCCCCTCCCGAAATGACCTCGTCGGCATCCCGGACGGATCCCGAAAATTATCCAGAAATGATGCCGGAAAGGTTCCCAAATGCTCCCCTAATAGTCCCGAAATTACCCTAATGGGATCCCGGACGGATCCCGAAAACCATCCAGAAATGATGCCGAAAGGGTTCCCAAATGATCCCGTATTAGTCGCGAAAAAGTCCCGAAATGACCCCGACGGGATCCCGGACGGATCCCGAAAACCATCCAGAAATGATGCCGAAAGGGTTCCCAAATGATCCCGTATTAGTCGCGAAAAAGTCCCGAAATGACCCCGACGGGATCCCGGACGGATCCCGAAAACCATCCAGAAATGATGCCGGATGAGCCCCAAAATGATCCCGAAAAAGTCCCCAAATGACCCCGACGAGATCCCGGACGGATCCCGAAAACCATCCAGAAATGATGCCGGAAGAGCCCCCAAATGATCCCGAAAAAGTCCCCAAATGACCCCGACGATATCCTGGACGGATCCCGAAAACCATCCAGAAATGATGCCGGAAGAGCCCTCAAATGATCCCGAAAAAGTCCCCATATGACCCCGACTAGATCCCGCACGGATCCCGAAAACCATCCAGAAATGATGCCGGAAGGGTCCCCAAATGATCGCGAAATAGTCCCGAAATGATTCCGGAATAGTCCCGAAAATATTCCAAAATAACCCCGACGGGATCCCGGACGGATCCCGTAAACTATACAGTAATGATCCCGGAAGGGTCCCAAAATGATCCCGAAATAGTCCCGAAAATGTCCCGAAATTACCCCGGCGTAATCCCGGACCGATCCCGAAAACCATCCAGAAATGATCCCGGAAGGGTCTCGATATGACTCTTACGGGATTACAAATAAGGTGAAGCTAATTATAAAACCATGTTAATAAGGCAGCAGGCGCATTGGAGCGAATAAAAAGTTAGATAGAAACATACAGGTAAAGCTAATAAAAGCGTGCTAATAAAAACAATTGATGGATGGCGGATGGCGGGAGTAGAGGAGAGGACCACTGATCGTTCCTCCAAAATTGTCTAGATCTCGTTCTGTATGTACCAGATACCAAAAACTATTGATTTAGGAGAAAATTTAGATTGAGTTATAACAATTTGTGGATTTTACACCAGAGGGGGAGATAAAGGGGGGCGGGCAGAGGGTGTCACTGCTTACTTTGTAAGCCCTCGACTTATTTGACCCCTTGAGTCTGTGATATTGGTGAAGGCCAGTATACGTAAAGTTATAATGTGTAAAAATTATGAAAAATAATTTCTCGAAGGGTCGTGGGACCCCCACCCCTCTTTCCATGTTCGAAAAAAATTTCGCTAGTAGACTACTGTCTGTGTCCCAAATTTCATCAAAATCCGTGTAGCCATTCTGGCGTGATTCAGTCGCAAAGACGAAAAAATATAATAATTAAATTATAACTGTTCCTAGGGGGCTGGGACCACGCCCCTTTTGAAAAATATATAGCTAGTAGATCCTTCTAGACTATTGGCTATATGTGTGCAAAATTTCATCCAAATCGGTCCAGCCGTTCTTGCGTTATTGAGTCACAAAGACAAACGTCTGGACAAACATCCAAACATCCAAACATCCAAACATCCAAACATCTTAACATCCAAACTTTCCCATTTATAATATATATTAGATTAGATTGTTCCAGTGCGGTTAAGTTCTGCAGCTAGTATAATTTTCTCCAGCATCAAATTAAATAAATCGCACGATAAGGGGTCACCCTGTCTGAAACCTCGTTTAGTTTCGAACGGCTCGGAGAGGTCCTTCCCAATTCTGACTGAGCTGATGGTGTTGCTCAACGTCATTTTGCACAGCCGTATAAGTTTTGCGGGGAAACAGACATAGCGGCATATAGGCAGTTCCTTTTCGTGCTGTCGAAGGCGGTTTTAAAGTCGACGAAGAGGTGATGTGTGTCGATTCTTTTTTCACGGGTTTTTTCCAAGATTTGGCGCATTGTGAAAATCTGGTCGATGGTAGATTTACCAGGTCTGAAGCCGCACTGATAAGGTCCAATGGGCCGGTTCACGGTGGGCTTCAATCTTTCGCACAATACACTTGAAAGGACCTTATATGCGATATTGAGAAGGCTAATTCCGCGATAGTTGGTGCATTTTGCAGTATCCCCCTTCTTGTGGACTGGGCAAAGAACACTTAGATTCCAACCGTCGGGCATGCACTCTTCCGCCCATATTTCGCTAAAAAGCTGCTGCATACGCCTTACCAACTCCTCGCCGCCGTACTTGAATAGCTCCGCAGGCAATCCATCAGCGCCCACAACCTTGTTGTTTTTCAATCTGGTTATTGCTATTCTAACTTTGTCATAATCGGGCGGGGGGACATATATTCCATCATCATCGATTGCGGGATCGGGTTCTTCATCTCTGCGCGGTGAATTGCTGCCTTCATTTAGGAGAACAGAGAAGTGTTCCCTCCATAATCTAAGCACTCTCTGGACATCAGTTACAAGGGCGCCGTTTACGTTCCTACAGGAGCTTGCCCCGGTCTTAAAACCTTCCGTCTGTCGCCATATTTTTTGGTAAAATTTTCGGGCGTTATTCCTGGTGGCTAGCAGCTCAAGCTCCTCGCACTCACGGCTTTCTGCTTCTGCTTTTTTCTTCTTGAAAAAACGTCTCGCTTCCTTTTTCAACTCACGATAGCGTTCAAACCTCCTCTTGTCGCGCTCGCTTTTAACGTAGCCCTGTAGGCAGCGTCTTTTCTTTCAGTTGCAACGCGGCATTCTTCATTGTACCAGTTGGCGGCATTACGAAGTGCTTTGGAAATATGCTCCCACTACTCCTGTATTCCTTCAGGATGAGTTGTGCTCTCAGAGAGCAGGTGTGAGAGTCGAGTTGCGAAATCATTGGCAGTCTGTTGTGATTGAAGCTTTTCGACGTCTAGCTTCCCTTGTGTTTTTTGTTCCTTGGTTTTAGCCGCATTGAGGCGGGTGCGTATTTTGGCTGCAACGAGATAATGGTCCGAGTCGATGTTAGGCCCTCGGATCGTGCGCACATCTAAAACACTGGAGGCAAGCCGTTCGTCTATCACAACGTGATCGATCTGATTGCGAGTATTTCGATCAGGAGACAGCCATGTAGCTTGACGTCTCTTTTTATGCATGAACCTCGTGCTGGATATGACCATGTTTCGAGCACCGGCAAAGTCAATCAGCCTCAGTCCGTTAGGAGAAGTTTCATTGTGTAGGCTGAACTTTCCGACTGTAGGGCCAAAAACACCTTCTTTGCCCACCCTGGCGTTAAAGTCACCAATCATGATTTTTATATCGTGACGGGGGCAGCGCTCGTATGTGCGTTCTAATTGTTCATAAAAAGTGTCTTTCACCTCATCGTCTTTCTCCTCTGTCGGCGCATGGGCGCAGATGAATGATATATTAAAATTTTTTGCTTTTATTCGGATAGCGGCGAGACGTTCCGACGCCGAAACTGCGCTTATTCGTATGGCCACTCCAATATATGTCACATTTTTTGATCTTCTTTCTTCCTAGCTTCATCCAACGCATTTCTTGGATGGCGGTGATGTCAGATTTTGCTTTGACGAGGACATCAACCAGCCGGGCATCTGCACCAATCTCATTCAGGGAGCGGACGTTCCAGGTGCATGTCCTCAATTCATTTTCTTTCAACCGTTCTAACTGTTTTCATCTTCTCTAATTTCCTCTCCACTCTACATTTTCTTGTAGCAAAAGAGTACCAACAATGTTTTTCTTCCTACCAATTTAAAATTCATGGCCGGATTATGAGGGCCGTCAAATTTTTGTTGTTGTACCACTGAGATCACCTTTCTGGTTTTTATGTCATGGTTTTGAATAGGAACAGGTTTCGGCATGATTTCTCTGATCAAATTAAGCCTCACGCAGTGATCGTTTGTCACGTGTCCTTTGTTCATAGAAAAAGCTTCTGATTTTAACTATCCACAGTCGGCACAGTGATCCCGCTGGATTTCCTAGCGCAACCCTTGCCAGCGCAATATATAGCTTCTCCAACTCTCCAACAATTGTCAACCTCACCTATCCGTGGCGAATCATGTTTCTTTAACAGCGGAGGTTCTGGCGGCCCCAAGTTCCTCATAGATCTAGGAAGTGGGAGGGTGAAGTGGCCTTGAAGGTGTCATGTGGTCATACTAAATCGTTCCCGAGATGGTCGGGCTAGTACCTTAATGGTGATTGTTACCGGAACTGCATCCGGAAAAGGACCATCAATATCGGTAACACTCCCCAAGGCCTTCGAGGAGTGTCCTTATGGCTACAACAAGAACACCAACAACAATGTTTGTTCTGATAGCGATCGAGTGAAAATCGAGCATCGACCTAAGATCTTTTGGCAATCGATTTGCGTGTATTTTAGTATTTCTTAAAGAAAGCTTGACTTCGAATTTCTTTGTTTATCGTAATGTCTTTCATTCAGCCGAAATGGATTTCCCATGCCATACCCAAAAGCGAAATAATCACTTTCATATATTAATCGTCGTCTATTGTTAATCGAACAAATTTGAATTAATTATTAATTATTGAATTGAACAATAGATTGAATGGTTTTTATAACAGGAAAGTCTGCTTTAAAAATAAAAATGAAGGCACAGCTATGCATAATTCGGAAAGCCTACACTGTTCAATAAATCACTGTTAATTAACAACGACTAACAGTTGATTGAAGTGAGAACGCTCCTAACATAGGGTGAAACTGAAAAATAATATTGCCAGCTATAGACTTTAACAAACGAAAGCTCACACTTAGCTTAGATAGATCGAAACCCAGCCTAAAAGAAAATTTAGATATAGGGCGTTCCGCAATATAATACTAATATAGGACGTTCTTGATACAAAATCTGGGATATGGTTTTCTTCAAACTGGCTTTGAGTTTGGGCGTTTTCAACCTAGCAGTCAGTTAGAAGTCGATTCTTAATATAAAGAACTCATGAGCTTAACACCGGCTTATAATAATTGAATATTCAATTATTATGTTTTTCTAAGAGAAACTGAAAAAGAAAGAAAGAAACATTTACTGGCATATTGCGATGGTACCATTTCGAATACCGCCACGTAATCATCATCAGGCAATTTCGAGTCACCAAAATTTATAGCTGCTGAAAAGCTGCGACCCAGGTCGTTTGAAACTACTGATTTCTATATAAGATATGTACTACAACCAGTTGTTTATAAAATCAAGACTATTTAGGACCCCCATTTCAGATATTTTCAGATTTTCCAAGAGGATCTTAAATGTGTCCTAGTAGCGCTTTTGCAGTACCGTCTTTACAACTTCTGCCGTGGTCATTGTGTAGAATATCCATCTTTCCGCTTGCGTGCCTCAAGCCTAATGACTGGAGCAGGCCGCTATACGTTTATGGATGTCAGTCCTAGATCTACTTTCCTTTCATTGTACTGTAGCCGTGCAACTCTTGAAATTGCACAGCCTGTGGCGCACTTAGACTTTTGCTGAGCTCTGTTCACGTAAAAATTCCGAATATCCAACTTGGCTACCCGCAGGGGTATGCCTACTTCGAAGCTGGTTACTTCCTTACCTCCTTCTGCTGAGCCCCTACGTGCCAGCTCATTAGCCATCTCATTTCCTTCTCTGCCTCTTTCCTCTAAGTCCCTACGTTCACGCTCATCAGCCATCTCATTTCCTTCGATTCCCCTATGTCCCACTAATTCAGAGTGCCGGTTAACGCAGCTCTACATTGTTTGCATGCCCATATTTGCTTTGAGCTAGTGTATGGTGCAGCTAGCGCCTTTATTGTTGATTGGCTGTCAGAAAAAATATATACTTTGCAAGTTGTGTTCCGGACCTCGACTGATTTGCAGGCCTGCTAAATTTCGAGGATTTCTGCTTGAAATACACTACAGTATGACGACAGTTTGAATGACATAAAAATCTCTAGAGAATGCGTATAGATTCCAGCGTTCTCACCTGAGTCCATTTTGGAGCCATCGGTGTAAATTAGTATGTCGTTGTTAGTTGGACCGTGCCCATCTTCCAGTCATTCCTACTTGGAATGTTAGCGTTAACAACGTCCTCAAACTGCAGTTTGTGGAATTTAAAGTTCCCGCCGGAAGTAAAGTTAGGATACTGCTATACCCCTTCTGAGTATTTTTCCCGGACCTAAATTCTCCGAGTCTAAATGTCGTTTGTGCCGATGTACATAATATGGGAATGTCTATCGGAAGCAGGTTTAAGAAGAGGTCTAAAGCCGCCGTGGGGTAGGTACGGTAGACTTCGGTGGCACCAACAAACTGCGCTAAACTTTCTGTAGGCTGATGAGCTTTTAGTTCATACTAAGAGCTTCCCATCACATTATTGAGCCATATGTCAGCATTGGTCGCCCCACTGCTTGTACAGCCATATTGGTGTTGTTGTTGTAGCGATAAGGACACTCCCCGAAGGCCATGGGGAGTGTTATCGATGTTGATGGTCCTTTGCCGGATGCAAATCCCCTACGTTCCTGTAACAAACACCATTAAGGTACTAGCCTGACCATCTCGGGAACGATTTGGTATGACAACATGAAACCTTCTAGGCCATAACGCCCTCCGAGCCCCTACATCCAGAAGGAACTTGGAGTCGCCAGAGTCTCGGCTGTTAAAGAAACAGGATTTGCCACGGATATGTGAGGTTGACAATTGCGTAGGATAGGCTACATATTGTAACGAATTTACTTGCAAATCCTCTTATTTGCCCTTCTGCTAAGTTCGAATCACTAAACTGTTGAATAAATAACTCCAATATTGAATAATGGAAAAATGGCCTTTATTAAAGTACTTCACAATAACACTTATACTTTGTTACTCGCTGGCTTAATCACCAAACTGATTGATAACTCAAATTGAACCGCCAGATCGCGTGCTTAATCAATAACTGATTGATAGCTTAACTCAAACTGAATTCCAGCGCCTCTACATTTGCTGCCTTTTATACTCTCTGATTTCAACGTTGCATCTTCTAGGCGCTTCCATTTCCAGAATGTTCTAGTCCATCAGCTCTCATACTTCTCAGCTGTAACTACAATTGCACGATTTTATAGCTTCTCTCATTGCATACTTTCAGGAGTATCTCAGATATATGCATGTGTTTGTGCATTGACTCTCCGCTGCTCGTATACGTACATGGTACATATGTGTAGACGCAATTATTGTTTCGTTTATGTAGATATATAATGATTGAATTATTGATGTGAATTCACGTCACTGCTTAGCATCGGCTTACAGATAGCAGCACCCCTTAGTTTTGCTAATATTCGTAACACTGCCCTCCACCTAAGTCTGATCGTCCCGATCAGACAAATCTCTCGATCTAAACGCCGCTAGCCTCTCCAAATGAACCACTTTCATTTTCGTTCGTGGTTTGGTAATGGTTTGTATGCGGTACACTACATCGTTGATCCGTTTTACAACTTTGTATGGGCCTTCCCAGTTACACTGCAATTTTGGGGACAAACCTTTTTTTCGTTGTGGGTTGTATAGCAGCACCAAATCTCCTTCCTGAAACCCTTCCGAATTAATTGCTTTATCGTACCTCGCTTTCATCTTGTCACTCATAATCTTTGCTCGTTGCCTTACCAGATCGTGTATCTCTCTCAGCTCTTCTTCCAAGACACCAGTGGATTTCTTGACATTCCTCTCCGCATCGGCATCTATCCCATACTTCAAATCAGCTGGCAGTCGAAGGTCATTGCCAAAAATTACCTTTGCGGGAGTTTGGTCCGTTGTGTCATGTACTGCCGATCGGTAGGCCATCAAGAATAATGATATGTGTGTATCCCAGTCCTTATGGTACTTGTCTACTACTTTCCTTAAATGCTCCTCCAATGTTCTATTGAAACGTTCCACCATACCATCGGACTGAGGATGCAATGCAGTTGTCCGTGTTTTTCGAATGCCCAACTTCTTGCACATTCCTTGGAACACAGCTGATTCAAAATTCCTGCCTTGGTCAGAATGTAACTCCATTGGTACACCATACCTTGCAACCCATTCGTTTTTAACCACTTCTGCTACTGTTTCTGCTTCTTGGTTTGGGATTGGGTATACTTCTGGCCATTTACTGAAATAATCCATAACCACCAGTACGTATTTGTTTCCGCGGTTGCTAGTAGGAAATGGACCTGCGACATCCATGGCGATCCTTTCAAATGGTGCACCTGAAATATACTGCTTCATCTGTCCATGACTTCGGGTTTTGGCCCCTTTCGCTCTGTTGCCTACCTCGCAGTTGGCAATTCACTCGGTGATTGACTGATGGCAACCAACCCAATAGAATCTCTGCTTAATTTTCTCGAGTGTCTTCGTGATTCCAAGATGACCTCCACTTGGACCATTGTGCAACTCGCTGAGCACGTCAGGAATCCTCTTTCTGGGAACAACTATCAGTTTCTTCTTGCATTGACCATCCTCACTCTCCCATACTCGATGCAAGCAACCGGATATCAATTCTAAACTGTTCCACTGTGCCCAATATGACTTCGCAATGGGACTCTTTGCTGACATCTCCTCTCTGCTTGGTCTTTCCTTTCGTTCGAGCCCTTGCATAGCATGTGACAGATCTGTATCTCCTAGCTGACACTTTCTTAGTTGTTCCTTGTCCCATTCATCCGTACACGTTATAGGCATTAGCCGGACATCTATAATGTCTTCTTTAGCCTCGGCCTTTGAACAGCGTATGCATTCCAAACTACTTGGTCTTCGTGACATTGCAACGGCATTTCCATGGGTACTACCTTTTCGATGCTCAATGCAAAAGTCATAGCTTTGTAGTCGCTCGATCCACCGTGCCAATTGTCCTTCCGGATTACGGAACTGCAGAAGCCATTTCAACGCTGCGTGATCTGTCCTGACACGGAATCTCTGGCCGTAGAGGTATTTGTGTAAATGTTTAATGCACTCTACCAATGCCAGCAGCTCTCTCCGCGTAACACAGTAGTTCCTCTCTGGTTTTCCAATCGAACGGCTGTAATATGCAACTACCTTCTCCTGTCCATCGACCAGTTGTGATAAAACGCCTCCTATAGCATATCCACTCGCATCTGTATCTAGAATAAATGTTGCTCCTGGAATCGGATATGCTACATTGGGGCAGTGCACAAACGCTCCTTCAATGTTTGGAAAGCCACTTCTTGCTCCTTCTTCCATTCAAAAGCTTTGTTTTTTCTTGTAAGCTCATGGAGGCTATGGGCTACGCTGGAAAAATTTGGTACAAATCGCCGGTAATATGTGCACAGCCCAAGGAAACTTCTCAATTCATGTAGGTTCTGTGGTCTTGGCCAATCCTTTACAGCCTCTATTTTTTCGTTCGCAGTGCAGATGCCCTCTGTCGTTACCTTGTGACCCAAATAATTTACTTCCTTTTTAAACAGCGCACACTTTTTGGGACTTAACTTCAGACCAGCGCCAGCTATTCTCTGGAAAACTTCCTCCAAGTTCTTAAGATGTTCATCAAAGTTCTTGCCCAATGCGATGATGTCGTCCAGGTACACAAAGCATGTTTTCCAATGTAGTCCTTTCAGTACCTGGTCCATGAGTCTCTCAAAAGTAGCTGGTGCATTACAAAGTTCAAAAGGCATCACTGTAAATTGCCACAGACCATCACCGACACTGAAGGCTGTTTTCTCTTTATCTTCCTCCTTCACCACAACTTGCCAATAGCCGCTTTTCAAGTCCAGTGTGGAAAACCATTTCGCACCAGATAGCGAGTCCAGAGTGTCGTCAATTCTTGGCAATGGGTAGCTATCCTTTTTCGTAACGTCATTCAACTTCCGGTAGTCCACGCAAAACCTCATGTTTCCATCCTTCTTCTTTACAAGTACTACCGGTGAGCTCCATGGACTAGCTGATGGTTCGATGACGGCGCTGTCGCTCATTTCTTGTATGATTTGACTCACAACTTCCCGCTTCGCCAGAGGAACACTACGTGGAGCTTGACGAATCGGCCTCACATCTCCCGTGTCAATTTGATGTTTCACAACATTGGTGCGGCCTGGTTTGGAACCATCCTGGTCAAATATGTTCGCGTACTTTAGGAGCAGTTGTTTTGCCTTACTCTGATAGGCTTCCTCTAGCCCCTGCGTCCATGCCGTGATGTCATTTGAAAGATCAGTATTACTAGATGAAACGTGTTCCTGGAGCTGTTCACAGTTAATAACTGCTTCGGCCTCTTGGCATCTTCCCAAAATAGCTCCTTTGGTCAAATTGAATGGTGACTTGAACTTATTGAGTACTCTTACCGGAATACGTCCATCTTGTTTGTTCATAGCCAGGGGTTTTCCTACAAGTATGTTCAGTGCTGATTTATTTGCTGCTTCGACAACCCACAATTTGTTTGTCCCACAATCTCCATCAACCTTTGCCTAGACTGCTTCTGATTTTGGTGGTATTTGCTGACTCTCTTCCACCAGCACTCGTTTACTGCTGTAGGCTCTCTCGTAGCCGAAATTAAGTGGCACATCCATGTTCCTATATCGCATCGTCTTGCTTTGGATATCGATCTTCATGCCTTGGTTGATTAAGAAGTCCACTCCAATTATGATTTCATCAACAATACCTGCCACTATAAAATTGTGTAGTACCGTGGCGTTCCCAATTGCTACTTCACATTCTATTTCTCCAATTACCTGGGTGTCCTCTCCCGTGGCTGTACGTAATCTTGCTCCAAGCAATGGCCTTATCTTCTTGTTGACTAAATCTGATCGAATGGAATGGGATGCACTCGTATCTACAGTCAGTAAACGCTCCTTTCCATCCACATGTCCTCCGACAGTAAGATTGCTTGACCTTCTTCCAATTTGCTAGATAGAGATTATGGGACATTCAATTGAGGGAGCCAGCTGTAGCCCCTTGCGGCTGACTCGCTTTAGTTTAACGATTGAGTGGATTTGGAGATTTGCTCGCCTCCTTCAGCTCTGCGTTTACGGCCACCCACATTGCTGGAATTGTTAGGATTGGTACTGCAATAACGTGCAATGTGCCCTGGCTTCCCACACTTCAGGCATTTGACGGCACCATCGTTTTTCTGCTGCGTTCCTTTTAATGCTTCCAAAATTGTGTCTACCCAGTCTGGCCTTTCCACTTCCACGCGATGAGCTTTGTGTGCGGGCTTACTCAAAAGTGACGCTGTTTCCTGAGTCAGTGCGTGGGATACCGTTTCAGCAAATGTTAGTTTTGGATTCGCATATGTAGCCCGCTTCGTTTCCTCATCTCGTATGCCATTTATGAAGCTCTGGATTTTAACCCTTTCAGTGTATTCCACGAGTGCGTCCGCATTTGCGAAATGAGCCAACCTTTCAACATCCGAAGCAAACTCTTGCAAAGTCTCATTAGCTTTTTGGTAACGGTTTTGCAATTCTGTTTGAAATATCTGTTTCCTGTGTTCGCTTCCGTATCGCCGTTCTTCAATGCGTCATAACTGTTCCGTTCGTACTCTGGAATAGTCTGTAAGATTCCGGCAGCTGGTCCTTTCAATGCTACGAAGCGTGCGGCAACTTTATCTTCCACATTCCAGTTGTTCAGTGCTGCGATCTTCTGAAACTGTAGCTTAAAGACCTGGAAAGGAACAGAACCGTCAAAGGATGGTGCCTTTACCTTCGGATTACTTGCTGAAACAGTTGGGCGATTTATTTGCAACTCCTGTATACGACCTCTCAAAGCTTCTATCTCGGCATCCATTTTGTCCTCGAGCTGTACAATTTTTTTTATTCTGTGCTTCTAACTGCGAAGACATTTGTGCCAACTGCAATGATAAGCGCTCCTCTTGTGCTTCCATCTTAGATGTAATCTGTGTCGACATTTCTGAAATACGAGTTTCTTGTGCTTCAACCTTCGATGTTATTTTTGACGACATTTCTGCAATACGTGTCTTCTGTTCTTCCATCTTGGATGTTATACGTGTCTCCTGCGATTCCAGTTGAGATGACATTTGCGATGACATACGTGCCTCCTGTGCTTTCATCTTGGATGTTAAACGTGTCTCTTGCGATTCCAGTTGAGAAGCTACTGTCGATGTTTGAGCAGATATTGCAGCCAAAATCATGTTCAAGTCTGTGCTCGTAACTGTCTGCGTAACTGTCTCTTCTATTTTTGTTGTTTCCTCGCCATCAAGATGAAAGACATACTCTTCCACGTCAATTCCTTCTAATTCCATAGCCTGTCGTAGTCTTGCCTGAAGTTCGAGTTTATTGCCGGTTGTATTCAATCCACGGGCTTCCAACTCCTTTTTCAGTTGCTGGATCCTTAATTCACTTAACTTCGCCATGTCCTTGTTGTGCTCTGTAACTCTGGAATTTATTCAACAATTCCTCTTCTGACACCAATTGTAACGAATTTACTTGCAAATCCTCTTATTTGCCCTTCTGCTAAGTTCGAATCACTAAACTGTTGGATAAATAACTCCAATGTTGAATAATGGAAAAATGGCCTTTATTAAAGTACTTCACAATAACACTTATACTTTGCAACTAGCTTGCTTAACAACCAAACTGATTGATAGTTCAAATGAAGCTCTACTATTGCCCGCCAGATTGCGTGCTTAATCAATAACTGCTTGATAGCTCAACTCAAACTGAATTCCAGCGCCTCTACATTTGCTGCCTTTTATACTCTCTGATTTCAACGTTGCATCTTCTAGGCGCTTCCATTTCCAGAATCTTCTAGTCCATCAGCTCTCAAACTTCTCAGCTGTAACTACAATTGCACGATTTTATAGCTTCTCTCATTGCATACTTTCAGGAGTATCTCAGATATATGCATGTGTTTGTGCATTGACTCTCCGCTGCTCGTATACGTACATGGTACATATGTGTAGACGCAATTATTGTTTCGTTTATGTAGATACATAATGATTGAATTATTGATGTGAATTCACGTCACTGCTTAGCATCGGCTTAGAGATAGCAGCACCCCTTAGTTTTGCTAATATTCGTAACAATATATATTGCGCTGGAAACCCCTTGAAAGGGTTGCGCTACATAACCCCTTGAATCAATTTGGTATTTTAGTCACCTCGTACGACAGGTATATTCTAAGCCCCTAACCCACTGGGGGTTTGTATAGTCTTAGTACCCCGTTGCTTAACGAATCGCCTTCCAGGCGTAGATAGAGATGTAGGCCTTTCGTGCCCGTTCCTCGATGCACGTTTTCCAGTAGAGTTTAACATCGATTGTTAGTCTGATATTTGGTACTACTTGATAGGGTTAATTGTTGGCCGTTTAGCCTTAGCAATTTAAAGGTAGTCGTTTGTACTTTTTTGTTTTTTTTTTCTCGGACGTTGTGGCAGCGCACTGCCCTCAAGTGGCCCGATGAAACCAGGCTAATCCTGTTTTTGGTTTTTTTTTAATTCATACATACTGTTTTTTTTTTTGTTTTTTTTTTTTTATGTATCCTAATTCTTATTTATGTGTTATTTATAATTTTTTTGTTACCGAGTCTTTGAGAGGCAGTGGCTTCTTAAGCGCCGAGATCTAAAACCGCTCAGCTACAGAGAAACTCATCAGCTGAGAAATATAGGGTCACAAAATACAATAGACTAAAAGTAGTAAATAATAAATATAATTTTTTAATTATTAAGAGAAGATAGAGCCGTCTTTTTTATGGCAAAGAGCGAGTCCGAAACATCAATTATTCCCGAGTGAGAGTTATAATCTTCACACAAACATAGAAAAGGTTCGTGTAGTTGGAAATTGCTTCTGCATTGTTTAAGAATTATAGGTTTATAATGCCTTGAAACTCGGCATGGAACATTCAAGTTTACTTCGTTCAAAAGAAGTGGGCTTGAAATCGATCCATTTAAAAGTCTAGCCATAAATAGTACACCTAGCATTTCTCTACGACTTGCAAGTGTAGGAAGATTTATTAGTTTTAATCGATTAGTGTAAGGAGGAAGATTATACGGAGAGTCCCATTGAAGATTTCTCAAGGCGAAAAGTAAAAACTGTTTTTGAATTGATTCTAGTCTATCCACATGAACTTGATAACGCGGATTCCAAATTATCGATCCATATTCTAATATCGGCCTCACCAATGATGTAAAAAGGGTTTTTGTAACGAAAGGATCACCAAACTCTTTTGCCCATCTTTTCACAAATGCTAAAACCCCTCTCGCTTTATTGACTGTGGCATTTATATGAGGGTTGAAACTAAGTTTGCAATTCATTGTAACTCCCAAATCGACGAAAACATCAACGCTTTCCAGAGTTTGGCCATTAATTGTGTAGGAAGCTGGCTGTATGTTCCCACGTGAAAAACACATGGATTTACATTTTTCTATGTTGAGAGGCACAAAATTCGCATTACACCAAGTAACTAAATGATTTAAATCCGCCTGGAGTACAGAACGTTCTTCAACCGACGCGTATGACTTAAAAAGCTTTACGTCGTCGGCATACATTAAAATTTTAGAAGATTTTATAGTTGTGGAAACATCGTTTATAAAGATCAAAAACAAAATAGGACCGAGATGGCTGCCCTGAGGTACACCGGAGGGAACATCGATGACATTCGAACAAAGGTTTTTAAAAATGACTATTTGAGTTCTACCGCAAAGATAGAGGGAGATCCAGCGAGTTAGGCCAGGTTGAAAACCAAGCAATTCGAGTTTATAAAAAAGTAATGAGTGGCGTACTTTGTCGAATGCTTTGCTGAAATCAGTGTATATAACGTCGGTATGATGATTGTTTCTAAACCCATTAAAGACGTGAGTTGTAAATTCAAGCAAATTGGTTGTGGTTGATTTGGCTCTACAAAAGCCATGCTGAGAACTATCTATCAATGTAGAAATCGAAAATGTAAGGTGATTAGTAACGATTGCTTCGAAAAGCTTAGGGATAGCGGAGAGCTTTGCTATTCCACGATAGTTTTCAATAGACGACTTGCTTCCTTTTTTATGGAGTGGGATAAGAAAAGATTCCTTCCAAGCTGTCGGGAAAATGCCATTTTTTAAAGAGAGGTTAAACAGATCAGTAAGGGGTTGGTAAATGTATTCCGCACATTTTTTAAGAAAACATGTTGGGATCAAATCGGGACCGTATTTGAAGGATTCTTTTAGGGTCTTTAGATGTAGTAGAACATCTTCAGGCAACAAATGTGGGGCATATATTGAGTTACTAGAATGGAGCTCATACGGATAATTTGTAGGTGATGAATCAACCACAGCAGAGTAATTAGAGTGAAAAAATTGAGCGAAGAAGTTTGCAATCTCTTGATCGTCGCTGGAAATGCTATTTCTAAACTTCATGGCAGAAGGAAACCCGTTAGTTCTGCGTTTAGAATTTACGAAATCATAAAAAGACTTCGGGTGGCAAATAATGTTTCTTTTTATTTTACATATGTAAGCTTTATAACACTTTTTATTAAGTTCAAAATACTTATGACGGAAAATAGCGTACTGTGCATAATGAGAATGTAAACCGGTTCTCTTATATAATTTGAATAAACGTGATTTCTTATTTTTTAAAGCTTTTAAATCTTTAGTAAACCAAGCTTGCACTGGTTCAATGTACGAGCATGTGCGTTTGGCCACATGTTTTTCAAATAAAGCAGGCATGCTTAACGAACGAAACGATATCATTTCGTTCGTTAAGCATGCCTGAAATAAAGTATAAATGGTTTTATTAAAATGTAAAACGTTTTCCTCTACATCCTCTTTATATCGAGGTCACGTTTCTCGTGAATAGTTTATTTTGCCTCTTTATGTGATTTCAATCATCGCTGTAGGGAATTGGTGCGAAATCAGGATCGCCACATCAACAGCGTACGCCACAATCTTTATACAATTTTTGAAAAAGGGTGGCCAAAAATTAACTGTAGAAGATGTTGGTGAATTTAGTTCAGCTCTTCCGTCTGCTCATTTTCATATAGTTATTGATTGAACTCTTCATTAGTGCACCAAACGTGGTATACCATTCTTCATGTAGGGTATGGAAGGGAAAGAAAATATGGTTTATTATCTGTATTTAATTAGCGAGATATGCTCATATTGCTTTATTCAATTGTTTTTTATATTAATATAAGAGAAAAATTACAAAGTTTACAAACTGCAATGGTTTCTAGGACATGTTTCTGAATTTTTTTTCTTCATCACCTAGATTACTATTAAAGCACTACTAAAAATCCAATGTTACTAAGCTCTTAAAAGCGCGCCTATAACTATTCCACACAATTTGGATTAAAAACATATAGACTTAGTATGTACCTAATAGCGTATAAAGGAATAACAACAAAAAGGCAATACAGAGACCAGTTGCAAAGCGAGCAGTAGGGCATTCATTCAGCTGAGCGCACTAGTGTGAAGTATGAATGTTTGAGATTTCGAGTTCAATACCCAGATTCCGAGAAGCTAGCTGATGAAGAAGTGAAATTCAGAAACAAGTCCTAGTAACCATTGCAGTTTGTAAACTTTGTAATTTTTCCCTAATATCAATAACAAAATATGGTGTAATTAAAACCATAAAGTGACAGAAATATGTATATAGAGCACTAGTGACAGCTAAAAAAAACAAAACTAAAAAAAGAAGAAAAAAAAAAAACAATTAAAACGAATGCAATATGGAAATATATATGTTTATAATAATGGGCACATAAGGCACAAACAACAATGAAACGATATGGTCATAAAATAAAATCAGCCACAAATACAAAATTATATATATGTACATACGTATGTATATCCTAATACATACGCATCTTAAAAATACATACCTATAGCAGACAAGACGGCAGGTAAATAGTTTATACGAAACAGCGTTTGGACAACTAAAAACAAAACAAAACTTTTAGCCAAAACAAGAAAAAATATGCATAAGTATGTACAAACAATACCAATAAGTATGACTATCAAGAGAAAGAGCAACAAATTCTACTGGCAAAAAATATCTCATTTAAAAAGTTATAGCTGAGCGCCGCAATTGAGAAAGATTAAACGAACCAAATGTGACATGTTTTAACGCTTATGGCTGAAGATGAGTGTTCTTATATTCGCATATTAGGCCGTTTTAACTTTATTTGGAGTTAGAGACGCAAAATCGAAGACCTTAGCTATCATCCCGTCGCAAAGATCCTGAGCCAGATAAATAATTTTGCATGTAAATGCAACAACAATGATTTGAGCCAGATAAATCAAGATAGAAGTCTGGTTCAATTTGTGAGCCAGATAATTTGTTAGTTTCTTATATTTAGTTTGGCAACACTGCCTTTAATAAAAACGGAGCTAGAAAACTCACTGTATGATGGCTCTTATACATTTCATGACTGTAATTACCCTGTAGGGAAGTCGAGAACTAGAGATAAACATGTTTGGTTCAAAACTAGATCTAAATCACCTAATAAGAACGAGTTCGACAGTAGCTAGATTTCTCTAGTTCAAAACTCGTTTGAGTGTTTATACTTTACGAGCCGGACCCATGCGCATCGTGCGCAACCAATATAAAAGTCTCCTATCTAATATCAACAGAAATCAGCTGTTATATTATCTTACAGCTTGCGCTGCCATCTAGCGTATAATAGCAATGGCCGTCAATCAATCAGATTGCACTGTCATCTAGCGTACAATACAGCTTGCGCTGTTATCCAGCGTACAATAGCAACTGCCGGTAATGCAGTGCAAATATTCACAATAGTGCCATATTGCAAATAGATTTCTTTTTGTGCTCACAATCGTTTATTTTTAAACGGTTTTATTTAGCTTGAGTTGACAGGCTGCACGGCCGCATGCACGGCCGTTGTGAACGAATCTTGTAATTGAAATTTAAGTAACTTCCCGATAAGCTACAAGCTTGAAACTTGCAATATAGTTCAGAACCCGATGACAATGCAATAATAAGAAAAAAATCACCGCTAGGTGGCGCAAGGATCGATATATTCGCAAAATTCGCATTTGTGGTCCGATTTGGCTCATATTTGGAACACATAATACATGCAAGAATAAAAAGCGACTTATGAAAAAAAATCGCCGCTAGGTGGCGCAAGGATCGAGATATTCGCAAAAATCGTATTTGTGGTCCGACTTGGCTCATGCCTGGAACACATAATACATACAAGAATAGAAAGCGACCTCCAACGCTTTTATTTAATTGTCTGATCAACGCCCTAGATTGATAAGGAGTGTGATGACTAGTACCTAGGACCTACCTAATTATTTTCTAGCTTTTCGTATTATTATTATTTCATGTAAGTATTGTTTTCAATAAAACCGTTTAACTTAAAAATTTTTTTTAAATTATTTTACTAACAAATTATTTCAATAAAATATAGCTAAGCAAAAGCACTACCAAAAAAATGCCCAAAGCTAGCAAATAGCCCGAATCTCCATCTTTACAACCAAAACTTTATTTATAGATTTGGATTCTAAATAAGAGCGAAAAAGAGACCCGTACATAAAAATAGCAATTAGCAATTAGAAGTAATATATATGATGTTTTCCAATAATTTGATAAAATTGTAATAAACCAAAACGAAACAAAATCGCACAAGAATCAACTGTATTTGATCACTAGACTGGAACTATCGAAATAGTGCCAATAAACGATCTAGATTTTTAACTACCCTGTAGTATAGAACTGTTGTGAAGGTAATTTAAAGGATTTTGGGTTCTATAAACCGATAAGAATTGTCAATTGGTGTTAAACATGCTTTAGAGGGTAATTTTAGGGAATCCGAAATGCTTATTGCATGCACACACTTATAAAAGGGCTTCTACCAGGAAATACTTTGCATCTCATAGCCGGTGTAAGACCGCTCAAGGGAAAGGTACAAAATAAAATATGTCGAATTTTCGCATGGATCAAATTTCTCTTAAAAAGGCTGTTGATATTTCCAATGAAAATATTTATTGAGTGATTTGGAACTATCGAAAAAAGAGATAAGATCGTATTAGAAGCAGAATGAAAAAGTTCGGTATGGTTTGGGACCAACAAAATAGTAGCAACGAGAGAAATAGATCTCAACTGTAAATATCGAAAACGTACCAATTCGCTAACTAGTTCTAAAGTGGAAACTTTCGAAAGGAGTTTAAATGTAATTGAATGAAGGAAGTTCCTTCGAATTTCCCATTCCCTTCAACAAAGGAATTGTCGAAGTAATTTAAAAATTAATAAAATAAAAACTTTCCGCGATAGATGTGGGTGAGGTTTCCAGCCGCGCTTTTCATTATTTCGTCAAACAAGTCTTGTTTGTGACAACTGAAAACAATTGGAAACACCAAGGAATATTAAATTATTTTTAGCTTTCAACGAGTGCCTAACCGCTATTCGCACCAAGAAGACGACGTACGTAACTAAGGACCCGAAATACTAAACTCTTTGATGTTGTTGTTGTTGTTGTAGCAGTGCTTCCTCTAACGGGACTCCAAGGAAACTTGCTGTTTCAACAGGGGTGGACCATAATGAGAAGGGTGTTACAGGCGTTGGTTCTACAATACAGTTAAAGAGATGGTTGGTGTCATGTTGGGACACGTTACAAGCAGAACATATGTTTTGTATGTCGGGGTTGATTTAGGATAGGTACGAGTTTAACTTGTTACAGTATCCATATTGAAGTTGAGCCAGAGTGACGCGCGTTTCACTAGGGAGAGTGCGTTCCTCTTCTGCTAGTTTTGGGTATTGTTCTTTCAGTACACGATTCACCGGGCCATTCCTGGCAAAGAGGTCCGACGCCTGTTTGTGGAGTTCACTGAGGACCTGCTTGTGTTTTTTAGCTCAATACGGCTGTGTTATCAGGTTCCGTATTTCCCCATAATGCTTACGGAGATGAATCCTTAAGCCCCTTGGCGGTGTTGGCTCATCAATCAGATGCCTGTTGGGTTGCCCAGGTTTCTGGGTATTCAACAGGAACTGTTTGGTTAGCATTTCATTTCTCTCCCAAATGGGGAGTATTCTCGCCTCATTATGTAGATGGTTTTCTGGGGACATAAGAAGAAAACTCGTGGCGCTCCTGAGGGCAGTATTTTGGCAGGCCTGTATTTTCCTCCAGTGAGTAACCTTTAGGCTTGGCGACCATATCGGGGACGAGTAACATGCAATCGGCGTCCAAATGCTTTGTAAGTGGTAATGAGCATTTCTTTATATTTACCCCAAGTACTGCCAGCAAGAGATTTGAGGATTTTATTGCTGCTCTGGATTTTCGGTACAATTGCGGCTACATGCACACCAAAATGTAGATCCTGATCAAACGTCACACCCAAGATTTTGGGGTGTAAGACAGTCGGTAGCGTAGTGTCATTGACGTAGATGTTCAAAATGGTCGACATTTGGGACGTCCATATTGTAAATAAGGTCGCCGATGATTTAGTCGGTGATGTCAGGTTTCGCGAGGCGAAAAAACTTGAGAGATCAGGGAGGTAGCCGTTTATTTTGTTGCAAAGCTCATGGATCTGTAGGACTGGGCCTGGGCCTGTGGCCATTGTTGTGCAGTCATCGGCGTAGGAAACGATAGTAACTCGTTCTGGTGGCGAAGGTAGCTTTGATATGTAGAAGTTAAACAAAAGTGGGAATAAGACAGCATCCTGTGGCACCACTTGTTTAATTCTTCTTGGTTTGGATGTTTCGTTTCTAAATTGCACGATGCCTGCCGACCACCCAGATAATTCGCGGTCCACCTTTTAAGACATGGGAGAAGGGTAGACCCTTCCAGGTCTTGCAGTAACGTGCCATGGTTGACCGTGTCAAAAGCTTTTGACAGGTCTATCGCAACGAGTACTGTTCTATGGTGGGGCTTTTGATTTAAACCGCATTTTATCTGGGTGCTTATGGCATTAGCGCGGTGGTGGTGCTATGTGCTAAACTCTTTGATCATAGCAGCTAACGTACTTTAAACCAAACGTGGTAAACTCTAACTACTGTAAGCTTTCTTGGACCTAATACAATAGGAAAGATGTTTCCGCCAGGGTATATATTCAAAGCACATAAACGTGCGCAACTAATACTAAGACACAGTACGACCGTTACTGATAATCAAAGGCAATGCAGGCACCTGAGCGAATTCGCTTACCTGTCAACTTAATTATTTGTTAGTGAGAAGCACGCTGTTGTGTATGTATTTATTTATTTGCTTGTGTATACCCTACATGTACACATAGTTGTTGATGTAGTAAAAAAATTGATGTGTACGTGTGTGCAAAATGACAGTTGCATGCACTTAAAAAAATAAAAACACAAGTGGTGCTGCTGATAGATATAGATTGAACGTAAAACAAGGGACTTTATACACAGCCTGGAATAACTAGAATGTTATTGGCAAAAATTGACTAAGAGACTGTACAGGAAAACTGCATTTCGAAATAAAAAAAAAAAAACTTGTTAGCTTCAAACCCTTTACCTTAATTTACATAATAGTTAAAACGAAATATGCCCCATAATGCCACTTCACACAATGTTAACTTTCTTATACCAAACATGCAAGTGAATTTTGCTTTCAAACTCATGACAACACAGGCCGACAAAATTTAACCAACATTCAGACCCAGAAACCGGACTATATATTTCCGAAGGTTTATGATGCGCTAAATCCAAATCTGGCCTCGGAATTGCTCTACCACATCTGGTTTTTGAGATATCCTAACCTAAAAGTGCAAAAAACACCGCTTTTGCCCATATTTGAGGTTATGTAGCCTTGCAGATGTTTTCTTTCACCTGAAGTAAAGGATGACATCTTTAAATACAAGTCTTCTTTCAAATGGCGTTGAGCTTACTCAAATATAATTTTTTTTGTTGAGATATCGCATTTTGAAATTTTCATGGTTCTAAATTTTCCTACACCTGAAAATCGATTGAGATATAACATAGACATGATATAGTCGATTACTAATTTTCTTGAAATGAGTATTATTTTTCTTAAAATTTTGTCTCACACTATAAGTGTGCTAACTAACCATATCCCTACACTATCTAACCCTCGGGTACCGAGTTACACACAGCCATAGCCCCTAGAAACCACCTCTACCACACCACAAACAGGCAAACCCACCTAACCTTGGGAACAGCGAGTTTAGTCGCAAAGTTTTCTTGAAATAAGTCTTATTTTTCTTGATATTTAGTACTACAAGTGGGCTAATTTACTTAACTTCTAACCCACCAGCCCACATGAACCCCCTAACACTTAGCAACCGCCATTTAGAAACATGAAAATTTTAAAATGTAATATCTCAGCGAAAAAAACGATATTTGAGCAAACTCAACGCCATTTGAAAGAAGAAGACTTGTATTTAAAGATGCCATCCTTTAATTTTGGTGAAAGAAAACATCTGCAAATCTGCATAACCTCAAATATGGGCAAAAACGGTGTTTTTTGCACTTATAAGTTAGGATATCTCGAAAACCAGATCTGATGGAGCAATTTTGAGGCCAGATTTCGTTCATAGTATCAAAATCCTTCGAAAATATATAGTCCGGTTTCTGGGTCTGAGATGCTGTCGGCCTGTGTAATCCTCGTACTCCAATGACACATGAACCAGATACGGATAGAGATTTAACATCCAAATGCAACAACAATGTGAACCACATGGATCTGGTTCATGTGTCATTGGAACACGGGGAATGGTTGTAGTGTTATCATATTGCCAACAACAGCTGTTCAGGTGTTTAGATGCTGAATTTTGTAAGAGATTTATGCGATCGGTCAGCTTATGGACGTCAATAGTTGGCACTACATAGTTACGTTTTAAAACATATGTATGTATTTATTTTATGTACAAAAGTAAATGCCTTGGTATAGTTTAGTAAAAGCTGGCTTGGTTAGATGGACAATGTAAATGGTAATTGGATGAAACGATGCGTTGGACTAAGTTGCTTGAACTGGTTGGCTGGTTTTTGGTAGATGAAATAGTCCATTATTTGTATGTTTACTTTAACAAAAGCCTAGCTTTTTAAGGCACATATGTATATGTATGTATATCTACAAGAGCATACTGTACATGTACATTAGGGTAGATCAACAAAATACACACGTTTTTTTAAGTTGAATTGGCTAGTCTGTAAGGATCTCACATAGACATAATGAGTCCATATTTTAGCCAAAAGATTGCTCAACTTCCAAACTGAAAACCCCTATCAGAAATCTGAACCTATGTTATAAAACAACTCCGTGCTCTTCGCAAATACTAAAAGCTTTCTTAGACCTATGCTACTTGCTGCCTCTCTAGATCTGATAGCTGTACAACTCCTAATAGCGAGCGCAGGGCACCATCGCAATATGTATAAGTTGTTCTAAGGTTGTAAGACCTGTACAGGATCTTTGATACTTTTCAACATTGCGCTTGGTTCCACGCCTTTCCTGTTTGGTCGATCATGTGCAGCTCTTGCCTTCTTTTAACCTCGCCCAATCTGCTTAGAACGCCTTCGGTACAAGTTTGGGCGTATGTGCCCTGTTTAGCTAGCTCATCCGCTTTTTCATTTGCATCTATTCCTATATGCCTAGAGATCCAATATGGATATATATTTCTCTCTATAATATAGAGTCTATATCGATCCTTTCCAGGGATTGCTTACACTCCGACACACTTTAAGATATTTTTTCTATGACAATGTAAAGTTTGAAGCAGCTGCAGTTTAAGCTATTTTCTTCCAGTGGTTTTACTGTTTTGGTTACGGCTACTACATTCGCCTAAAAAACGCTTCAGTGATCTGGCAGCTTGTAAGATCTGTTTATTTCCGGCAGTATACCGCAGACCCTACTCCTTCCAGTACTTTGGAACCATCGCTATACACGTGTATCGCCTCGTCTTCCATTTGAGCGTTCTTACGCCAATCTTCCACCTCAATTGTGACACTAAGAGACCCATGGAAGCGCAAGTAGGGAACTTATAGTCTTTCGAATATCTGAATACATTGCAGTTGTTAAAGCTATGTTGTTCACCACCAGGGCTACAGGTGGAATGTGCAGAATGGCATACAGTGCAGCCTTCGGGGTTGTTTTCAGGGCTCCCGTTATGATAACCATTGAAAAGCTACAAACCATTTTAATTTTTGAGCTACTTTTTTGGTATGTTTTGAGCGGCCGTCCACACAAGGACTCCATAGATAGTATAGAATGGGCTTTACAATCGCTGTAAATATCTAATGAGAGAAAGAGGGCGATGGACCCCACGTACACCCCAGTGGAGTCCTTCTTCACTCTCTCCTCTTCTACGTAAGCTTCCATGACAACTTACTGCCTAGAACGATTCCTAAACATTTTGTACACGTTTTCTCCTGCAGGGTCACAACTCCTAGCTGAGGCCCGAACAGATTTGGGATCTTATACTTCCTAGTAAACAAGAGCAGAACCATCTTCTCTGCTTTGGCGCTCAACCCATCAATAGGGGAGCATAAAAGGAAGCTGTGCGATAGTATGAATCCGCTGGATTAGGCTTCTTCCATTTGTAGATGAGATGGCCAGGAAGGTTTCCGAAATAGATAAAAACGAGGCTGGAAAATTAAGGAATAAGAGCAACGGACTCGCTGTGGACTTATCGGGACAATGGCGAGGTATCAAGGTCCTTATGGTCATGTTTAGATAGGAACGGAACTAGCTTCCTTCTCAGCCTAAACAAATCCGCAGTGAGAGTGCGGGTGTCATCACAGGTCATTGCGCTGTTGCACTTATGCTACGATGGTGGGGCATACCAACAGGCTCCCTCTTTAGCTGTCAGGATGAGGAGGAGGAGGAGTCCATTCATCACTTTCTCTGCCAATGTCCAGGACTGTAACCAAGGCGACTCAGATCTCTGAGCGCACGATTTTTTGTCAGTCTGGAAGAGGTTGGGTTGCTGAATTCTCTTTAATTTAACAAGTGAACAGAAAAAATCGTTAAAAACGGCAGCGTAATCTCTATTTCAATCACATTTATATGATCTACTTTTCTCCCTTTTCCGGTTTTCCCTTTTTTGAGCATTGTTCAAAATGAGAGGAGAAGTTAAAAGCAAAGGATTGCTTATTTAGAAATCGAGAAATAAAAGAAGGAAAAAAACTCCAAAGGAGTTTTCGTTCAGAATTGAGTTGATAAAATACAGTAAGGAAGTCTAATATCAGAAGAGAAGGGATCAATTATACAAGTATTTTATGCGCTCATTAGCTCGAACTATCCTACGGCAAGCACTTTAAAGATTATGATTTGACTTATTTTTGTTGAGAAGTTTTTCATCAGAGAAATGCAATCGGAGTCATGGCCAACCTACTCTCGAGGGGCGATTCAACTTAGGAAAACATTTTCTTAAGCCTTTTTAGTATTTTTCTGGAAAACGAGCCCCGGACATTTGGTGCTATAGAACTATACGTCCAAAACATACAGCCGGGGTAAGATAGTGGACTAGCGGCAACTATCGAATTGGCAAGGGAAAGGTTAGTGCCAAACGTAGCCGTTATATTGATTTTGTAGTCTGAAAAGATTTCGCCGCCAAGTAAAGTCGTTAGAGGCGTCTAGCCGCGATCCGCTTCAAGGCTAGATTACAGAGGGACAAAAAATCGGTCGGTCGTAAAGTTCTTCCCCCGCTACGTAACATCTCCCTACGGATTAAGGTTTATCAACTTCTCCCTGTCTTCAAAATATGTCATTTGTAGTACGAGGTTTCAGCATACAAAAGATACACCAATAGCTTAAGCGATTTGAATGTAAGCACTCTAAAAGTTCCAAACATCGGCTCGCCACCGAGAAGCTCACCAAACATACATCCAATGCCTACTTCACTCACTTCTCACACCTGCTAACTAAGAGAAATTTTCGACTTAACGATGGAAATGAGCAGTGAGAGCACAAAAGGATATTCTCGAGGTAGACCTGTCACGACAGAATTCCACTGATTCGAGAATTCAAGGGCTAGAACAATTCTTCGGGGAATATTTTTGGGGTTACAACAACAGCCTTTTTCTCACTCATGCGGTTCCAGCGATCCCGACAACACAACTGGTACAATGGTGCATTTTGCACTAACTCTAGATAGACGAGAACTATTCTAAAATCCGTTGTCTCTGCCCAATTGACAAGTTAGATGATCCCACAGTCCGCTACAGTAGCTCGCTTGGTATCGCAAATGAAGTTCTATCTGCTGATTGTATAAAAAACTGCGGTAGAGACATCGTACTGATTAGACCAACAAAAAAAGAACAGAGAAAGAAGACGAAGTATTTTTATAGCCACCCAAACCTAGCAGCACAGAAAGTGGAACACCACCTCTGACGTAGGAGAAGCCGATAGAGGAATACTAGATCTTCTTGGGTGCTGATGACGATTGTCGTGCTTTGCTAAAAGATACGAATTCACCGTAGCGATTAAATAACTGAGTGTTTGCGAAATGATCCGAAAAAAAGCTTTTAAAGCTTAACTGGAGTGAAACGCTTTCATGAAAATTTATGCATACACCATAATGTACATGAAAAAAGTTATATATTACATGTTTAGTTCATGTCCAGTTGGTTTCTGCTTCGTTGGATTTTGTTGTTGCATTGTAACCACAGGCTAGCTATAAAATTACAGCAGTGAATATCCCGACCAGAAAATGCGACAAGATTTTGGCCATCAGCTTGACTATATTTTTCCCTTTAAAGCAATGCGGCTTTCATGGAAATCATAACAATACAGTTTGGGAATGACCCCAGCTTGTTTTATCTATATACTAGCCTTTACCCGCGGCCCCGTCCGCAAGGAGAAATTTAAATATATGGGCTATTCGCGTTAGCCTGCTTATCAAGTTATCTGTTTAAAATTTAGTTTTCTGTCTAATGCATTTTATTTTTGTAATTGAGCAAAAAAAAAAGAACTAAATGAGCTGATAACCTAATAGGATCCCAAATGATCCCGAAATTATCCAGAAAAAGTTACGAAATGACCCCCACGCTATCGCGGACGGATCCCGAAAACCATCCAGAAATGCCCCGAAAGGGTCCCCAAAAGTTCCCGGAATAGTCTAAAAAAACGCGAAATGACAACGACACGATTCTAGACGTATCCAGGGAACCACACAGAAATGATCCCTGAAGGTGTTCCAAAATGATCCCGAAAAGGTTCCAAAATGACCCTGACGGGCTCCCGGGCAGATCTGAAAAACCATCCAGAAAATATCCAGGAAGAGTCCCTAAATTATCCCGACATACTCCAGAAAAAGTTCAGAAATGGCTCCGAGGGAATCCATGACGGATCACGAAAACCATACAGAAATGATTCCGAAAGGATCCCAAAATGATCCCGAAATAGACCGGAAATGACCCAGATGGGATCCCGCACAGATCCAGATATTATCCCGGAAGGGTCCAAAAACTATCCCGGAAAAGTGACAAAAAATCCCGAAATGGCTCCTACGGCATCCCGGACGGATCCAGAAATGATCTCGGAAGGGTCCCCAAATGATCCCAGAATGGTCCCGAAATGACCCTGATGGATCCGGCAAACCATCAAGAAATTATGCCGGAAGGGTCCCCAAATGATCCCGAAATAATACAGAAAAAGTCACGAAACGACCCCTAGAGGATCACCAAATGATCCCGAAATAACCCCGACGGGATCCCGGACAAATCCCGAAAACCATCCAGAAATGATGCCGGATGGGATCCCAAATGATTCCGAAAAAGTCCCGCATTGGTTCCGACGGGATTCTGAAATGATACGGGAAATCATCCAGAAATGATGCCGGTAGGTACCCCAAATGATCCCCAAATAGTCCCCAAATGACCCCGCCGAGATCCCGGACGGATACCGAAAACCATTCAGAAATGATGCCCGTAGGTACCCCAAATGATCCCGAAATAGTCCCGAAATGACCCCGTCCGGATCCCGGAGGGACCCCGTAAACTATCTAGAGATGATGTCGAAAGGGTCCCCAAATAATCCCGTATGAGTCGAGAAAAAGTCCCGAAATGACCCCGACGGGATCCCGGACGGAATCCACGACAGATCGCGAAAACCATACATAAATGATTCCGGAAGGATCCCAAAATGATCCCGAAATAGTCCGGAAATGACCCAGATGGGATCCCGCACAGATCCAGAAATTATCCCGGAAGGGTCCAAAAACTATCCCGGAAAAGTAACAAAAAATCCCGAAATGGCTAATACGGCATCCCGGACGGATTCAGAAATGATCTCGGAAGGGTCCCCAAATGATCCCAAAATGGCCCGAAATGACCCTGATAGATCCGGCAAACCATCAAGAAATTATGCCAGAAGGGTCCCCAAACGATCCCGAAATATTACAGAAAAAGTCACGAAACGACCCCTAGAGAATCCCCAAGTGATCCCGTATTAGCCCCGAAAAGGTCCCGAAATAACCCCGACAAATCCCGAAAACCATCCAGAAATGATGCCGGAAGGGACCCCAAATGATTCCGAAAAAGTCCCGCAATGATTCGACGGGATCCCTAACGGATACCGAAAATCATGCAGAAGTGATGCCGGAAAGGTCCTCAAATGATCACCTAATAGTCCCAAAATGACCCTTAAGGGATCCTGGACGGATCCCGTAAACCATCCAGAAAAGATCCCGAAAAAGTCCTAAAATGACCCCGACGGGTCCCGGACGAATCCCGAAAACCATCCAGAAATGATGCCGGAAGGGACCTCAAATGATCCCGAAAAAGTCCCGAAATGATCCCGACGGGATCCCGGACGGATACCGAAAACCATCTAGAAATGATGCCGGAAGGTACCCCAAATGATCCCGAAAAAGTCCTAAAATGGCCCCGACGGGATTCCTCACAGATCCCGAAAACCATCTAGAAATGATGCCAGAAGGTACCCCAAATGATGCCGAATTAGTTCCGAAATGACCCCGACGGGATCCCGGAAGGATCCCGAAAACCATCCAGAAATGATGCCAAAAGTGACCCCATATGATCCCGAAATGACCCCGACGGGATCCCGGACGGATCACGAAAACCATGCACAAATGATGGCGGAAGGGACCCCAAATTATCCCGAAAAAGTCCCGAAATGACCCCGACGGGATCCCGGACGGATACCGAAAACCATCCAGAAATGATTACGGAGGGGACCTAAAATAACCCCGAAAGGTCCCGTAGTTATCCCGGAAACCATCAGGAATTTATCTCTCAAAGGTACGCAAATGATCCCGAAAATACCCCGACGGAACCCCGGACGGATCCCGAAAACTATACAGAAATGATCCCGGAAGGGTCCCAAAACGATCCCGAAAAAGTCTCGAAATAGTCCCGAAAAAGTCCCGAAATGACCCCGGCGGGATCCTGGACGGATCCCGAAAACCATCCAGAAATGATCCCGGAAGGGTTTCGATACGACCCTAACCATGTTAATAAGGCAGCAGGCGCGTTGGAGCGAATGAAGAGTTACATTGAAACATACAGGTAAAGCTAATAAAAGCGTGCTAATAAAAACAACTGAAGGAGGGCGGATGGCGAGAGGAGAAGGAGAGGACCACTGATCGTTTTTCCAAAATTGTTTAGATCTCGATCTGTATGTGCCAGATACCAAAAACTCTTGATTTTGGAGAAAATTTATTTTGAGTTATAACAATTTATAGATTTTACACCAGAGGTGGAGAGAAGGGGGGAGGGAGACGGAGGGTGTCACTGCTCACTTTGTAAGCCCTCGACTTATTTGACCCCTTGAGTCTGTGATATTGGTGAAGGCCAGTATACGTAAAGTTATAATGTGTAAAAATTATTAAAAAGTAATTGCTCGAAGGGGTCGTGGGACCCCGACCCCTCTTTCCATGTTCGAAAAAAATTTCGCTAGTAGACTACTGTCTGTATCCCAAATTTCATCAAAATCCGTGCAGCCGTTCTGGCGTGATTCAGTCGCAAAGACTAAAAAATATAATAATTAAATTATAACTGTTCCTAGGGGGCGGGGACCTCCCCCCTTTTGAAAAATATATAGATAGTAGATCCTTCTAGACTATTGGCTATATGTGTGCAAAATTTCATCCAAATCGGTCCAGCCGTTCTTGCGTGATTGAGTCACAAAAACAAACGTCTGGACAAACATCTTCACATCCAAACTTTGCCATTTATAATATACTAGCCTTTACCCGCGGCCCCGTCCGCAAGGAGAAAATGAAATATGTGGGCTATTCACGTTAGCCTGCTTATAAAGTTATCTGTTTAAAATTTTTTTTCTGTCTAATGCATTTTATTTTTGTAATTGAGTAAAAAAAAGAACTTTATGAGCTGATAATCTGATAGGATCCCAAAATCATAACGAAATTATCCAGAAAAAGCCGCGAAATGACCCCGACGCTATCGCGGACGGATCCCGAAAACCACCCGGAAACGCCCCGGAAGTGTTTCCAAAAGTTCCCGAAGTAGTCCCAAAAAAACCCGAAATGACAACGACACGATTCTAGACTTATCCAGATAACCACACAGAAATGATGTCTGAAGGGTACCAAATTGATCCCGAAATAGTCCCGAAAAAGTTCCGAAATTACCCTGACGGGCTCCCGGACGGATCTCAGAAACCATCCAGAAAATATCCAGGAAGGGTCCCTAAATTATCCCGACTAACTCCAGAAAAAGTTCCGAAATGGCTCCGAGGGGATCCACGATGGATCGCGAAAACCATACAGAAATGATTCCGGAAGGATTCCAAAATGATCCCGAAATAGTCCGGAATTGACCCAGATGGGATCCCGCACAGATCCAGAAATGATCCCGGAAGGGTGCAAAACTATCCCGGAAAAGTAACAAAAAATCCAGAAATGGCTCCTACGGCATCCCGGACGGATCCAGAAATGATCTCGGAAGGGTCCACAAATGATCCCAAAATGGTCCCGAAATGACCCTGATGGATCCGGCAAACCATCAAGAAATTATGCCGAAAGGGTCCAAAAATGATCCCGAAATAATACAGAAAAAGTCACGAAACGACCCCTAGAGGATCCCCAAATGATCGCGTATTATCCCCGAAAAGGTCCCGAAATAACCCCGACGGGATCCCGGACAAATCCCGAAAACCATCCAGAAATGATGCCGGAAGGAATCCCAAATGATTCCGTAAAAGTCCCGCATTGATTCCGACGGGATCCCGAACGGATACCGAAAATCATCCAGAAGTGATGCCGGAAAGGTCCTCAAATGATCACCTAATAGTCCCGAAATGACCCTTAATGGGTCATGGACGGATCCCATAAACCATCCAGAAATGATCCCGATATATTCCCGAAATGACCCTGACGGGATCTCGAACGCACCCCTAAATGACCCTGACGGGATCCCGGACAGATCCCGAAATCCATCCAGAAATGATCTTGGGAGGGACCCCAAATGATCCCGAAAAAGTCCCGCAATGATTCCGAGGGGATCCTGATCGGATACCGATAACCATCCAGAAGTGATGCCGGAAAGGTCCTCAAATGATCACCTAATACCAAAATGACCCTGACGGCATCCCGGACTGATCCCAAAATCCATCCAGAAATGATCTTGGGAAGGTCCCAAAATTATCCCGAAATAGTCTCGGAAAAGTTCAGAAAATACCCTGACGGGTTCCCGGACGAATCCTGAAAGCCATCTCTAAATGATCCCGAAAAAGTCCCGAAATGACCCTGACTGGACCCCGAAAGGATCCCGAAAACTATCCAGAAATGATGCCGGAAATGTCCTCAAATGATCACCTAATAGTTCCGAAAAGACCCTGACGGGATCCCGAACGGATCCCAACAACTATCTAGAAATGATGCCGAAAGGGCCGCAAATGATCCCGTATTAGTCGAGAAAAAGTCCCGAAATGAACCCGACGGGATGCCGGACGAATCCCAAAAACCAGCCAGAAATGATGCCGGAAGGGACACCAAATGATCCCGAAAAAGTCCCGCAATAATTCCGACGGGATCCTGAGCGGATACCGAAAACCATCCAGAAGTGGTGCCGAAAATGTCCTCAAATGATCACCTAATAGTCCCAAAATGACCCTGACGGCATCCCGGACAGATCCCGAAATCCATCCAGAAATGATCTTGGGAGGGTCCCAAAATTATCCCGAAATAGTCTGGGAAAAGTCCAGAAATTACCCTGACGGATACCGGACGAATCCTGAAAACCAATCTTAAATGATGCCGAAAAAGTCCCGAAATGACCCTGATGGGACCCGGAAAGGATCCCGAAAACTAACCAGAAATGATGCCGGAAAGGTCCTCAAATGATCTCCCAATAGTTCCGAAAAGACCCTGACGGGATCCCGAACGGATCCCGACAACTATCCAGAAATGATACCGAAAGGGTCCGCAAATGATCCCGTATTAGTCGAGAAAAAGTCCCGAAATGACCCCGACGGGATGCCGGACGAATCCCAAAAACCATCCAGAAATGATTTTGGAAGGGACCCCAATGATCCCGAAAAAGTCCCGCAATTATTCCGACGGGAATCTGAACGGATACCGAAAACCATCCAGAAGTGATGCCGGAACGGTCCTCAAATGCTCACCTAATAGTCCCAAAATGACCCTGAGGGCATCCCGGACAAATCCCGAAATCCATCCATAAATGATCTTGTGAAGGTCCCAAAATGATCCCGAAATAGTCTCGGAAAAGTTCAGAAATTACCCTGACGGGTTCCCGGACGAATCCTGAAAGCCATCCTTAAATGATCCCGAAAAAGCCCCGAAATGACCCTGACGGGATCCCGAAAGGATTCCAAAAACTATCCAGAAATGATGCCGGAAAGGTCCTCAAATGATCCCGAAAAAGTCCCGAAATGACCCTGACGGGATCCCGAACGGATCCCGACAACTATCCAGAAATGATACCGAAAGGGTCCGCAAATGATCCCGTATTAGTCGAGAAAAAGTCCCGAAATGACCCCGACGGGATCCCGGACGAACCCCAAAAACCATCCAGAAATGATGCCGGTAGGTATCCCAAATGATCCCGAAATAATCCCGAAATGACCTCGTCGGCATCCCGGACGGATACCGAAACTTATCCAGAAATGATGCCGGAAAGGTCCACAAATGATCCCCTAATAGTCCCGAAATTACCCTGATGGGATCCCGGACGGATCCCGAAAACCATCCAGAAATAATGCCGGAAGAGCCCCCAAATGATCCCGAAAAAGTCCCTAAATGACCCCGACGATATCCCGGACGGATCCCGGAAACCATCCAGAAATGATGCCGGAAGAGCCCCCAAATGATCCCAAAAAAGTCCCCAAATGACCCCGACGAGATCTCGCACGGATCCCGAAAACCATCCAGAAATGATGCCGGAAGAGCCCCAAATGATCCCGAAAAAGTCCCCAAATGACCCCGACATACTCCAGAAAAGGTTCCGAAATGGCTCCGAGGGAATCAACGACGGATCGCGAAAACCATACAGAAATGATTCCGGAAGGATCCCAAAATGATCCCGAAATAGTCCGGAAATGACCCAGATGGGATCCCGCACAGATCCAGAAATGATCCCGGAAGGGTCCGATAACTATCCCGGAAAAGTAACAAAAAATCCCGAAATGGCTCCTACGGCATCCCGGACGGATCCAGAAATGATCTCGGAAGGGTCCCCAAATGATCCCAAAATGGTCCCGAAATGACCCTGATGGATCCGGCAAACCATCAAGAAATTATGCCGGAAGGGTCCCCAAATGATCCCGAAATAAAACAGAAAAAGTCACGAAACGACCCCTAGAGGATCCCCAAATGATCCCGTATTAGCCCCAAAAAAGTTCCAAAATGGCCCTGACGGGATCCCGAAAGGATTCCGAAACAATACAGAAATGATGCCGGAAAGGTCCTCAAATGATCCCCTAATAGTCCCGAAATGACCGTGACGGGATCCCGACAACTATCCAGAAATGATGCCGAAAGGGTCCGCAAATGATCCCGTATTAGTCGAAAAAAGTCCCGAAAGGACCACGACGGGATCCCGGACGAATCCCAAAAACCATCCAGAAATGATGCCGGTAGGTACCCCAAATGATCCCGAAATAGTCCCGAAATGACCTCGTCGGCATCCCGGACGGATCCCGAAAATTATCCAGAAATGATGCCGGAAAGGTTCCCAAATGATCCCCTAATAGTCCCGAAATTACCCTAATGGGATCCCGGACGGATCCCGAAAACCATCCAGAAATGATGCCGAAAGGGTTCCCAAATGATCCCGTATTAGTCGCGAAAAAGTCCCGAAATGACCCCGACGGGATCCCGGACGGATCCCGAAAACCATCCAGAAATGATGCCGAAAGGGTTCCCAAATGATCCCGTATTAGTCGCGAAAAAGTCCCGAAATGACCCCGACGGGATCCCGGACGGATCCCGAAAACCATCCATAAATGATGCCGGATGAGCCCCAAAATGATCCCGAAAAAGTCCCCAAATGACCCCGACGAGGTCCCGGACGGATCCCGAAAACCATCCAGAAATGATGTCGGAAGAGCCCCCAAATGATCCCGAAAAAGTCCCCATATGACCCCGACGAGATCCCGCACGGATCCCGAAAACCATCCAGAAATGATGCCGGAAGGGTCCCCAAATGATCGCGAAATAGTTCCGAAATGATTCCGGAATAGTCCCGAAAATGTTCCAAAATAACCCCGACGTGATCCCGAACGGATCCCGTAAACTATACAGAAATGATCCCGGAAGGGTCCCAAAATGATCCCGAAATAGTCCCGAAAAAGTCCCGAAATTACCCCGGCGTAATCCCGGACCGATCCCGAAAACCATCCAGAAATGATCCCGGAAGGGTCTCGATATGACCCTTACGGGATTACAAATAAGGTGAAGCTAATTATAAAACCATGTTAATAAGGCAGCAGGCGCATTGGAGCGAATAAAAAGTTAGATAGAAACATACAGGTAAAGCTAATAAAAGCGTGCTAATAAAAACAATTGATGGAGGGCGGATGGCGGGAGTAGAGGAGAGGACCACTGATCGTTCCTCCAAAATTGTCTAGATCTCGTTCTGTATGTACCAGATACCAAAAACTATTGATTTAGGAGAAAATTTAGATTGAGTTATAACAATTTATGGATTTTACACCAGAGGGGGATATAAAGGGGGGCGGGCGGAGGGTGTCACTGCTTACTTTGTAAGCCCTCGACTTATTTGACCCCTTGAGTCTGTGATATTGGTGAAGGCCAGTATACGTAAAGTTATAATGTGTAAAAATTATGAAAACTAATTTCTCGAAGGGTCGTGGGACCCCCACCCCTCTTTCCATGTTCGAAAAAAATTTCGCTAGTAGACTACTGTCTGTGTCCCAAATTTCATCAAAATCCGTGTAGCCATTTTGGCGTGATTCAGTCGCAAAAACGAAAAAATATAATAATTAAATTATAACTGACCCTAGGGGGCGGGGACCACGCCCCTTTTGAAAAATATATAGCTAGTAGATCCTTCTAGACTATTGGCTATATGTGTGCAAAATTTCATCCAAATCGGTCCAGCCGTTCTTGCGTTATTGAGTCACAAAGACAAACGTCTGGACAAACATCCAAACATCCAAACATCCAAACATCCAAACATCCAAACATCCAAACATCCAAACATCTAAACATCCAAACATCCAAACATCCAAACATCTTAACATCCAAACTTTCCCATTTATAATATATACTAGCCTTTACCCGCGGCCCCGTCCGCAAGGAGAAAATGAAATATGTGGGCTATTCACGTTAGCCTGCTTATAAAGTTATCTGTTTAAAATTTTTTTTCTGTCTAATGCATTTTATTTTTGTAATTGAGTAAAAAAAAGAACTTTATGAGCTGATAATCTGATAGGATCCCAAAATCATAACGAAATTATCCAGAAAAAGCCGCGAAATGACCCCGACGCTATCGCGGACGGATCCCGAAAACCACCCGGAAACGCCCCGGAAGTGTTTCCAAAAGTTCCCGAAGTAGTCCCAAAAAAACCCGAAATGACAACGACACGATTCTAGACTTATCCAGATAACCACACAGAAATGATGTCTGAAGGGTACCAAATTGATCCCGAAATAGTCCCGAAAAAGTTCCGAAATTACCCTGACGGGCTCCCGGACGGATCTCAGAAACCATCCAGAAAATATCCAGGAAGGGTCCCTAAATTATCCCGACTAACTCCAGAAAAAGTTCCGAAATGGCTCCGAGGGGATCCACGATGGATCGCGAAAACCATACAGAAATGATTCCGGAAGGATTCCAAAATGATCCCGAAATAGTCCGGAATTGACCCAGATGGGATCCCGCACAGATCCAGAAATGATCCCGGAAGGGTGCAAAACTATCCCGGAAAAGTAACAAAAAATCCAGAAATGGCTCCTACGGCATCCCGGACGGATCCAGAAATGATCTCGGAAGGGTCCACAAATGATCCCAAAATGGTCCCGAAATGACCCTGATGGATCCGGCAAACCATCAAGAAATTATGCCGAAAGGGTCCAAAAATGATCCCGAAATAATACAGAAAAAGTCACGAAACGACCCCTAGAGGATCCCCAAATGATCGCGTATTATCCCCGAAAAGGTCCCGAAATAACCCCGACGGGATCCCGGACAAATCCCGAAAACCATCCAGAAATGATGCCGGAAGGAATCCCAAATGATTCCGTAAAAGTCCCGCATTGATTCCGACGGGATCCCGAACGGATACCGAAAATCATCCAGAAGTGATGCCGGAAAGGTCCTCAAATGATCACCTAATAGTCCCGAAATGACCCTTAATGGGTCATGGACGGATCCCATAAACCATCCAGAAATGATCCCGATATATTCCCGAAATGACCCTGACGGGATCTCGAACGCACCCCTAAATGACCCTGACGGGATCCCGGACAGATCCCGAAATCCATCCAGAAATGATCTTGGGAGGGACCCCAAATGATCCCGAAAAAGTCCCGCAATGATTCCGAGGGGATCCTGATCGGATACCGATAACCATCCAGAAGTGATGCCGGAAAGGTCCTCAAATGATCACCTAATACCAAAATGACCCTGACGGCATCCCGGACTGATCCCAAAATCCATCCAGAAATGATCTTGGGAAGGTCCCAAAATTATCCCGAAATAGTCTCGGAAAAGTTCAGAAAATACCCTGACGGGTTCCCGGACGAATCCTGAAAGCCATCTCTAAATGATCCCGAAAAAGTCCCGAAATGACCCTGACTGGACCCCGAAAGGATCCCGAAAACTATCCAGAAATGATGCCGGAAATGTCCTCAAATGATCACCTAATAGTTCCGAAAAGACCCTGACGGGATCCCGAACGGATCCCAACAACTATCTAGAAATGATGCCGAAAGGGCCGCAAATGATCCCGTATTAGTCGAGAAAAAGTCCCGAAATGAACCCGACGGGATGCCGGACGAATCCCAAAAACCAGCCAGAAATGATGCCGGAAGGGACACCAAATGATCCCGAAAAAGTCCCGCAATAATTCCGACGGGATCCTGAGCGGATACCGAAAACCATCCAGAAGTGGTGCCGAAAATGTCCTCAAATGATCACCTAATAGTCCCAAAATGACCCTGACGGCATCCCGGACAGATCCCGAAATCCATCCAGAAATGATCTTGGGAGGGTCCCAAAATTATCCCGAAATAGTCTGGGAAAAGTCCAGAAATTACCCTGACGGATACCGGACGAATCCTGAAAACCAATCTTAAATGATGCCGAAAAAGTCCCGAAATGACCCTGATGGGACCCGGAAAGGATCCCGAAAACTAACCAGAAATGATGCCGGAAAGGTCCTCAAATGATCTCCCAATAGTTCCGAAAAGACCCTGACGGGATCCCGAACGGATCCCGACAACTATCCAGAAATGATACCGAAAGGGTCCGCAAATGATCCCGTATTAGTCGAGAAAAAGTCCCGAAATGACCCCGACGGGATGCCGGACGAATCCCAAAAACCATCCAGAAATGATTTTGGAAGGGACCCCAATGATCCCGAAAAAGTCCCGCAATTATTCCGACGGGAATCTGAACGGATACCGAAAACCATCCAGAAGTGATGCCGGAACGGTCCTCAAATGCTCACCTAATAGTCCCAAAATGACCCTGAGGGCATCCCGGACAAATCCCGAAATCCATCCATAAATGATCTTGTGAAGGTCCCAAAATGATCCCGAAATAGTCTCGGAAAAGTTCAGAAATTACCCTGACGGGTTCCCGGACGAATCCTGAAAGCCATCCTTAAATGATCCCGAAAAAGCCCCGAAATGACCCTGACGGGATCCCGAAAGGATTCCAAAAACTATCCAGAAATGATGCCGGAAAGGTCCTCAAATGATCCCGAAAAAGTCCCGAAATGACCCTGACGGGATCCCGAACGGATCCCGACAACTATCCAGAAATGATACCGAAAGGGTCCGCAAATGATCCCGTATTAGTCGAGAAAAAGTCCCGAAATGACCCCGACGGGATCCCGGACGAACCCCAAAAACCATCCAGAAATGATGCCGGTAGGTATCCCAAATGATCCCGAAATAATCCCGAAATGACCTCGTCGGCATCCCGGACGGATACCGAAACTTATCCAGAAATGATGCCGGAAAGGTCCACAAATGATCCCCTAATAGTCCCGAAATTACCCTGATGGGATCCCGGACGGATCCCGAAAACCATCCAGAAATAATGCCGGAAGAGCCCCCAAATGATCCCGAAAAAGTCCCTAAATGACCCCGACGATATCCCGGACGGATCCCGGAAACCATCCAGAAATGATGCCGGAAGAGCCCCCAAATGATCCCAAAAAAGTCCCCAAATGACCCCGACGAGATCTCGCACGGATCCCGAAAACCATCCAGAAATGATGCCGGAAGAGCCCCAAATGATCCCGAAAAAGTCCCCAAATGACCCCGACATACTCCAGAAAAGGTTCCGAAATGGCTCCGAGGGAATCAACGACGGATCGCGAAAACCATACAGAAATGATTCCGGAAGGATCCCAAAATGATCCCGAAATAGTCCGGAAATGACCCAGATGGAATCCCGCACAGATCCAGAAATGATCCCGGAAGGGTCCGATAACTATCCCGGAAAAGTAACAAAAAATCCCGAAATGGCTCCTACGGCATCCCGGACGGATCCAGAAATGATCTCGGAAGGGTCCCCAAATGATCCCAAAATGGTCCCGAAATGACCCTGATGGATCCGGCAAACCATCAAGAAATTATGCCGGAAGGGTCCCCAAATGATCCCGAAATAAAACAGAAAAAGTCACGAAACGACCCCTAGAGGATCCCCAAATGATCCCGTATTAGCCCCAAAAAAGTTCCAAAATGGCCCTGACGGGATCCCGAAAGGATTCCGAAACAATACAGAAATGATGCCGGAAAGGTCCTCAAATGATCCCCTAATAGTCCCGAAATGACCGTGACGGGATCCCGACAACTATCCAGAAATGATGCCGAAAGGGTCCGCAAATGATCCCGTATTAGTCGAAAAAAGTCCCGAAAGGACCACGACGGGATCCCGGACGAATCCCAAAAACCATCCAGAAATGATGCCGGTAGGTACCCCAAATGATCCCGAAATAGTCCCGAAATGACCTCGTCGGCATCCCGGACGGATCCCGAAAATTATCCAGAAATGATGCCGGAAAGGTTCCCAAATGATCCCCTAATAGTCCCGAAATTACCCTAATGGGATCCCGGACGGATCCCGAAAACCATCCAGAAATGATGCCGAAAGGGTTCCCAAATGATCCCGTATTAGTCGCGAAAAAGTCCCGAAATGACCCCGACGGGATCCCGGACGGATCCCGAAAACCATCCAGAAATGATGCCGAAAGGGTTCCCAAATGATCCCGTATTAGTCGCGAAAAAGTCCCGAAATGACCCCGACGGGATCCCGGACGGATCCCGAAAACCATCCATAAATGATGCCGGATGAGCCCCAAAATGATCCCGAAAAAGTCCCCAAATGACCCCGACGAGGTCCCGGACGGATCCCGAAAACCATCCAGAAATGATGTCGGAAGAGCCCCCAAATGATCCCGAAAAAGTCCCCATATGACCCCGACGAGATCCCGCACGGATCCCGAAAACCATCCAGAAATGATGCCGGAAGGGTCCCCAAATGATCGCGAAATAGTTCCGAAATGATTCCGGAATAGTCCCGAAAATGTTCCAAAATAACCCCGACGTGATCCCGAACGGATCCCGTAAACTATACAGAAATGATCCCGGAAGGGTCCCAAAATGATCCCGAAATAGTCCCGAAAAAGTCCCGAAATTACCCCGGCGTAATCCCGGACCGATCCCGAAAACCATCCAGAAATGATCCCGGAAGGGTCTCGATATGACCCTTACGGGATTACAAATAAGGTGAAGCTAATTATAAAACCATGTTAATAAGGCAGCAGGCGCATTGGAGCGAATAAAAAGTTAGATAGAAACATACAGGTAAAGCTAATAAAAGCGTGCTAATAAAAACAATTGATGGAGGGCGGATGGCGGGAGTAGAGGAGAGGACCACTGATCGTTCCTCCAAAATTGTCTAGATCTCGTTCTGTATGTACCAGATACCAAAAACTATTGATTTAGGAGAAAATTTAGATTGAGTTATAACAATTTATGGATTTTACACCAGAGGGGGATATAAAGGGGGGCGGGCGGAGGGTGTCACTGCTTACTTTGTAAGCCCTCGACTTATTTGACCCCTTGAGTCTGTGATATTGGTGAAGGCCAGTATACGTAAAGTTATAATGTGTAAAAATTATGAAAACTAATTTCTCGAAGGGTCGTGGGACCCCCACCCCTCTTTCCATGTTCGAAAAAAATTTCGCTAGTAGACTACTGTCTGTGTCCCAAATTTCATCAAAATCCGTGTAGCCATTTTGGCGTGATTCAGTCGCAAAAACGAAAAAATATAATAATTAAATTATAACTGACCCTAGGGGGCGGGGACCACGCCCCTTTTGAAAAATATATAGCTAGTAGATCCTTCTAGACTATTGGCTATATGTGTGCAAAATTTCATCCAAATCGGTCCAGCCGTTCTTGCGTTATTGAGTCACAAAGACAAACGTCTGGACAAACATCCAAACATCCAAACATCCAAACATCCAAACATCCAAACATCCAAACATCCAAACATCTAAACATCCAAACATCCAAACATCCAAACATCTTAACATCCAAACTTTCCCATTTATAATATATATTAGATGTACTGTTAAGTCTGTCAAACCTTGGCCCGGCAAGAAAAGCTTGGTTGAGACCTTGATAGTTTACTGGTGCATTCTAGGGAAAGCGGTAGTATTGTTTATATAGAAACTGCTTACATTTCCAAGAGCTGACCCCGATCAGAAATATCTAGGAGGGTTCTTGACAATTTATTAGTGCTCACCATCTGCATTTTCTTCTGAAGGTTTTGGAGAGTGTTATCGAAGTTGATGGCCCTTTGCCGGAGATAGGTTTGGTACATTACGGTCGTTAAGGTACAAGCCCGACAAACTCGGGAACGTCATATCTTATGACCACATTGAAATTTCTGAGCTATTCCATACAGATGTACGTCTAGAAACTAACCTCAGAAACAACCCGACGGTTTGTAGCACGATTAGCAATACGATAGGCAAAACGATAATAGTAGAGCTTCTCCACAGGTTGAATTTAAACCACAATAGCTGTAACTTTACAAGAAACAAATTATTTTGAGCTATTTGAGAAGAAACAACGTGAACCGACAAGTCCATGTTTTATTATCGCAAGCGGAATTAGATTCGAGTTATTATCGCTTGTCATCGGCTTCTTATTGGTTTCTTATCGGTTATTATCGACGGGTTACAGATGTGTCATCGATTTTGTATTGAAATTTTATCAACATCTGTTTCATAAGAAACCGATGAGTCGTATGTAACACGTCGACAACAAATTCGTAAAACTACCATATTAAATCGGTAATTTTTCAATAGAAAATCGACAAATGTTCTATAACAAATCGATAACGTTCCAGAAACTAATCAATGTTTTCTTGATGGCAAATTGATACATTTTCGACAACATACGCAAAACTTTTCAATAATAAGTCGATAACTTTTCGATAGCAAAGCGATAATTTTTCATAACAACCCAATAAAAAATTCAGAGCACACCGATAACAAATCGATAACTTTTCGATAACAAATCCATAACATTTTAATGATATAGCAATAATTTTGCGGTGAATAATTGAAAGCTCGTCGATAATACATCAATAGATGAAAGGTCGATATCTCATCGATAGCCTTTGTCATCGACAGCAAATTTACAGCAATTCGATAACGAAAACACAATCGATAAAAAAAGCATAGCGAGCCGATAAGTCATCTATAATACATACTGATTTGTCTGAGTTCCACCAAACCTTGAGCTGAAATGTTTACGTATGAACGAAGATGGACCCACCCTAATGTGTTTGGTATACAAATGCAATGCTCAAATGCACAAATACATACAAACCAGGAAGCGGCAGCGTTTTATAGCATTAGCATGATATTTTCTTTTCATTATGTTTGTTGTTGTCGCTGCTATTGTTGCACACTGTTGATGACTATGATAAATTTTAGTTTTATTTACTAACGTTTGTTATTTTTATACTCAGCTGAGCAGAGCTCACAGAGTTTATTAATTTTGTTCGCATAATGGTACCTCGTAACGGCATAAACTAATCGAGATAGATATAGACTTCTATATATCAAAATGATCTGGGCGAAAAAAGAAATTCATTTAGCCATGTCCGTCCGTCCGTCGGTCCGTCCGTCCGTAAACACGACAACTTGAGTAAATTTTTAGTTATCTTAATGAAATTTGGTATGTAAGTTCCTGGGCACTCATCTCAGATCGCTATTTAAAATTAACGAAACCGGACTATAACCATGTCCACTTTTTCGATATCGAAAATTTCGAAAAACCGAAAAAGTGCGATAATTCATTACCAAAGACGGATAGAGCGATGAAACTTGGTAGGTGGGTTGACCTTATGACGAAGAATAGAAAATTAGTAAAATTTTGGACAATGGGCGCGGCACCGCCCACTTTTAAAGGAAGGTAATTTAAAAGTTTTGCAAGCTGTAATTTGGCAGTCGTTGAAGATATCAATCGTTACTCCTATTACTATATATGTGCTAAATAAAAATGTGCAAAATCGGATTACGAACACGCCCAATTAAAAAAAAAAAAAATTTTTAAAAGTCAAATTTTAACAAAAAATTTAATATCTTTACAGTATATAAGTAAATTATGTCAACATTCAACTCCAGCAGTGATATGGTGCAACAAAATACAAAAATGAAAGAAAATTTCAAAATGGGCGTGGCTCCGCCCTTTTTCATTTAATTTGTCTAGAATACTTTTAATGCCATAAGTCGAACAAAAATTTACCAATCCTTGTGAAATTTGGTAGGGGCATACACTCTATGACGATAACTGTTTTCTGTGAAAATGGGCGAAATCGGTTGAAGCCACACCCAGTTTTCATACACAGTCGACCGTCTGTCCTTCCGCGATATATCTTAGTTCACGTACTTATCTGAAGTCACTTTATCTTGGTATAAAAATGGCCGAAATCCGACCGTGACCACGCCTACTTTTTCGATTTCGAAAATTACGAAAAATTAAAAAATGCCATAATTATATACTAAATACGAAAAAAGGGATGAAACATGGTAATTGGATTGGTTTATTGACGCAAAATATAACTTTAGAAAAAACTTTGTAAAATGGGTGTGACACCTACCATATTAAGTAGAAGAAAATGAAAAAGTTCTGCAGGGCGAAATCAAAAGCCCTTGGAATCTTGGCAGGAATACTGTTCGTGGTATGACATATATAAATAAATTAGCGGTACCCGACAGAAGATGTTCTGGGTCACCCTGGTCCACATTTTGGTCGATATTTCGAAAACGCCTCCAGATATACAACTAAGGGCTACTCCCTTTTAAAACCTTCATTAATACTTTTAATTTGATACCCATATCGTACAAACACATTATAGAGTCATCCCTGGTCCACCTTTATGGCGATATCTCGAAAAGGCGTCCACCTATAGAACTATGGCCCACTCCCTTTTAAAATACTTTTTAATACTTTCGATTTGATACACATGTCTACAAATACATTCCAGGCTTACCCTCGGTTCATTTTCCTACATGGTGATTTTCCCTTATTTTGTCTCCATAGCTCTCAGCTGAGTATGTAATGTTCGGTTACACCCGAACTTAGCCTTCCTTACTTGTTTATTATAATATACTATTTATAGTATATAAAAAATCAATTTTTTTGATAAAGCATATGTTTAGCTAATTGTTTTTACTGCTTGTGGCTTAGGGTGGTCCTTATAAATAAATGTGCTCGTGCCCTACGCTTGCCAGGCTAAGACTCCAGCTATTAGGAGTGATACTGGAGATTAATCTGCCAGATTCAACGCAACTTTGCAGCGTCTGCTATGAGTAAACCAGAGTATCTTTGTTACTTCCTTTTAATTTATCAATCAGTTCTTGGCAAGTAGCGATCTTGCTTCGCATGGTGCTCCAGTGTGGGAAGCTCCGTTCAAATGGCGCGCAACGCACGCGTGCAAGCCGTCCAGTTACATAGTAGGGCGATTTGGAGTTCGGCCAAGCTGTTATAGCAGTGACAAGCTGGCTGCACTATCAACGGCTTAAGATCCAATAGTGATGTACGGGGCAACCGTTATATTGAACAGAATACTAACGATCAAGAAATATTTCTTTTAAAGCTTTAACTTTTCTTTTGATGTGAGTACTAAGCTTTACGAATAATATCTGTGTCATATATATCACATACTAATTTTAGTCCTGATTGGACACGGTTAAGGCGTGTCGAATAGGGGTCAAAGTAAAAATGTCTCTATGGAGACTCAGATAATTATTTTTTTTGTGTCTTCTAATATCCAAAATCGACCAGCAGGAGATATCATATATCAATTTTGATTCCTATTAAAAAACTGTCTACAAACCAAACTTAATATGTGATAATTCTGGCCCAGATTTTAAGGTTTGAAGCGCTCAGACTAGAAAAATTCGTTTATTTTTATAACGATCAACCTAATGTGCATACAAATGTATGTATTTCAAAAAGTTTAAACATTCAGTACTTTTTCTACTTTTTTGTGCAAAAATTTCACTTTTCCAAAAAAAAAAAAAAAAACAGGTAAAAACAAGTAAGAAAGTCTAAGTTCGGGTGAAACCGTACATTATATAACCAGCTGTGTACTGGAAACTCTTTTGTTGTTAAAAGTTGTAGCTATGAAAGAAATGTTTATGTCAAATTTCGTTCGGATTAGGAGATTTTTGTTCGACGTATGGCATTAAAAGTATTTTGGGAAGAGTAACAAAACGGGGCGTGTCACGCCCATTTTCAAAATTTTTTTAAGTTTTGTTCTTAGTTCAACCATGACAATACTGAGGTAAAATAACAGTCAAATGTAGTTAAATACCATAGAGTTATTGCAAACTTGGTTAAGGTTAAACCTTTAGGAAAAGTGGGCGTGGTCTTTAACCCATTTTGATTATCTTCACTCAGTCTATATATGTAATTTGGCAAGGATAGTGTCTTTGTCAAAATTTCAAAGTAATATCTTTAACGGCTTTCGATTTACGGCTGGTTTAACTTCCAAATTTTATTTTTCTAAACGTGGGTGGTGCCACGCCCATATTCCAAAATTTTTTGGAAGAAAACCAATCCACCTACCAAATTCCAAAAGCTTAGCGGTATTCGTTTTTAAATTATCTCAATTTTTCCATTTTTCTCAATTTTCGATATCGAAAAAGTGGGCATGGTTATCGTCGGATTTAGCTCATTTTCAATATCAATATATTCTGGGTCCAGATAAGGCCGCTTACCGAATTTGGTGAAGATATCTCAACATTTGCTCAAGTTATCGGGTTAAAGAACGGACAAACGGACGGACGGATATGGCTTAATAACATTTTTATCGATACTGATGATTTCGATATATGGAAGTTTATATCTATCTCCATTCCTTTATACCTGTACAATCAACCGTTATGTTACCAAAGTTATAATACCATGTGGGTATAGTTTAGTTGTTTAGTCTCAAGTAGACTCAACAGTACAAAATAAGCCAAAATACAAAAAAAGTTTTCTCTTAAAAAAAATCTAAAAAAGCTCAGTGCAGCAAGCAAAAACAAAAATAACTGAAATGTGACAAATATTATGCATAACTGCAACGACAGCAACTTTTTATAACTACTTTTGCGCTGATGCAGTCGATTTTTGTTGTTTTTTTGTTTTTGTTTTTAACAACACAATCTACCAGCTAGACGGTAATTAATAGAGTTACAGAATAATGCAAAAACAGAAATTAATATCGAGCAAAAAAATGCCGATTCGAAGCAAAATCAGGCATCAAAAAAACCTAGAAAAATTCAGAAAACTTGGAAATCCACAATGAAGTATTTGTTGGCCGTCGGCGATAACTGACGCCAATCGGGAGCAACAAGAGGGATCAAGTCTTCCATCAGCAATCTTTCTCAACTCAGCAAAAGTCTCCCGGTTCCTATGCTTGCCAAATATACGTCGCTCACATAATCTGATCTAACCTTATTTACACATAGTCAATGTTGCTGTTTTTGTAAACGCAAAAACACTCCCGTAAGATTTAGGAGAAGGAGGGTGCTTCCGAATATGAATCCAATAATACAACTTTCTGATACTATTTCAACATGTGGGAGAACGATTTTAGTCCCCACGCATGCCTCAAAGCGGGCTTATTCTAATCCTCTTAACCCGCTGGGGTGCACCGACAGTAGCTATGAATTCGAGTTATACACCAGAACATGTATGATGAAAGGCTTATAGACACGCATTTGGATCGTCGGTGGCCGTCATGATGTAACAGTAGCGTGCTCGCATGCGTCGCTGCGAAAATTCATCTGTCTTGCTGATGCCGTTTGTAGTCGGCATGCAACATGTAGGTCCCATACCTCCAATTCATAGGAAGTCTAGCAGACTTAACTCTTAAATTTCTAGACTTACAACTCTGGTTTTCGTCTAACGCGATACCCATATTTTGTTTCATTTGTTTGTTGTTATACTAGTATGTAACATCGTTTGGTTTTGTAGGGCTCAACGAGGTTCTTTCCAAACCTTAAGGACCTGACGGTGTTGCGCTCAACGTCGTCTGGCAAATCCGATTCTTTTATGTTGAGTCTTCTCCAGGATTTGGCGTATTGTGAATCAAACTTACTAAGACCGAAGCAGCCGCTCAACCACTTTGTCCACTTTATGCTTCAATCTTTTCCAAAGTTCGCTAGATAAAACCTAAGACGCGGTATTGAGTAACCTGATTCCTCAGTAGTTGGATTATGCAGATCAAACTAAATTTCAGTCATGGACTGGTCCGACCATATTTTGCATAAGAGTTGATGCAAGCGGACCGTACATTTCGTCGGCAGTTATTGCGGTTTCGGAGTTGTAACCTCCATCGCTATCTAGTGAGTGAGGAGAAGTGTTCCCTCCATATCTAAGCACGCTCTGTACGTCAGTTACCAGGTCGCTTTATTCATTTATGCAGAAATTCGCCTGGTCTTGAAACCTTCCCTCATTCGCTTGATTTTCTGGTAGAGATAACTAATTCGTACGCAGCGTTGCTTTATAGGCAGCATCTTTTTCCGAGGCAGGCGACGTTTCCCATCGTGCTGGTTAGTTTTCGGTGCTGGTGCTAAACGTCTATGACGTGTTTAGAGGCTATACGTTGTTAGTGTGCAATATGTTTCTACTGCTCTATTCCATCGTTAAGTCGAAGATTTCTCTCAGTGAGTTGATATGAGAGCCGGGAGGAGTAATTATCAGTTGTCCGTTTCTTGAGCAGTTTCTGCACAGCAAAATTTCTTTGGCTCACTGCGCGCACATTTCGGTGCACAGAGTGTGCGTATTTTGGCTGCCAAAAAGTAGTTTACCGAGCCGGTATTTGAGCCTGACAGTGTGAGCAATCCACGTTGGTTACATGTTATGTTGGCGAGTATGTGTGGCTAAGATTATTGAATCAGCTCGCCTTTATGCCGATCACGTCGAGATGCTTCTTTGCAGCCGGGAACTACGATATTACATACTGGGAAAGTATGTTTCCCTTCAAAAAAACACCACCGTAAGTATTTTTTGTGCATACCACCTTGTCTTCCTGCCCAGGGATGATAAATGGATTTTTTCATTTTGTACCAAACGAGGAAAAAAAAGGTACCAAATTATCCAAAAATGTACCAAAAGTCTTCGGATGTGAATTTGCACCAAACTAGAGCTATATTCTGCTTCTTTATCCAAAAACTGTTTTTAGTCAGGAAACTTTCTAACACAAATTGAAGGCAGTATGACAGGGAAATATGATTTATGAAGAACTACTTTTCCAGTAAAAATAATAAAAGAGGTTTATCGATTGAATCGTACAATTATTTACATATATAAAAACATTTCTTTATTGAGTAAAATTAATATTAAAAAAAAAAAAAAGTAACAGCTGTATTCAATGCAAAAATATTTCATAAAAACACTTTAGGTACAAAAGATTTAGATTCAGGTATAAAAGTTGACAAATTGTCACATACATCTATACTAATAACTCATGTTTCAATAACTACATTGGCAGTTCTTCTTCTTTGTTTTCTTTAAATACCTCAGTTGACAAAAAGCTTTTTTTCGTATCTATATTATGACAACTATTGTTAGTTGATTTCATCAAGTCTTTAGTTTTTATTAAATTCAAAACTGTGTTTTTTTGAATTCTATTTCTACACTTAATTTTAATTAAATTTTGTATAGAAAATATTCTTTCTACGTTTGTGGATGAATGTGGAATCGACAATATGCCTTAAACTATTCTATAAATAAATAATAGTTTAAAAAAACTAAAAAAAACACGCTTTTATAGCTCACCGAACTAAAAAATAGAAAATAATTTTCAATCAAAAAGAGTTTATATAACAGTAGTAGAAGGTCAAACAATCATTTATAGTTAATCGCCTCAAAATAAAATTATAATAAAATTTAAGTTATTAACAGAATAATTTAATTCTGATTAAAAAGCGTGGGGTGCATTTGATTACATTTCATATCTTTCCTCTCAGATAGTTGCCAATAGAATGATTGTAACATTCAATATCAAGCACCCCACGCTTTTTACTGTGAATTAAATTATTCTGTTAATAACTTAAATTTTATTATAATTTTATTTTGAGGCGATTAACTATAAATGATTGTTTGACCTTCTACTACTGTTATATAAACTCTTTTTGATTGAAAATTATTTTCTATTTTTTAGTTTGGTGAGCTATAAAAGCGTGTTTTTTTTAGTTTTTTTAAACTATTATTTATTTTTAATTTTTTAGTTCAAGTAATTTTAAAAGTTTTAGTCGAGAGTGATGAAACCTCGAAACGCCAGCGGTACATGGATGAATCCAACCCCACGGTACCGAAAAGGGCCAAGACGCAGGGAGGCTGGACGCGGTCTTTCGCCGAAATTGCCAAGGGTCGGCAGATCATTGGCATTATAGACGAGAGCAGCGAAGATGGCAGGATCTCGAAAGAACAGTGGAAGTGGATCGAGGCCGCGCTCGCTACCGTGACCGTTAAGGTTAAGAAAGACAACCCTGGTCCACCGCCATCTTACACTGATGCAGGGTGGTTCCAGGGCAATGTCAAGCTAATTGCCTGTGACGACGCCAGGTCGGTAAACCTCTATAGGGCCGCCGTCACGCTGATAGGAGTGGTATATCCGGGCGCGCGCCCCAAGGTAGTGGAATCTAGTATGGAGTGACCATATAGTGGAGCAATCCAAGAAGGCAGCAGCAGAGCTGTTCACCTGCAAGAGGGCAACTGGCACCTCCTGGGGATTCTCCCCTAAGGTGACCTACTGGATTTACACAGCCATTGTGCGTTCGATTCTTCTTTATGATGCCTTGGTCTGGTGGCCTGCACTAGCTAAAAGTACCTATCTTAAGATGCTTCAAAGGGTGCAACGGAGTTCGGAGCTCTGCATTACCGGGGCTCTCGGCTCCAATCCAGATTCCGTTACATACATACATGGATACATAGATAGATACAGTCCAAGCTAATAAAAGCGTATTAAAAAGGGCTCCAGTATGCTCTTTCTTAGATGTGCCATGCATCCACTTCTATCATTAATAAAGGAATGCGTTTTTCGCATTATGTGCAAGGTTTCAAATCTATGGTTATTTGGGTGGTCACAAGTTCAATTGACCTTATATCCGTTAACCTTATGTCACCCCACCATCACATTATTGCATTGTCATCGAGCCTTGATACGTGTGCAAACTTTCAATCAAACTTATGGCCATACAAAGTGGTAATAACGCCAATTGACCTTATGGCCGTTGACTTTATGTCACCACACCATCACACTAATGTATTGTCATCGAGCCTTGATACGTGTGTAAACTTTCAATCAAACTTATGGCCGTTCAAAGTGGTATTAACGCCAATTGACCTTATGACCGTTGACCTTATGTCACCACACCATCACATTAATTCATTGTCATCGAGCCTTGATACGTGTGCAAACTTTCAATCAAACTTATGGCCATTCAAAGTGGTAATAACGCCAATTGACCTTATTACCGTTGACCTTATGTCACCACACCATCACATTAATGCATTGTCATCGAGCCTTGACACGTGTGCAAAGTTTCAATCAAACTTATGGCCATTCAAAGTGGTAATAACGCCAAATGACCTTATGTCACCACACCATCACATTAATTCATTATCATCGAGCCTTGATACGTGTGCAAAGTTTCAATCAAACTTATGGCCATTCGAAGTGGTAATAACGCCAATTGACCTTATGACCGTTGACCTTATGTCACCACACCATCACATTAATTCATTGTCATCGGTCCTTGATACGTATGCAAAGTTTCAAATTAATCAGACTTCTAGAAACCGGTGAAAATTAAGCTCAAGGATTCCGTTACATACAGGCCAAGCTAATAAAACCGTGTTAATATTGGTGCATTTAATATATTTTTAACTGATCTTAATTCTTCCCAAAAGCTGCATATATTTAAATTCTTGAAATTCTTAAGCCTCTCATGCTCTGCTAACGCTCTCAATTCAGAACTAATTTTCCCTATTTTATCAAATGCAGATTTCGGAAACAAGTCCATAACTAAAGGCACAATACTATTTGTTTCACCGCTTAAAATACTTTCTGGTGAAAGCTTTGCAGTCCGCAACAAAGTTCTATCATTCAAATATACTTTCTTTAATAAAGTACTACAAAATTGTATATAAAATTGTTTAGCACAGCTGTTAAATATGTATAGGTCATCTTTTTCGAATAAGTTGTTTGATAGAATAATATCCACATTAACACCGCAGTAAACCACCTGGGGTTAAGTGATTTTCGTCTGAATCAATATTTAACATTCAAATAGGACTGGAATCTAAATAAGATTTTTTTATAAAATTTTTAATTTGGTAATAAGTAAATGTATCCGAATATCTTGAGACTGCATTTCTATATTCACATTATTTATTTCATTTAAAGTATAAGAAAGAAATGTAAAATATACTTTATAAATAGGACTTGGAAACATTTCAGATATAAGATTAATATTTTGATTACTGCTTTTATTTTCAAATACGTAAAGATTTAAATAATACTTGAGGGCATCCCATTCCTCAGGAATTCTATCTATGACTGCTTGTCTAGAAAGCCACCTTGTGGGGGCGTACTTTAGTTTAACATGCATTTCTGTACCGAAATGTTCTTCAAAACTCTGAAAGTCTGCCCTCCTAAGGGGCTGTTACAAAAATTATAGTTTACGTCCTTTAAAAATGTAGCAATTTTGTTGGGAAATACATCACAAGCGGCCATTTAAGCTAAATTTAAGATTTGACAAACACATCCATTAACACGCAGAATTGGAACAAGTTGCTTCAGCCTTGCTTGCACTCCGATTTTTGCTCCCATCATAACCGAGCAATTGTCGGCAGTGAAACCCATCACTTTTTCAAGTGGTAATGAATGGTCTTTCAAAGATTTAATAATGACATTAGCGAAGGAGAGTATAAAAACAGCGCAAGCTGAGTAATCAGTAATCAATTTGATTTAAACACGCTTTTAGTTGCGAAGTATAATTGTACTACTCCCAAAGTTGTCTAATAAAGACCATTTTGCATTACTGAATATTGGAGTTATTTATTCGACAATTTAGCGATTCGAACGTTAGCAGAAAATTGCGGAATAAGCGGAATTTTTTCAAAATTCGTTACAATATTTTTACGAATATTAGCAACACTAAGGGGTACTGCCATCTCTAGGCCGATGCTAAGCAGCGCCTTGTATGCACATCCATAAATCAATCATTATGTATCTACATAAACGAATCAATCATTATATCTACACATATGTACATATACGCAGCTGAGAAGCAACGCTATATATATATAGAAGCTATAAAATCGTGCAATTGTAGTTACAGCTGAGAAATTTGATAACTGGTGGCCAACTAGTAAATTCTAGAAATCGAAGCGCCTAGAAGATGCGAAGCAGGAAATCAAAGAGTATAAAAGGCAGCGACAGATAGAGCCGCTAGAGTCAGTTTTGATTAAGACGCTATCTGGCGAGCAATAGCAGTATTATTTATTGTGAAGTACTTGAATAAAGGCCATTTTTCCATTATTCAATATTGGAGTTATTTATTCCAGTTTAGCGATTCGAACTTAGAAAAAGGTTGCAAATAAGAGGATTTGCAGTAAATTCGTTACAATATGTTTACATCGAGCCGCTTGACCTAATCATAGATGCTTGCTTACATCTGCACAAAATGGTTAATGGTTGCTGCAAACCTCGACGAAATCCTACTCCGCCTACTGGAAAGGATATATAGTCACTAAGTTTAGGTTATAAGGTTGCCATCCGTGGTGTGATGGTAGCGTGCTCCGCCTACCACACCGTATGCCATGGGTGACACCCCGGGCAAAGCAACATCAAAATTTTAGAAATACGGTTTTTCAATTAGAAGAAAATTTTTCTAAGCGGGGTCGTCCCTCAGCAGTGTTTGGCAAGCGCTCCGAGTGTATTTCTGCCATCAAAAGCTCTCAGTGAAAACTCATCTGCCTTGCAGATGCCGTTCGGAGTCGGCATAAAACATGTAGGTCCCGTCCGGCCAATTTCTAGGGAGAATCAAGAGGAGCACGACGCAAATTGGAAGAGAAGCTCGGCCTTAGATCTCTTCGGAGGTTAACGCGCCTTACATTTATTTATTTAAACAAGCTATGTCTTTAAACGGTATCTATAGAAAAGTACTTCACGTCGTATTTCAACAAAAATATTTACCCTTTTACCAAGCAGGGCTGCCACCTTACCTTATTATATTTATCTCCCTGTACTCATATTTGAAAAAGGGTTAAACACCTTTTTATAGAAAATGGTACACTGATCCTATATCATATTGCAAAACTTCTTGTTGAGGTGTTGTCACTGAGATTTCGTTTTCTAGGATGCCACCTGCTTGAACTCTTTTAGGAATCAAAATAGTTATGCCAATAAAATAGAAACATTCCTGAGACCGTTTTCTCAATCTTTAGTTAGTCAATTATGTACAAGTTATCAAAATCCTCATTTCCCCTATACTTATTGAGGCATCAACTGTCAGTTAAGTGCAAAGCAAAAATGTAAATAAGTCAGCTGTTTTCTTGCTATTCATGTATTTAAAAGGGAATTTTGCGATTTAAACTAAAAATATTCACAATTAACGATTTAACTGGTGACGAAAGCTTCAAATGAAGCTATTATGTGAAGGATTGATATCGTGCAGTTAAGTTTAAATCTAATTAGATCTAGTGAGAACGGTCCTAAGTAGGGTTGCCACCTAACCGTATTATATTTGTATATTCCTTTTGTATAACCTCCACTGTCTCGAAAACAGGTTTACCCATTTGCAACACGCTGCATTCAAACTTTTTGGATGTACTGCTTCGGAAGTTTTTACAAGGTTGCCACCTATTTAATTTTTTAAACAAAGTTAGTGAGATATGCCAAAGTGAGTATCAAACGAAAGGTATTTTGCATCGTATTCCAACAAAAACTCTTTAGGTGTGGTTGCCATGTAGGGTTGCCAACTAAACATATTATACTTACCACTTTCAACTACTACCTAAGAAAGGGCTAAAATCCGATTTGATTTTAATTGGGTACACGGATCCTATAGGTGTTGTCATTTGGGATTTATTTGAAAGGATGCCACTTATTTGAACTTTGTTAGGAATTAATAGAAAAGTTGCTAAGGGCCGTTCTCGCTACCCTAAGTTACTCAATTCTGTACAATGCGCTACGCCTAAAATTTTTCTTTTGGGTGTACTGCTTCGGAAGTTTTTACAAGGTTGCCACCTCTTTAATTTTTATACTCAGCTGAGCAGAGCTCACAGGGTATATTAGTTTTGTTGGCACAACGGTACCCCGTAACGGCATAAACTAATGCAGATAGATATAGACTTCTTTCTATATATCAAAATGATCTGGGCGAAAAAAGAAATTTATTTAGCCATGTCCGTCCGTCCGTCTGTCCATGAAGGCGATAACTTGAGTAAGTTTTGAGGTATCTTAGTGAAATTTGGTATGTAAGTTCCTGAGCACCCATCTCAGATCGCTATTTAAAATGAACGAAATCTGACTATAACCACGCCCACTTTTTCGAAATCGAAAATTTCGAAAAACCGAAAAAGTACGATAATTCATTACTAATATCCGTCTTTAGCGATTAAACTTTTTAGGTGGGTTGGCCTTATGACGCAGAATAGAAAATTAGTAAAAGTTTGGACAGTGGGCGTTGCACCGCCCACTTTTAAAAGAAGGTAATTTGGCAGCTGAATATGTAATATTCTGTTACACACGAACTTAGCCTTCCTTACTTGTTTAAAACAAAGTTAGTGAGATATGCCAAAGTGAGCATCGAGCGAAAGGTATTTTATGCCGTATTTCAACAAACAAAATTTTAGGTAGAGCTGCCACGCAGGGTTGCCACTTAACCACATTATATTTATCTCCCTGAATTACTATCTACGAAATGAATAAAATCTGGTTTGATTAAAATTCGGTTCAGGGTTCGTATATCACATTGTAAGACTTTTTGCCGTGGTGTTGTCACTAGAGATTTCTTAACAAGGATGCCACCAATTTAAGTGTTTTGAGAAATTAAAATATATGTGCCAATATGGGTTTCAAACGAAAGGTTTTAACACCGTGTTCTAGAGAAATATGTATGCAAGTAAGGTTCCATTCCATTTTTTTTTTTACTTTGTATAACGGTTACAATCTCGTAAACAGCAAACAAAATGCTCTACACCATAAGCTGCTAATTAGAATATTTTTTTAAGGTTGCCATCGCTTTTATATTAAAAAAAAGCTTACGAAATATGCACATCGTCTGTTTTAACACAACAATTTGTTTGAGTAGGGTTGCCACCTAGACTTCGTAATAAATGTTTTTTCGAATCATATATGGTTCAGCTGCAGATTTTCTCAGCCAAAGTTAAGTAACTCTAAGCTATGTTTATTACCCAGGCACTGTTTATTCAAACACCAAAATTTAAAATAAAATTACTTAAAAATGCCAAAAGATATAGCAAACAAGTCGCAAAAGTGTTTTCATAACTTCGCTTGCAAAATTTTTTTTCTTACCACCACCCATTCCGGTTCGCACTGTTGTACCAGTTTTTACTTGCCTTACTTGCTTTTCGTGTAGTGTTTGTTTTTTTCTCCAATTTTTTTTGCATTTACAATGAGGTGTACAATTCAATGCCTTCACTCACTTCTTTTATTATAAATTTTTTTGTGCCACAACAGATTTTTTTTTAATTTTCAGCATTATATTCCTTGAAGATTTTTGCAACTTTTAAGTATGTGATTGTTGTTGCTTTTATTGCCGTCATCGTCGCTTAACACATACGTATGCATATGGGTACGTATCTACACGTAAATGTTGGCCAAAATACTTGTGTATGTACACTTAAACGCAAGAACAAGAACAAATCAACAACCAACAATGTCAAACGCATCTCTTAAAGCAACAACCAATTCATTTATTCTTTTCTTCAATACTCGTCTTTTTGACTTTTGTTTTAACTTTTTTTTCACTCACTCGTTTTGTTGTATTCAACTTTTATGGACCGCTGCGACAACTTTTTAAAATTTTTTTTCTACTCATTTTTATTTATTTTGCTCATTCACTCATAACAACTTACTTGTATTTTAAATTGCCTTTCAGTATTGTATTTGCTAGAAAAACATCCGCTTATCGCCCGACGATCGAACAAAACGCGAATAAGCCAAATTGTAGACTGATTTGTAGCTCCGCAACCTAAATGGCATAAACACTTGGTGAGTACTATCTAGATACTTGTAGATCGAAAAATGCTTCGCTTCGCACGCCAACTCATTTGGTATCTCGTAGTCGTCACCACATTTACTCACCAATTTCTGTTTTGGTTTAGTTTCCTGTGCTCACCAGTTGTGAGTAACCAGTTATTTATCTGGTTAGTGTTAGTGGCCAACAACAAGTGGGAGCACCACAAGTTATGATCAGGTATAAACGTTTGCCAATTGGTATATAAGTATGTAGATTAGGGTGGGTCGATTTGTATGGGCGAAAATTAACCGATATCGCGCCATCGATTTTTCGATAGGATTTGGGCTCAGGAAAAAAAGTTCCACTACGCATACCTACCCAAAAAAAATAATTTTCGAGCCTGCGAAATTTCATTTTTTTGACTTTTTTTCGATTCTGATTTTTAAGGTTTTTTTTCTGACCTAAAAAATTTTCATTTGATTGTAAAATTTTCATGTATACCCTGTCCGACCCAAAAATGTCCGCTAGAAACGTTGGCGATAACAGTTTTTTGAAAAAACCCTTAAAAAAATGGCGAAAGGGGCAATTTTTCGACCAAAGCACTCCCCAAAACCCAAAAAATATTTTTTATTCAAAAAACTGTTATCGCCAACGTTATTATCGGACATTTTTGGGTCGGACAGAGTATGCATGAAAATTTTACAATGAAATGAAAAATTTTTTTGTAGGTCATGAAAAAAATCTTAAAAATCAAAGTCGAGAAAAGTAAAAAAAAAATTTAATTTCGCAGGTTTGAAAATAGTTTTAGTGGGTATGCATAGTGGAACTTTCTTCCTGAGCCCAAATCCTATCGAAAAATCGGTGGCGCGATATCGGTTAATAAATCGACCCACCCTAATGTATATAACTCACATACACGTGCATATACATATCGCTTCTGCTGATTTACGCATACCTGTAAAAAAGTACATACCCAGTGAGAAATTCTATAAACACTTATCGTCGTTGAACTACACCATTTCCAGTTGTAGATGAGAAAACGTCATATGGAAATGAGATTAGTCACTTGTAAATGCGAAAGCGTCGTATGGAAATGAGAAAAGTCAACTGTAAATGAGAAAGCGTGAAATGAAAATGCGAAAACGTAATTTGTAATTGATAATATAAAAATGGTAATAAAAATAAGCTATGTATGTGGCAACGGGCATATCTTCTAAGTATAACAACACTTGATGGGAAATTGCTTATGCTCCGACTGAAATGTTTAGGAGTGAGAGAGTAGTTCCATGAAGCGACGTTGAAGCATTTCAGCGCTCTCGTACAGTCTCCTTGAGTTGCTGATATCTTCGCTCCATCCACCGATTGATCTACATAAATATTGCAGCTGTTGCCTCACATACAGCATACGTTTGTCAGTGGTATTGTAATGTGTCCGTGCACCTGTGTTTTTTGACTTTTCCCTAGAGAGTCTCGATGGGGATCAGCTTTAGCGAGCACAGTGCTAAATGAAGCACTGCCGTTTGGCGATTTTAAGTACACTGGATCACAAATTCCAATTTTTTTTCTGCACCAGATACGAAATTATGAAATTCCTATGTAAAATCACCCCCTGATTTCGAAAATCAAGGTTATTTTTAATTCTATGGTAACGTTTTTGAGATATTTACAAATAACGGGTTTTTCAAAAAAAAAAAAAAAAAAAAATGGGTCCACCTAATCACATATATCTCAAGAACGAATTGAGCAATTCCAAAACGGGTTGAAGCATTTAAAAGGTAATAAAATTTGCTATAAACTGTCCACACAACACTTTTTGCTAGGCCCTGCAGATTCACAGATAACGAACAATTCAATTCAATTCAATTCAATTTATTTAACACATATGTACAAGTGAGACTATTGTCTCTTAAAGTACTCGATATTTGGATATGTGTACAATATAATAATGTGAGTATAACAATATTTATATTAATATAAAAGAAATAACAGAAATAGACAATGTAGATTCGAGAAAATAGCTAGAATAATGTTTTTCGTATATCAAAAAATCAGACAAAGCCAATTTAAAGCGCGATGCATTAGGCTCATTTTTTATAAAATTAGGTAATGAGTTCCATACTTTGATAGTACTGACAAAAATCGTCCTTTATGATGAGAGATATTTATGGCGTGGAACTATGAGGTTACAGGTTCTGTCAGATCTAGCAAAACATAAATTTCGGAATAGGTATTCTGGTTGTTTTTTATAAACTAATTTATTCAGGAAAATTAGATTGCGATAGTTTATGAAGGTAGTAAGACTGCAATCGAGTATTTTAAACGAAAACTCTGATATGTGGTCAAATTTGCGCTTCAAGTAGATATATCTTGCATAATTGTTCAATGCAAGTTGTAGCTTATTTCTAGACTTGCAGTCTATATCACCAAACACTAACCCTCCAAACGAAATGAAAGGAACTATTAGTGATCTGACTAACATTAATTTGACATTTGGAGGAATGAAAGCAGCTGTGTACCACAATTTCCTTAACACAAAATAAATTTTTGATAAAACGTAGTTAAATGGTAATATCCTGTTGTATAACCGATGGCAAATTCTCTACTAGTTGCGGAGAGTGCGAAATGCAAAAAGCTTTTGTTTTAGACGCATTTAGATTTAAATTATTATCACTCGACCACGAAGAGATCCTCGTTCATCCTACAAACCAAATCTTCAGATAAGCCAATAGGGCGAGATAAATATATTTGTGCATCATCAGCATAAAGATGTATTGAAACACTTTTACAGCAATGAGTAATATCGTTAATGAACATACTGAACAAAATTGGTCCAAGTATAGATCCCTGAGGCACGCCCAAGTGCAGGCACTTCGTCTCAGAGCAACCACTTTTAATTACTACCTTCTGCCAACGATTTGTAAGATAGTTTTTGAGCAATCTTAAAGTACTAGAAGAGAATCCAAAGTAGTGTCGTAATTTCATTAAGAGAATGGAATGATCTACTGTGTCAAAGGCTTTCCAAAAATCGAAAAGTGCCATCACAGTCAAATCACCCCTATCGTAGGCAGGGCGGATGTCTTCAGTTACCTTGAGTAAAGCCGTCGCACAACTATGGCTCGCTCTATAACCAGACTGGCATTCTGAGAGAAGGTTGTTCTTATTGAGGTGTTCGGTGATTTGGGTCACCACTAAATTTTCCCAGATTTTAGAAAGAGCGGATAATATGCTTATCGGCCGAAAATCCATTGGCAAAACAGCCGATGGCTTTTTAGCAATAGGAATAACTTTTGCTATCTTCCAAGCATCGGGAAAAGTTGAAGTCGTTATCGAAAAGTTAATAATATGTGTTAACGTTGAAACAATGTTGATTCCAATAAGTGTTACAAACCTAAGGCTTATACCGTCGTCACCAACGGCATTGGACTTTATTGAGAATAGACAGAAGTCTATTACATTATCCTCTGTAATTCCGAAAAATTGAAATTTGTTATTATCTGGTGTGTACATCACATTTTCACTAAGTTTGAAATTTTTATTATTTATATAACTACTCGACTGTAAAATGAAGTCATTGATGGAGTCAGGGTCCAAATCGTATTTCGAATCATTTTTACATGCAATCCCTACTGATTTGAGATTTTTCCACAAGTTCTTGGTTGGTAAATTCGTGTCAAGCTTTGTTTGAAAAAAAAAAAAATCATTACGGATTTTTTCCTTTTCTTTTTGTAAAAATATAAAAAAAATTGTACTTTGCGAGGAACGATCTCGAAAATTTTTTATTTTTTTGCAGATTTGTTTTTTTCTCTCTAAGGTCTGTTTTATCACAAAAAAATAAGATTTAATTCAACAAAATCGATGGACTAATACAAAAGTTATAAGCATTCAAGTAAATATATCCATTTAATACTTAAGTACCCTACTGGTACATTGTGTTAATATTCGCTAACTAACTTATATACGACTACTAACACATATGTACCAGTACGGTGCTTAAGTATTAAATGGATATATTTACTAGAATGCTTATAACTTTTGTATTAGTCCATCGATTTTGTTGAATGAACATGTTCGTCCGTCCGTCTGTCCATCCGTCCGTCCATAAACACGATAACTTGAGTAAATTTTGAGGTATCTAAATGAAATTTGGTATGTAAGTTCCTGGGCACTCATCTTAGATCACTATCTAAAATGAACGAAATCGCACTATAACCACGCCCACTTTTTCGATATCGAAAATTTCGAAAAACCGAAAAAGTGCCATAATTCATTACCAAAGACGGATAAAGTGATGAAACTTCGTCCGTCCATAAACACGATAACTTGAGTATATTTTGAGATATCTTAATAAAATTTGGTATGTAAGTTCCTGGGCACTCACCTTAGATCGCTGTTTAAAATGAACGAAATCGCACTATAACCACGCCTGCTTTTTCGATATCGAAAATTTCGAAAAACAGAAAAAGTGCGATAATTACCAAAGACGGATAAAGCGATGAAACTTGGTAGGTGAGTTGACCTTATGACGCAGAATAGAAAATCAGTAAAATTTTGGACAATAAGCCTGGCACCGCCCACTTTTAAAAGAAGGTAATTTAAAAGTTTTGCGAGCTGTAATTTGGCAATCGTTGAAAATATCATGATGAAATTTGGCAGGATCTTACTCCTATTACTATATGTATGATAAATAAAAATTAGCAAAGTCGGCTGACGAACACGCCCACTTAAAAAAAAAAAAACATTTTAAAGTCAAATTTTAACAAAAAAATTAATATCTTTACAGTATTTAAGTAAATTATGTCAACATTCAACTTCAGTAATGATATGGTGCAACAAAATACAAAAATAAAAGAAAATTGCAAAATGGGTGTGGCTCTGCCCTTTTTCATTTAATTTGTATAGAATACTTTTAATGCCATAAGTCGAACAAAAATTTACCAATCCTTGTGAAATTTGGTAAGGGTGTCGCTTCTATGACGATAACTGTTTTCTGTTAAAATGGGCGAAATCGGTTGAAGCCACGCCCAGTTTTTATACACAGTCGACCGTCTGTCCTTCCGCTCGGCCGTTAACACGATAACTTGAGCAATAACGATATATCTTTACTAAACTTAGTTCACGTACTTAGCTGAACTCACTTTATCTTGGTATTAAAAATGGGCGAACTCCGACTATGACCACGCCCACTTTTTCGATATCCAAAATTTCGAAAAATGAAAAAAATGCCATAATTCTATACCAAATACGAAAAAGAGATGAAACATGGTGATTGGATTGGTTTTTCGACGCAAAATATAACTTAAAAAAAACTTTGTAAAACGGGTGTGACACCTACCATATTAAGTAGAAGAAAATGAAAAAGTTCTGCAGGGCGAAATAAAAAGCCATTGGAATCATAGCAGGAATACTGTTCGTGGTATTACGTATCCGGTATCCGACAGATGATGTTCTGGGTCACCCTGGTCCACATTTTGGTCGATATCTGGAAAACGCCTTCACATATACAACTAAGGGCTACTCCCTTTTAGAACCCTCATTAATACTTTTAATTTGATACCCATATCGCACAAACACATTCTACAGTCACCCCTGGTCCACTTTTATCGCGATATCTCCAAAAGGCGTCCACCTATAGAAGTAAGGTACACTCCCATTTAAAATACTCTTTAATACCTTCCATTTGATACCCATGTCATACAAACACATTCTTGGGTTATGCTAGGTTCATTTTCCTACATGGTGATTTTCACTTATTTGACAAAGGATGAAGGAAAATCGTTCCAAAAAACGTCACCCTTGGTCTACAATTTGGTCGATATTTCCCAAAAGTATGTGATATGGAATTAAAAACCACTTTAAACCGTCTAGTAAACCCTACTAAACCAACGCAGCTAAGCTCTCAGCTGAGTATGTAATGTTCGGTTTCGCCCGAACTTAGACTTCCTTACTTGTTTTATTTCATTTAAAATCCCGTCTTCACAAGACTCTAAACAGTCTCTTTCCTACAAAGAAAACTTTTATAACAGTGAATATTACCGTTTCCCTGTTGGATTTTCCTACGGGGTAGCATTTAAAAGTACCGAATGTCTTTGTAGGGGTTACAACTACCTATACAGTAAGCGCCAGCATGAATTACATGCATATCTCCATACTCATCTTTATCTAGTACCTGTAATCTTATAGTACACTCAAATATACATAAATTCTTACACACACATTTAGATTCACACACACACATACCGATACCTGCCATACAAATGCAGTTACAAGTGTTTATAACATTGCACCTAAAATGTGTTATATCGTGAATGTTCATTCATAAAAACTAAAGAATTTACATCTTTACATGTGAAGCGAAGAGAAAACAGTTTTTGTTAGTTCACCTTTCACCGGCATTTTAAATAATATCAGATAATATATTGAGCGAAAAGAGAATCAGTATTTTATAGTTCGCCCACCTGTTGATTCTGTTTAGCAACATTTTCTTAAGCAGCATGTTGATAATTTTTCTGGTTGTGTTGCATCAAATTTTTGAACCGAAGCGGGCAAACCGGATACAGGCTATTTTGGGCATTGTTCGAATACATTTTTATTAAGCTAAATATTTGAATGTAAATTTATGCAAAACTTATTTAAACAAGTAAGGAAGGCTAATTTCGGGTGTAACCGAACATTGCATACTCAGCTGAGAGCTTTGGAGAAAAAATAAGGGAAAATCACCATCTAGGAAAATGAACCTAGGGTAACCATGGAATGTGTTTGTATGACGTGGGTATCAAATGGAAGGTATTAAAGAGTATTTTAGAAGGGAGTATGCCATAGTTCTCTATATGGACGCCTTTTCGAGATGTCACCATAAAGGTGGACCCAGGGTGACTCTAGAATGTGTTTGTACGATATGGGTATCAAATAAAAGGTGTTAATGAGTATTTTAAAAGGGGAAGGCCTTAGCTCTGTGGGTGGACCCCTTTTCGAGATATCGCCATAAAGGTGGACCAGGGGTGACTCTAGAATGTATTTGTACGATATGACTATCAAATGAAAGGTATTAATGAGGGTTTTAAAAGGGAGTGGCCCTTAGTTGTATATGTGAAGGCGTTTTCGAGATATCGACCAAAATGTGGACCAGGGTGACCCAGAACATCATCTCTAATTTATTTATATAGTATGTATTATCACTAACAGTATTCCTGCCATGATTCCAAGGGCTTTTTATTTCGCCCTGCAGAACTTTTTCATTATCTTCTACTTAATATGGTAGGTGTCACACCCATTTTACAAAGTTTTTTCCAAAGTTATATTTTGCGTCAAAAAACAAATCCAATCACAATGTTTCATCCTTTTTTCGTATTTGGTATAGAATTATGGAATTTTTTTTAATTTTTCGAAATTTTCGATATAGAAAAAGTGGGCGTGGTCATAGTAGGATTTCGCCCATTTTTAATACCAAGATAAAGTGAGTTCAGGTAAGTACGTGAACTATGTTTATTAGATATACATATATCGATTTTTGCTCAAGTTATAGTGCTAACGGCCAAGAGGAAGGACATACAGTCGATTGTGTATAAAAACTGGGCATGGCTTCAACCGATTTCGCATATTTTCACAGAAAACAATTATCGTCATGGAAGCTATGCCCTACCAAATTTCAAAAGGATTGGTAAAGTTTTGTTCGACTTATGGCATTAAAAGTATTCTATACAAATTAAATGAAAAAGGGCGGAACCACGCCCATTTTGAAATTTTCTTTTATTTTTGTTTTTTGTTGTACCACATCATTACTGGAGTTGAATGTTGACATAATTTACTTATATGCTGTAAAGATATTCAATTTTTTGTTAAAATTTGACTTCTAATTTTTTTTAAAAATTGGGTGTGTTCGTTATCCGATCCTGCTAAATTTCATCATGATATCTTCAACGACTGCCAAATGACAGCTTGCAAAACTTTTAAATTTCCTTCTTTTAAAATTGGGCGGTGCCACGCCCAATGTCTAAAATTTTACAAATTTTCTATTCTGCGTCATAAGGACAACCCACCTACCAAGTTTCATCGCTTTATCCGTCTTTGGTAATGAATTAGCGCACTTTATGTGTTTTTCGAAATTTTCGAAAAAAGTGGCGTGATTATAGTCCGATTTGGTTAATTTTAAATAGCGATCTCAGATGAGTGTCCAGGAACTTACATACCAAATTTCATTAAGATACCTCAAAATTTACTCACGTTATCGTTTTTACGGACTGACGGACGGACATAGCTAAATTAATTTCTTTTTTCGCCCAGATCATTTTGATATATAGAAGTCTATATCTATCTCGATTAGTTTATGCCGTTACGGATTACCGTTATGCGAACAAAATTATATACTCTGTGAGCTCTGCTCAGCTGAGTATAAAAATAAATAAATGTAAGGCGTTATAACTTCCGAAGAGATTTTAGGCCGAGCTTATCTAACATTTTGCGTCGTGCTCCTTTAATTTTTCTTACAAATTGGCGGGATAGGACCTACTTGTTTCATTCCGACTCCGAGCGGCATCTGTAAGTCAGATAAGTTTTCACTGAGAAGCTTTTCATATCAGAAATATTTTCTTCTAATTGAAAAAAAAACTTGTTTCTAAAATTTTGATGTTGCTTTGACCGGGGAGTGAACCCAGGATCTTCGGTGTTATAGGCGGAACACGCTACCATCACACTATGGCGGCCGCCGCAAAACTTATGTATTCATGGATAAAATATCTCTGAATAAACTTTTAATGGATAATTTATTTCTTAATTAATTTTCCTATTGTAATTATTTCTACAACTCATAGTTTACTCAGTTATTTACGGCCCGATTCTTAGCGTTACCGGTAAAATAGTACCCAGAACATTATGTAACCGAATATCGTTACCAGTTCTTTTATCTGGCCCAAGTGGTAACGCTGTCATCACCGAAAAACTCACCAATGTCTGTGGAGAAATTTGAAAGGTAGTTTTCTTCGCTTTACCCATGGCGGAACGATACAAAGTGGCAGCATGCGACAGCTGAATATAAACTTTTTTATTTGATTTGATACATCAACTTCCGGCGCAGTACGATTTTGACATTTGTCCATCGAGTTTACAAAAACAAAGTACATGGAATTTTTATTTATGTTTGTAGGTATGTCACCATGCTGCCACCTTGTATTGTTCCGCCATGGCTTTACCGAACATGTGTCACTCGTAGATACGATGTTAACAAATAAACGGGACGATGTGTATATACATATGTGCATACATGCATACGTTTTTACATAGCTATATTGTAATATATACTGTGAAAGTACATGGAAACAAATATGTATAGCAAGAGGCACACTTTTTTATACTCAGTTGAGCAGAGCTCACAGAGTATATTAAGTTTGATTGGATAACGGTTGGTTGTACATATATAAAGGAATCGAGATAATCAGGATCGAAAAAAAATTTGATTGAGCCATGTCCGTCCGTCCGTCCGTCCGTTAACACGATAACTTGCGTAAATTTTGAGGTATCTTGATGAAATTTGGTATGTAGGTTCCTGAGCACTCATCTCAGATCGCTATTTAAAATGAACGATATCGGATATAACCACGCCCACTTTTTCGATATCGAAAATTTAGAAAAACCGAAAAAGTGCGATAATTCATTACAAAAGACCGATAAAGCGACGAAACTTGGTACATGAGTTGAACTTATGACGCCAAATAGAAAATTAGTAAAATTTTGGACAATGGGCGTGGCAACGCCCACTTTTAAAAGAAGGTAATTTAAAAGTTTTGCAAGCTGTAATTTGGCAGTCGTTGAAGATATCATGATGAAATTTGGCAGGAACGTTACTCTTATTACTATATGTACGCTTAATAAAAATTAGCAAAATCGGAGAAGGACCACGCCCACTTTTAAAAAAAAATTTTTTTAAAGTAAAATTTTAACAAAAAATTTAATATCTTTTCAGTATATAAGTAAATTATGTCAAGATTCAACTCCAGTAATGATATGGTGCAACAAAATACAAAAATAAAAGAAAATTTCAAAATAGGCGTGGCTCCACCCTTTTTCATTTAATTTGTCTAGGATACTTTTAACGCCATAAATTGAATAAAAATTAACCAATCCTTTTGAAATTTGGTAGGGGCATAGATTTTATGGCGTTAACTGTTTTCTGTGAAAATGGGCGAAATCGGTTGATGCCACGCCCAGTTTTTATACACAGTCGTCCGTCTGTCCTTCCGCATGGCCGTTAACACGATAACTTGAGCAAAAATCGATATATCTTTACTAAACTCAGTTCACGTACTTATCTGAACTCACTTTATCTTGGTATGAAAAATGAACGAAATCCGACTATGACCACGCCCACTTTTTCGATATCGAAAATTACGAAAAATGAAAAAATGACATAATTCTATACCAAATACGAAAAAAGGGATGAAACATGGTAAGGTAATTGGATTGTTTTATTGACGCGAAATATAACTTTAGAAAAAACTTTATAAAATGTTTGTGACACCTACGATATTAAGTAGAAGAAAATGAAATAGTTCTGCAGGGCGAAATAAAAAACCCTTAAAATCTTGGCAGGTATTACATATATAAATAAATTAGCGGTATCCAACAGATGATGTTCTGGGTCAACCTGGTCCACATTTTGGGCGATATCTGGAAAACGTCTTCACATATACAACTACCACCACTCCCTTTTAAAACTCTCATTAATACCTTTAATTTGATACCCATATCGTACAACCTCATTCTAGAGTCACCCCTGGTCCACCTTTATAGCGATATTTCAAAAAGGCGAACACCTATAGAACGAAGGCTCACTCCCTTTTAAAAATACTCATTAACACCTTTCATTTGATACCCATATCGTACAAACAAAGTCTAGAGTCACCCCTGGTCCAGAAAGGCCCGCTCCCTCTTAAAATACTCATTAACACCTTTCATTTGATACCCATATCGTACAAACGCATTCTAGAGTCACACCTGGCCCATCTTTATGGCGATATCTCGAAAACGCGTCCACCTACAGAACTCAGGCCCACTCCCTCTTAAAATACTCATTAACTCCTTTCGTTTGATACCCATATTGCACAAACGAATTCTAGAGTCACCCCTGGTCCACCTTTATGGCGATATCTCGAAAAGGGGTCCACCTATAGAACTAAGCCCCACGCCCTTTTAAAATAATCATTAACACATTTCATTTGATACCCATATCATACAAACACATTCTAAAGTCACCCCTGGTCCACCTTTATGGCGATATCTCGAAAAGGCGAACACCTATAGAACTAAGGCCCACTCCCTCTTAAAATACTCATTTACTCCTTTCGTTTGATACCCATATTGCACAAACGAATTCTAGAGTCACCCCTGGCCCACCTTTATGGCGATATCTCGAAACGGCGTCCACCTATAGAACTAAGGCCCACTCCCTCTTAAAATACTCATTAACTCCTTTCGTTTGATACCCATATTGCACAAACGAATTCTAGAGTCACCCCTGGCCCACCTTTATGGCGATATCTCGAAACGGCGTCCACCTATAGAACTAAGGCCCACTCCCTTTTAAAATACTCATTAACACCTTTCGTTTGATGCCCGTATTGTGCAAACAAATTCTAGGGTCACCCCTGGTCCACCTTTATGGCGATATCTCGAAACGGCGTCCACCTATGGAACTAAGGATTACTCCCTTTTAAAATGCTCATTAACACCTTTCATTTGATACCCATATCGTACAAACGCATTCTAGAGTCACCCCTGGTCCATCTTTACGGCGATATCTCGAAAAGGCCTCCATCTATAGAACTTAGGTCCACGCCCTTTTAAAATACTCATTAATACCTTTCATTTGATACCCATATCGTACAAACGCATTCTAGAGTCAACCCTGATCCACCTTTATGGCTATATCCCTAAATGGCGTCCACCTATAGAACTATGGCCCACTCCCTCATAAAATACTCTTTAATGCCTTTCATTTGATACGCATGTCATACAAACACATTCCAGGGTTTCCCTCGGTTCATTTTTCTACATGGTTATTTTCCCTTATGTTGTCACCATAGCTCTCAACTGAGTATGTAATGTTCGGTTACACCCGAACTTAACCTTCCTTCTTGTTACTATTATGTTTACTTATTTGCGCTCAAAATTCTTTATTTTTCAGTATTGCCTTTTTCTAAACAACAGCTTTTGTGTGGTTACATAGATGTTACCACCTATTTTAGTGGGTAAACAATTATCCGGCTACTTTCGTGGACAGAATAACAAAAGGGTACAAAAGTTACCACATGAAGAAAGTTGCCGTGGTGAAGAAAGTTGTTAACACATTAGAATCAGGCTGTTAGTATGCTAACTGTAAAGAATAAGCGATTTTTTTTAGTTTTTATTTATTATTCAAAGAACATAATTCTTTGGTCACTGAAATAAAAGTTCCTTAAATAAAAAAAAAAAACGTTTTCAAGGTAACAAAAACAGTTGTTAAAAAACGTTTTCTGTATTCGTTAATAGCCGACAAAAAATCGTTTTGACTTTTATTAGTTATTCGAAAAAGTTTTGCTCAACTTTGGTCTGAAAAAAAAAAACAAGTTAAAGTTACACAAATTTTCAGGCCTGATAAGATTTCCAGAAGATTTGTTCTTTCTTGTTTTTCAATTGTTCAAGGTTGGCCGAATTGTTATCCAAATTTTTCACGATTTCGTACCAATTCGGGAAATCGGGAGCATGGCTGTATAACTAATATGACTTTAACGGCCCGATTCTTAGCGTTACCGGTAAAATAGTACCCAGAACATTTTGTAATCGAAAATCGTTACCAGTTGTTTTATTCGCGATTCTGTCCAAAGTGCAAACGCTGTCATCACCGAAAAACTCACCAGTGTCGGTGGTGAAATTTAAAAGTTGGTTTTCTTCGCTTTACCCATGGCGGAACGATACAAGGTGGCAGCATGGGACAGCTGAATATAAACTTTTTTTATTTAATTTGATACATCAACTTCCGGCGCAGTACGATTTTGACATTTGTCCATCGAATTTACAAAAACGAAGTACATGGAATTTTTATTTATGTTTGTAGGTATGTCACCATGCTGCCACCGTGTATGGTTCAGCCATGGCTTTACCGAAAATGTGTCACTCGTAGATACGATGTTAACGAATAAACGGGGCGATGTGTATATACATATGTGCATACATGCATACGTTTTTACATAGCTATATTGTAATATATACTGTGAAAGTACATGGAAACAAATATGTATAGCAAGAGGCAACACTTTTTTACTATTATGTTTACTTATTTGCGCTCACAATTCTTTATTTTTCAGTTTAGCCTTTTTCTAGACAACAGCTGTTGTGTGGTTATTTCGATGTAACCACCTACTTTTGTGGGTAAACAATTATCCGGCTACTTTCGTGAGCAGAATACCAAAAGGGCACAAAAGTTACCACATGAAGAAAGTTGCCGTGGTGAAGAAAGTTGTTACCACATTAGAATCAGGCTGTTAAACAGCAATTTTTCAACAAAGTGTCAATGGTATTTTTCCCAAAGGTAGCATCGCATGGATAAAGATCAAACTTGTATCTTAACGTCCTAGATTATTTTTAATTTGTATTTAAATTTTAAACGGATCACAGGGTGTTTCAAAAAGAATCCTGAAGAGTTTGTGTTTTGGAGCCTTGGGAAATGTCGGTTCTTAATTAATATGTAGGTAAATTTGCGTACTAACACTTGGAAATTCCACAGTTTCTCCGTCAACAAGCTTTTCACATTTTTTCGAAGCCATCATGTAATTTGCTACGTATTGATGAATTTAAAGAATGCAGTTTAAATTCTAAACATTCTTTGTAATGCTTTTTGTTGGCTCTATAATTATTTTCAACTAGTTTTTGTTTACTGAAACTTATTAAAAAGAGCAGTAGAATGAATTTTTTTTGCAAAATTCGCCAGTTTCGTGCACTTTGCGCTAGAAAAAATATGTTTTGCGTATTCAGAAATTAATCTCAAATTTGTTTAAAGCTTAACTGTTTTAATTTGAAGAAAAATTTTGAATTGGGATGCAAAGTGAAGATTGTAGCGCGATTTAAAAAAAAAAAAATGGAAGCCGTCACGGGACACCTAGCAGATGTGAAACATCGATATTATCTTCTAAAAGTAACATGCAGAAAAAACAGATGAAATAAAACATTTACATTTTTTCCCGAATTGGCGGCCAAACAACCCGGCAGGATCACGAAGGAGTCCCCAAAATCTTTCTGAAATGACCCCCCAAATGAACCCAGAGCCCCTTAAATGACTACCTAACGACCCCGTAGTGATGCCCAAACGACCCCGGGAGGATCCCGTCAAAATCCCCAAAGCTACCCTGGAATGACCCTTAAATAACTTCGAAGTGTACCGCAAATGGCTCTGTAAGGACCCCGAAAAAGTCCCCGAAATCATCCCCCAAAAATCCTCAAACGACTCCAAAGTAATTCCCAAATTACCCCGAAAGGATACCGAGAAGGTCCCCAAAAACAAATTAATCCAGGTGGAGCCGTTCAAAGTTCCCTAAGTCATTCCGAAATAACCTCCAAATGACCCTAGAAGTTCCCCGAGAGAACCACCAAAACCATCCCGAAATGACACCCAAATAACGTGGTAGAATCCCGAGAGAGTCACCTAAACGATTCCGAATTTACTTTAGGAGGACCACAATGGAGTCCCCGAAATCATGAAAAATGCACATTTCAATACTCACACTTACTCAAATCAGCACTTGGAGAGTACCCAAAATCATCCCGGAATGACCCTGAAGTGATTTCCAAATGACCCTCAAATGAGAACTGGTACCGATTCCCAAACGTGGACCGGATGGTAACTGGACTTAACAGAACCGGTTCATGAAAGTTATGGTACCGTACATCACTAGCACATAGCATTGTTTCAAACTAAAATAAAGGTTTAGAAAGCACTGTATGAGCTAAAGCTTTTAGATCAGAGCCGGCCAAAAGTTGCACATTGTGCAATTTGAGTTCGTATTTTCACACAGGCACTAACGATGTGCGATCACGATCGTTTGCTTTCGCTTGGCACTCACTGAAATCAACAGTGAATGCAAAAGGAAAAGTCCATGCTACTTTTTGGGCACATAATAAAAACAATATGCTGCAATGTTAAAGTGACTTTTAATACGTTTTAGTTAGTATTATTAAGTTCCTTTGAACATACATATTAATATTGACAATTTAAATATTAATAATTAATAATAATTAATTAATTATTAATAAATATTGACAATTTAATATATGTAACTTTTTATACGTTCTACTTAGTTTTATTAATTTTTATACATTTTTATACTCAGTTGAGCAGAGCTCACAGAGTATATTAAGTTTGATTGGATAACGGTTGGTTGTACATATATAAAGGAATCGAGATAGATATAGACTTCCATATATCAAAATAATCAGGATCGAAAAAAAATTTTATTGAGCCATGTCCGTCCGTCCGTCCGTCCGTCCGTCCGTTAACACGATAACTTGCGTACATTTTGAGGTATCTTGATGAAATTTGGTATGTAGGTTCCTGAGCAGTCATCTCAGATCGCTATTTAAAATGAACGATATCGGACTATAACCACGCCCACTTTTTCGATATCGAAAATTTAGAAAACCGAAAAAGTGCGATAATTCATTACAAAAGACCGATAAAGCGACGAAACTTGGTACATGAGTTGAACTTATGACGCCAAATAGAAAATTAGTAAAATTTTGGACAATGGGCGTGGCACCGCCCACTTTTAAAAGAAGGTAATTTAAAAGTTTTGCAAGCTGTAATTTGGCAGTCGTTGAAGATATCATGATGAAATTTGGCAGGAACGTTACTCTTATTACTATATGTACGCTTAATAAAAATTAGCAAAATCGGAGAAGGACCACGCCCACTTTTAACAAAAAATTTAATATCTTCACAGTATATAAGTAAATTATGTCAAGATTCAACTCCAGTAATGATATGGTGCAACAAAATACAAAAATAAAAGAAAATTTCAAAATAGGCGTGGCTCCGCCCTTTTTCATTTAATTTGTCTAGGATACTTTTAACGCCATAAATTGAACAAAAATTAACCAATCCTTTTGAAATTTGGTAGGGGCATAGATTTTATGGCGTTAACTGTTTTCTGTGAAAATGGGCGAAATCGGTTGATGCCACGCCCAGTTTTTATACACAGTCGTCCGTCTGTCCTTCCGCATGGCCGTTAACACGATAACTTGAGCAAAAATCGATATATCTTTACTAAACTCAGTTCACGTACTTATCTGAACTCACTTTATCTTGGTATGAAAAATGAACGAAATCCGACTATGACCACGCCCACTTTTTCGATATCGAAAATTACGAAAAATGAAAAAATTACATAATTCTATACCAA